>NC_063445.1:17185787-17502910 GCF_020379485.1 Brassica napus | reverse complement strand
AAAGAATCGCAGAGCTGACGAGCAGATTGGTTCAAGATCAGATGCAGCAACAACCACTAGAGAAACAACCTTACGGTGATTATGGGATGGAGAAAAAACGGTTAGTGATGGAGCTAAACTTCACAATAGAGAATCCACGGTTGAAAGAAATGGAAGTTTTAGCTGCGTAGAGGGCTCTGACGTTGAAAGACGAAGAGATCAATGTACTCATGGGAAGACTAGAAGCTAAGGAGAGGGAAGTCAAGAAATTGAAAGAAGAAACGGTTCATGACGGTGAAGATTTGATAATGCTATATGCATTGACGCAAGAGAGGATCGAGGGGAGAACAATGGGTGATCTAGCTATAGAGAAGCTTCAGCTAGAGGCGGCTCAACTTGAAGTGGAAGCTGCAACGAGTGCATTGCAGAAGCTTGCGGAGATGAGCACAGAGCTTCTAACTCAAGCTGACACTACAAGAAAACAGCGGTATTCTGACGGACATTCCGACGGAAAATAAAATTCTCGGAATATCCCGAAGAAACACAAAATTTGGTTTGCTCAGAATTTCCTCGGAATATACCGACGGAATTCCGAGGAAATATCAATCCGTCGGAATATTCTTATGGAATACCGAGGAAAAATGTATTCCTCGAAAAAAACCGATGAATTCCGAGGATATATTATAGCCGTTAGAGAGCCGTTGGGGGATTTTAAAAATTCTGAGGAAATTCTGACGAACTAGCCGTTGGCGTCGGAATTCCGTCGAAATTTCCTCGGTCTGTCGGCAGGATTTCAACTATAAATACAAGCACCCCTCTTCCTCTTCATGCACTCCATATCTTCATCCTCCTTCTTACTCTCTTTACACACGAATTTGATTCATAAAAAACATATCTTCTTCAAATTATTTTCGTTCTTGGATCGATCGACCTCATTTGGATCCGAACACGAGATTGCTTACGGAAGAATACCAACGAGGTATAACCGAATTCATGGGGTTAGTTCACCGACAACCGGAAGCAAAAACATGTATGTTAAGATGTCCTTGCTCTAATTGTAAAAATAGAAAGGATATTAAAGAGTGGGATGTTAGGACTCATCTATATTTGAGTGGGTTTACACGAAGTTACAAAATTTGGTATCATCATGGGGAAACTGATTATGAACATGGTAGTACTAGCGAACCTTAGCCAGCGGTTAGATTAGAAGAACCAATTAGAACGAATGTAGATTATGGTGTAGGTACTGAGCAGATGGTAAATGATCATTTTAGAGGGGAAGATTTACCCAATGCAGAAGCTAGGAGATTTTATGATATATTGGATGCTGGAAAGCAACCATTGTACGAAGGTTGCAGAGATGGTCATTCAGCTTTATCATCTGCTACAAGATTGATGGGCATTAAAACAGATTATAATTTGGCTGAAGACTGTGTGGATGCGATTGCTGATTTTGTAAAAGGTATTATACCCGAGGATAATGTAGCTCCTGGTTCATACTACGAGGTTCAGAAACTCGTAGCTGGTCTTGGTTTATCGTATCAGGTAATAGATGTATGTAGCGACAACTGCATGATTTATTGGAGGGCGGATGAACAGTGGGTTACATGCAAATTTTGTGGAAAACCTCGTTATAAAGATACGAGTGGAAGAGTTCCAGTGCCATATAAAAGGATGTGGTATTTGCCTTTGACGAAAAGGTTGCAGAGGTTGTATCTGTCTGAACGCACAGCGCAACCAATGAGATGGCATGCGGAGCACTCAACAGATGGTGAGATCAGACATCCTTCAGATGCAAAAGCGTGGAAGCATTTCCAATCAAAGTATCCCGACTTTGCGTATGAGAGAAGAAATGTCTACCTTGGATTATGTACTGATGGTTTCAGCCCGTTTAGCAAGAGTGGAAGACAGTATTCTCTATGACCAGTCATTCTTACACCATACAATCTACCCCCAAACTTGTGCTTGCGACGAGAGTTTTTGTTTCTCTCGATTCTCGTTCCCGGACCAGAGCATCCTAAGAGATCACTTGATGTGTTTCTTCAGCCACTAATATATGAGTTGCAACAACTATGGGGTCAAGGTGCTGAAACATACGATGTTTCGTGTAAAGAAAACTTTCAAATGCGGACAGTACTAATGTAGACAATAAGTGATTTTCCAGCATATGATATGTTATCTATGTTATCTGGATGGACAACGCATGGAAGACTATCATGTCCATATTGTCAAGATAACACTGATGCTTTCCAACTAAAACACGAAGGAAAACGTGTTGGTTTAACTGTCACAGGAGATTCCTACCACCTGATCATCCATATCGTAGGAGTAGGAATTTGTTTACGAAGAAGAAGATGGTGTTTGACAGTCCACCACCGGAAATTTGTGGGAAAGATTTGAAGACACAACTAAGAGATTTTGGTGCAGAAAGGACGCCAGACGTCGGTGGACATGAGCGTTTTCCGGTAGATGCTGTTGGAGAACTACATAACTGGCACAAAAAAAGTATTTTCTGGGATCTGCCATACTGGGAGGATCATCTGCTAAGGCATAATTTAGATGTCATGCATATTGAGAAGAACTTTTTTGACAATCTCATGAACACGATCCTTAATGTTCAAGGTAAAACAAAGGATAATTTGAAGTCAAGACTGGATTTAGTCGATATATGTGCTCGTTCAGAACTTCATGTTGATGAGAATGGTAGGGCTCCTTTTCCCATATACCGACTTGATGCAGAGGGAAAAGATGCGTTCTTTGATTGGATTTCAAACGATGTGGAATTTCCAGACGGTTACGCATCTACTTTGCGTAACTGTATCGACAGAAAGGAAGGAAAGTTTACTTGAAAAGCCACGATTGCCATGTAATGATGCAGCGCCTCCTTCCGTTTGCCTTCAAGGAACTATTACCACGAAATGTTCATGAAGCAATTGCAGGGATAAGTGGTTTCTTCCGCGATTTATGCACGAGATCAGTGACTCTTGAAGGTATTGAAAATTTGAAGACTAACATAGCCGTGATTCAGTGCAACCTTGAGAAGATATTTTCTCCCTCATTTTTTGATGTTATGGAGCATCTTGTTATTCACCTGGCAAGAGAATTGGAACTTGGTGGCCCTGTGCATTATAGATGGATGTATCTGTATGAGCGGTATATGTTCCATTTGAAGAAGATGGTGAAAAATTTAAGTAGGATGGAAGGTTCTATAGTCGCACAGATGATCAATGAAGAAACTTCAAACTTTGCCGAGTACTACTTTCCAGCAGAAGTTCAGACCAAAAACAGAAGACCTGCTCGGCATGATGATAGAGGCGAACGGGCAACATATCATGTTACGGTTTCAGACATTTTCACAGACGTTGGACGACTTAGCGGAAAACCAAAGGACCGTCGACTTACTGAGCAGGAGCGCAGTAATTTGCAAACATATTTGCTCACCAACTGCGAAGATGTTCTTCAATACGAGAGATAAATAAATTAGCTTACAAATTTTTATTTTAAAAAGTTGAAATTTAAATCTTAATTAATTACATTATTGTCATCATATGTACCGGATTTTCATGGCAGAAAAGCGGTTCGAATATAGATACGCCACAGAGGACGAGCTAGAAGAAATGAAGCAGAGAGATTTTTCTGGGTGGATGTTTACTTATGTGAGTGCTTTAAACAAATTAAAATATCATTTATCACATATTTATACTAATTCACGTTTATTGATATAACATATATATGTGCTATTAATAGGTGTCTGCTGGTTTGGCCAGAGGTGAAACATTTGACGATTGGATACGCGAGATGGTCGTTGGACCAAACTTTGTTGTGAAGTCATATCCGAGATTTTGTACTTGAGGATATGCATTCAGAACTCAGAAGAGGAGACGTTCGAGTACGACTTATGATGCTGGCGTTTGTTCTGCATCAGGAGATGATGTATACTATGGACACATACATGAGATTTTGGAAATCAAGTATTTGGGCATGGTTGGATTGCGCTGTACTGTTTTCTATTGTGATTGGCACGACAACACTCTAGATCGAGGTGTGAGAACAGATGCATTTGGTGTTACATCAGTAAATTCAAGGCGAAATCTGCAATATTATGATCCTTTCATTCTTGCTTCTCAGGCCGATCAGGTAATTAAATGTTAATTATTCAGAATGATTCATCATTATGTGTATTAATTTATAATTTTACTAATAATTTTTTAAATGTTACAGGTTTTTTATATCAAGTACCCCCGGGTAAGGAACAGAGATGATCCATGGGTTACTGTTACAAGACTCAACCCGAGAGGCCGAGTTCAGGGAAGTTCTGAGCTGGAAGACCCACTACAACCAAGCACATCCGGCAACTTAAGTGCAGCAGAAGATTTAGCTGGAGTTGGCCTTGTAGTCGATTTAACCGACTTCGGAGAGGAAACCGTCGTTCACGTAGAGGATGAACCAGTGATTGGAGAGTTTCACCAAGATCCAGATTCAGATTCATCTGGTGATGATGACTCGGAAACAGACTAGCATCGACTTTTTTTTTTTTAATAGAAATACCGAGGAAATTCCGAGGGAAGATAGGTTTTTCTCGGAATTTCCTCGGAATAAACCTTGTCGATTTAGGGATTTGATTATAGAGTATTTTTCCTCGGAATTCCCTCGGAATATTCCGAGGAAATTCCGAGGAAGTAGGGTTTTTAAACCAAAAACAACGTTTTGCGGTTTGAATAACACTTATATAACCCTTATTGAGTGTCTTAGACTGATTATGAAGTCAAAAATTTGTTGCTTACCCTATAATAAACACTTTTCCGATTGTATGAACGAAATCCCCACAACATAAGAGAAACACTTATGCACTTTAATGAACGGTAAAGGGAATACTTACAATTCGTTTTGAAATTTTGTTATTTCATAGTTTATGATCATCTATACAAAGATTATTCAATGGTATGCATTGCATTTGTATAAGAAATGATATAGGGCAAAAAAAATTGATGGTTTGAAACCCCAAACATGTGTTCCTCGGAATTTCCTCGGAATATTCCGAGGATTTTCCGAGGAACAATATAAACCAACAGAAATACATGCATAGGATATTCTTTTTCCTCGAATTAATGAAATATCAGAGGAAATTCCGACGGATATTTAAGTGTCCATCGGAATTTCCTCGGAATATTCCGAGAAAATTCCGAGGAACAATATAAACCAACAGAAATACATGCATAGGATATTCTTTTTCCTCGAATTAATGAAATATCCGAGGAAATTCCGACGGATATTTAAGTGACCGTCGGAATTTCCTCGGAATATTTTCATTTAACCGGGCAAACCAGCCGCGAAATATTTCGCGAAAATTGAAATTGAAAAACCGAGGAAATTCTGACGGAAACTATCCGTCGGACCCTAGGTTTTATAACGACGAAACACTTCTTCTTCCCCATTTCTCTCTTCTTCCTCTCCGGCTCCTCTCCCTCCTATCCGGCAATCTCCCCCTTCTCTCTCTTCTTCTTCTCCGGCGAATCCTCTCTAAACCTACACAAATCATGTAAGGACCCTATCCCACTCTCTTAGGTTCTATTTGTTAGGTTTTTGTATAGATTTGATAGATTTTTGTTAGGGTGATTGGTTAGGATTGTGATTTGGTTGTATAATAGGTTTAGAATTGTGATTTGGTTAAATAATTTGTTTTGTTGAATTGATTTGGAATTTTTTTATAAATTTTTTATTATTTTTGTATTTATAAAATTGATTTTTGTATATAAATTCGATTTTTGTGTATAAATTCGATTTTTGTATTTTACAAAACGATTTTTGTATATAAATTCGATTTTTGGATTTTACAAAACGTTTTTTGTATATAAAATCGATTTTTTGGATTTTACAAAATATTTTTAATATCTATAAAACTTTTTTGTGATTAAAAACTATTATTTGAGATTTTTTTTAAAAAATATATATATATATATATATATATATATATAATATAAATTTCTATATTTATTAAACATTTTTAATATTATTAAAATTATTTTTTGTAATTATTAAACTATTTTTTATTTATTAAAACTATTTTTTGTTTATTAGAACTATTTTTATATATTTATTAAACATTTTTAATATCTATAAAACTTTTTTTGTGATTAAAAACTATTATTTGGGATTTAAAAAAAAAAATTTAAACATTTCTATATTTATTAAATTTTTTTTTAATTTACAGGTCTCATGATGATCAGACCCGGCCTCGACAACATCGTGGTCGTGGTGGTACGGGGAGCCAGTCTCGGGATTCCAACTATTTTCAGGATTCCCCTTCGCCCCACAGCTCCTACCATACATCTCCCTGTGCTGCACCCGCTTCTGCTCCTCTCGCTCCCGCTGCTGCACCCGCTCCTGCTCTTCTGGGTCGTCCGGGAGTGATGAGTGTTGCGGAGTTGGTTCGACAGCCCGGTCGTGACCATCTTCCCTATCTCACTCCGTATCCACATGGACGAGGTCAAACATGGTAATTAAACATTTTTTTTTCATTAAAATTTGATTCATTATTAAGTGTTTGTTCTTTTTATTAGGTTCAACCGATTCGGGAACGGGATCAGCGCATGGATCAACCGTATGATGTACTTGGCCCT
The DNA here is from genome assembly GCF_020379485.1 of Brassica napus. Classification (NCBI taxonomy): domain Eukaryota; kingdom Viridiplantae; phylum Streptophyta; class Magnoliopsida; order Brassicales; family Brassicaceae; genus Brassica; species Brassica napus. Next base: position 17,496,311 of record NC_063445.1, on the reverse strand, counting down.
CGATAAGGGACATCCGACTTTCACTGACTTCCCTACCGACAAGCAGCATCTGTGGTTTTGTCAGTATGCGGTAAGTATTCTAATTTTTTACTTATATTTTTAATCTTTAATATAAATTTTCTACTAATTGTGTTTTTTTTTCCAGCAAGAATTCAACTGGAATTCCGATGAGACGCTCTTTATCTATCACCACTTCGTCCATAAAGTTATGGACAACTATGGGAAGCAGATCCACGAGTGGAAGAAGAAGTGGGAAATCAACAAGGTTGTTTTTAATTTATTAAACAATTTTTTAATTTATTAAACAATTTTTTTATTTATTAAACTATTTTCTTTTTTTTTTTATTAAAAGATCTCAAAGTCGATAAACAACACGGTCTGGACGGAGTTGTGTGCGCATTGGGATAAGGAAGAGACGAAAGAAACTTCTTCCACCAACTCCACCAACCGCAGAAGCGACCGTAAAGGGAAGGGCGTCTTCAAGCATTACTTGGGTGTTCAATCTATTGCCTCTTTGGGAGATCGCATGGTAAGTTCAGCCGCTTTTTCTTCAATTATTTAAGTTTAGAAATTTTATTTTTTGTGCATTTCTTCTAATTTCTAATGTTTCTTTAATTTATGTTTTTTCAGGGCGGAAGAAAATGATGGCGAGCCGGTTGATGATCTCGCCCTAATGAAGAGGGCGTATACCAACAAGAAGACCGGCCAGATTGATGACGGTCTTGTGAGGGAAGTGGTCACCCTCGTCCAAACTCAGGTGCAAGACGAAGTGTCTCAGCTTCAAACCGAGGATGACGATTCGACGGCTTCGACCAACTTGTCCCGGTTTCGAATCAACGAAATCGTTGAATCCGTAAGTTCTTTTTTTTAAAAAGTTCAATTCATTTATTTCTTGATTTAAATTTGGCTATTTTCTATTTCAGTCGGTTCCAAAGAAGAAGGGACGTTTGGTCGGTTTGGGTCGTCGCACTCGGTCGGTTCCTCCTTCTTCTGCACCACCGCCCTTTGTTGATCCAGAAGTACTTACGGCTCAGTTGAAGGACAAGGATGATCGCATATCTTTGTTGGAGACCCAGATGGCGGCTCAACAGGCAGGCTATGAGGCACAGAGGAGGCTGAACCAGCAAATGATGGAGATGATGCAGAGGATGTACCCGAACGAGGTGTTCCCGAACGTGCAAGACCCGTAGTTTTTTTTTTTCAAAAACTCGGAATGTTTTATTTTTATTTGTACAACTTTGAATATTATCTAATATGTTTTCAATTTTAATTTTAATTTTATATTTTCGAATTTAAATTTCAAAAATTTTATTTTTTAAAAAAAAATTATTTTTTTTTGAAATTCCGAGGAAATGAACCCTCGGAAATTTCCGAGGAACTTTTCCTCGGAATATACCGAGGGACTTCTTCCTCGGAATATACCGAGGGACTCATTCCTCGGAATTTTCCGAGGGCTCCGTTCCTCGGAAATTTCCGATGAAAATTCCGAGGAACATTTCGTCGGAACTTCCGAGGATTGGACCATCGGAAAGTCCATCGGAATATACCGAGGGAATATCCCGAGGAAGTTCTCCCTCGGTATATTCCGAGGAGCTTTCCGACGAACTGGTGGTCCTTGGAGTTTCCTCGGAAATTCGTTTCCTCGGAATTCCGTCGGAAATTTCCGAGGAATTTCCGAGGAAAAATGAATTTCCGAGGAGTTATTTCCGAGGACTTGTTTCGTCGGTATGTCGTCGGAATAACGTTATTCCAACGACATACCGACGATTTTTTTCCCTCGGTATGTCGCTGTTTTCTTGTTGTGTGACATGAGTATGGAGGTAGATTCTGATATTGTTGTAGTGCCAGAAAACGAAAACAGTTCAGCCGATTGTATTGCTGAGGTGAAATCAGAAGTTGGGAGGCTCTGGTCATTGACAGAGAGACTCTGGTCATTGACAGAGAGACTCCTAGAGAATGCAGGAATCGCTGATGGTGCTGCATCCACATGCATTAATGGATTATGAAGATTAGATCATACAGATTAACTTTATAAGCTTGATCTGTGATGTGATTTTTTTTGTGTGGATATATGTAGAGTTACCGGGTGTTGAATAAATATGTTGTCTCAAAACTAAGATTGTTCGGCATACAAGGACTGTCTTTGAAAAGGTTAGACATGTAGCAAGAGACTTGTATCCTCTTTGTTCTCCTTGTAAGAATAAAACATCTGTGATCTCCAATGACATTATGGTTAATGGTAGGGCTGGGATTTTGAATCAAACCGAATCCGCTGAACCGAACCAAAATTTTTGGTTAGTTTTAGTTAGGAGTTTGGTTCGATTTGGTAGGTTTTCTAAAAATGTTTCGACTGCCGAATCAGTCGATCACTTCATTTTTTCAAAAGCAAAAAAAGAATTATAATCAAACCATATCTTCTTCTTTCTTTTTTTTGTTATAATCAAACCATATCAAAAATCTGAACCAAACCAACCAATATTTTAACCGAAAATAATGATATTAACCGAATTTATCTAAAGTTTATAACAAAATTAAACTAAAATATAATCAAAATCAAAAAGTTTTAAAGAATTTTCAAAACAAACTAACCAAATACTGAACCAAATTTTACTTTGAGTTAATTAAGTAAGATTTGTGTTGAACCAAATTAAACGAATTTGAACCTGATTCTGTCTACACTAAAGAATTTGCTCTTACCTTTGTTTTACACTAAATTATCAATATTTAACAAAATATTATGGGAGATCAGCGTTACAAATGCAAACCACAACTCAAGATGTCATAGTCAATTGATCCTTTTAATAACATTCACACAATCACACGCCTCTTAGTTTTACGTAATATTAAATTACTTATTCCTACGTTTATAAAACAAAGCAGTCCAAAACAACTACAAGTGTACAGCTATCTAAGTTGTTCAAAAAAAAAAAGTGTACAGCTATCTCATCTCTTCCACCAAATAACATTGAAATGGATGCAAATCAGAAACTACTAAACCTCGAAAAACTTTCTCAAATAATCCAAGGAGACCTATGTTATTACTTTAAGCAAATAAGTCCGCCTCATTACTTCTTATCTTCAATAATGTTATCTAAAAGCCACTCCATTCATTTTATCGACCAATACAAGATATTACAACTCTGCTTTAACTATTTGTATACATCCACTTTATCAAACAATAAAATATTATGTGTTATGCACATTGCCACCATACATTGAAATAATTTCATAATCTCGCTTCTCTAAAACTAGCGGTTCCATCAACCAATTACATTTAACTAATAAAAAAAAGGAAGTGTGTCAACACAGAAAGCAACTACAATCGTAGAATATTTTTGAATTAAACAAGTGAATCTAACGAAATTTTTTTATTTTATTATTAAATAACACAAATGGCAAATATATTTCACTAGCAGAGCGGATTTGGATATATACATATACAAACCCGCAACCTGTGGCGGACCAACCCGCTAATAAATGGATCATAGGAATGTAGTATATAACTTAAATTATTAGTATTATCATTTATCAGTTATTATGATTTATTTCTCTATAATCTATCTTTTTTTTTGAACAAACTCTATAATCTATCTATGACAACAAAGTAAGGTATTCTCCCTTTTCTTTGTGCCACGTCATCATGGAGTACGGCGCAAATCACGACACATATCGCAATACCAAAGCCTCTACGATATTTTCCGTCGGCTGTTCTGTCATTGAACGTTTGAGAAATGGACTTTTATTACAATGAATAGGTTAGGCTCGGACCTGGACCCTGTTTAAAGATCCATTCGGTATTAGGGTTCGTCGCCGTCTTCCTCTTTCACGTGTGACATCCACGATGTAATTCACAGACTTTAAGCGTCGATCCAAACTCTGTAACGTCTCCCCGATCCATAAATCATTTCTTTACTGTGAGTTTTTCGTTATTAATCCACTCCGCCCACATGAAGCAATCAATAAATACCTCTTCGTTTTCCACAGTAACAGGTTGAAGCTTCAGCTATAAATATCGCTCCTTTCTTCAATGTTCAGTACAGCTAAAACCATATCCAAAAGAAATTATTTTCATAGCAAGCGATTCCGATGGCGACTACGTACACGCTCCTTGCCGATCTGAGAGCCGGCCGATGCTCTAACACCGCGGAGGTCTGTCTATTGAGGTTTTGGGAGGCCAAAAACATCAACAAAGGCAAAGAACTGATGAGTGTTGACATGTTGCTCATCGATGAAAACGTAAGCACCATTGTTTTATACTAACCCTCTAAACAATTACATTTTTCCCGATTTATATATGAATATTTTTTTTACCCATGAGTTGCCATGTGGCAGTTCATGCCTCCTGCTTCAGTCGATACCTCTCAGGATCATGTCCTTCGTCCACCAGTTGCTTAACTGGGAAAAAATCATCAACTGGTTTGCTTCTTGCTTACGCTAAAAAAAAAAAAAGAAAAGTCCATTTGTTTTGTTCTCTTCTTTCTCGGCTTTCTCAGTCTTATCGTTGCTTTTGTTTTATCATGTTATGCTCGTATGAACAACTGTTATCTACTGAACAATGATAATGATATGACATTGTTAACTCCAATTACTTGGCGCAATGTTATCTATTTACATGTAAATTTAAGTAGAGTTTGGCAGATGTTCAAACATTAATACATAGAATGTGTTTCTTTACTTTCTCGCAATCAGAATTTGAAAGTACAGAGAGACTGCAAGAACATGATCTGGAAGAGGTCCTTTTAACCTACGTGTGAATTGAGTTTTGATATATGATTGTTATTATGATGCTCTAATGTGACAGCTCTTGATGAACCTGTCTGAGGAATCAAGATACTTAGCCCACGGAGGGCGTAGATGAGGAAATGCTTTATCAAGGCAAGGATTGGCTCTTCCATTGAAATGAACAACAGCTGCACTTTCTGCATCAGAAAAGGTTGTTTTCTCTTGGTACACGAGACCAAGCATATGCCAGAACGGATCTATTGTCTGGACATGGCCGTGGAAAGCTATCACCCCTGTAGGCAAATGGCTTAGCATGTACTCATAAAATTAGTCATTAGTTCACGATCCTAAATTCTTAATTGGCAAGAAAAATAATTCAAACTCGATTATACTAACAACTAACGGATACAAAATGAAACTAATGGCATTCAAAAGAGAAATCAATGTCCGAACCCGGCGCGTAGCGCCGGAATACCCGTAGTTGAATATAAATGCCTTAATAGTTGATAATGGCGTCTTAATAATGCAAATTTTGTGGGAGATGTGGTCTGTTTACGGAAATTTAATTTCCCTTTGGATCAAGTCATCAGTTTCACATCTCAGCCAATTGTTTTCATATGCTTGCTTTTGAAAAAGTTTCACTAAAGGCATGAGCGTTCAGTTTTCGATTTGGTTTTTCACGTTTTAATTCTAGAGATATAAGAACTGTTCAGTTATTTATTAAATTTGGCAAGGAGTAGGTTAAGTTATTTTGGGTTTGGTTCGGTTTGAGTAACAGTGTTATGAACCAGTAAATATCCGTTAAGTTTTGTTTTATTTGGTTGCGATTTTTGGTATTGGATTAAATATCGGGTAAATGAATAATTTAAATATTTACGATAAAACTATTTGGCTATTCAGCTATTTTGGATAATTCATATAGCTCTAAATATTTTGGATAAATAAGTAATTCAGTTTTTTGATAGTTGGTTTTATAAATAGTATCTTTAGAATATGCGGTAACTTAAACTAAATATAATTAATATTTTAGATATATAAACTCTATTCTAAATATTCATATTCATTTGTTTCTCCGTTTGGTTCGATTTTGGATTCGTTTTTACAGTTCAGTTTTGATTTGGTTTTTGGTTCTCAGTTCTCATATTACATATCCATGACTCAAAATTATGCTTTTTCTTGTTACATAAATCTGCCTTAACACATTTTCTCGTAGGTGGTTAAGAGCTTGAAAAAAGCATCAAACTGGTGTACTTAAAAAAACTAACTTATAAAATTAAAATTGAAAGCTTGTAAAAAGCAACAATCTGGTGTTATGAAAGAGTCTAACTTATAGTAATTAAAATTAATTAATAAAATCATAATTAAAAGTGCTGTAGCCAAATTTTCAATTTTATAGTTTAAATATAATTATACTATAATATTTTTAAACAATTGCTTATTCAATATTAATTAGTTTATTGCAAGCATATCTGAGTCATGTATTTTAAAAATATTTGCATGGTTTATATGGTTCTAGACGTATAGTGGAACCGTACTAATACTCAAAACGGATTTTTTTTGAACTTTTAAGAAAACATTAAATTGTCTCAAACAAACTTTATCTCTGAAGCCATCAACATAGCGCACTTGTCTGCGTACAACAACTAATCTTTTTTTTTTTTGTTTACTTAAAATTACACCAAATAATTCGAGAAATGTTGCAAAGTCAGGAAACGCCATGTTTATAGTTGCAGGCTTGCACCTAATACATGCTATTATAACATAAGGAAATAATAAGAGTAAGTAAATGCGAGAACAACATTCACTATACAGAAGTGCCGTAGCCAATGTGTCTCCGCGATTACTCTAATGGCAAATCTTTATTTGTTCCTTCTGCGATTAATCTTGGTTTGCCATCATCAATTACAGTGCTGACTAAACCATACTCTTTCGCCTCCCATGGATTCAAGAAGTTATCATGGGCTGTCTCACCTTCAATATGTAAAAAATATCATTAGGCTGAAACAAAAGAATCATGTGGAAGAATAAGAAGAATGGCTCCTTCTTTCAGTCATGCCTGTGATTCAGGTTTACGGTGATTCTAGAGAAGGTTTTGTTTAGTTAAATTTTGTGGGACATCATTCTCTTATGCCAATATTCATTTTGGTTGCCTACACATTCAATGTTTCTGTTATCAGAACATCAGTCAGTAAAAGAGAAAAAGAAAAATCTAGAAGCACAAAATTGATCATACTTTGGCTCCGGCAGTACCAAGTGGTTGATGGATCATAACTTGAGTGTTTGTCAAGCAATACCAGTTCCCTTAGGAACCAAAATCTAGGATACGCACCCAAAAGTGCAGGCCCGGAGAAGAAGGAAACTTCTCTGAGAAAATACTGCAAATTCATGGTTACAATTAGAGATAATTGAGAGAAAAGACTGCACAGATCATTAAGACAATCAGCAATAACATGAGCATCCTCCTCCGTGGGAGTGAACTCAATTCTCCCTGAACCACGTGACTACATTATGAACATGTTTTTAAGAACACTATGAACATGTGCTTAAGATCACTATAAACATGAGTTTAAGAAAAGAAGGGGACTAAGAACATGAGCAAAATCACAAAAGGTTTCTGAATAAATCTTTCAGAATATGGTTAATTAAGATCCGAATATAACAGTTTCATAATGTTGAGTCTAAGAAGACTATGAACATTAGTTTAATAACATAAGAAGACTATGAACGTAAGTTTAAGAACACTTTAACATGGCTTCCAAAACAATATACATAAAAGCACTCTGAACATGAGTTTAAGAACATATCTATACTATTAAAGCAGAATACTTCTTATGAATCTGCCCCTGAATTTTCCATTTAATTACAAAACATTTCATTCCCTTTTTCAATTGTTTTTAAGGCTTTTTCGAAAATTTAAAGCCCACCACTTCTATACTTAGATTTTCGTTTTAAGGCTTATTTTATCGTCTTTATAGCCCATTTCGTACTATAAGATTTTCGATACCAAATCAAATAAAGAGAATATCCCCCATCTTGAGGAACACGCAGAAAACAATATTGACTGTTTGACATGGTAACTGAATTTTCCAAAAACTCATCTTAAAATATAGAGAGATTCGATTTTCCAAGTCGAGATCCCCCAACTTTCTTCCCAAGTTTCTCCTAAACCTAACACCTCGCTTTGAATCCGATCAGTATTATAAATAGGCAGCACCAGGTTCCTATTCAAAGCCACACCTTCGAATAAACCAAAAAACAAACCAATGGCTACTAAGAATATTGCACCTTCGATGCAAATCCAAGCATCGAGAGGTCCTAATGAACAATCTGTCGTCTTCGGCGACTTGAAACCATGGAAAAAAACTTGGTTGGTTCGTGTAAAGGTTCTACACGCTTGGAAACAATGCATTCAATCCGTGGAGACCATGGAATTCGTCTTGGCTGATGAGACTGTAAGCGTTCGTTACTGTATTTTTCAGTCGATTATGTTTTATTTAACATTTTGGGATTGGCTACTAATATTTTAAATTTATATGTAACATGTTTTAGGGGCAAAAAATCATGCAACATGTAAAAGGACTTACATTGAAAGTAAGGGAAGGATTTTTACGGTTTGAGCATGGCGCTACATCCGGAATTTCCAGATTACTCCTGCTGGTGGAGCTTATCGAACCACAGATCATACCTCGAAAATGGTTTCAATCAAAATACATTCATTACGCGATCTAATCACGTTAATGACGAGCTGTATCTGAATTTGACCGACTTTCAATCTGTTTTGTCTGGAACACTTGATGAGAATTTTTTAATTGGTAAACATATAAATATAATCGGTTTAGCCACTATCTATTATGTAACAATCTATACTAACGTTTACATTTTTTTTTACAGATGTGCTGGATCAAGTTATGGATTGTGGTGATGTCGAAAACATTCAGTGTACCGGGGGAAAGCAACGAAAAAAGCTTGAATTCACCCTAAGCAACATCAAGTAAGTTAGCTGTCATTTACTCCAAAAAAAAAATGAATTCACTCGAGTAAGATAATATAACTAACCATATCTTGACAACTATTCGTAGTGATTCACGTTTACCATGCTGCATATGGGGCAACTTAGCCGAGAAACTCCATTCTGCAATTAACCAAGAAGATGGAATGGTTACTATGCTGCTCAGGTTTGCTAAGCTTGGGAGATTTAGAGGTACATAATTTACGCCAGTACCATGTTTTTTAGATAATGTACTAATCCTTTATCAAAGCTTCATTTACATGTAGTGTATTTTTTTAATTATCTACTAGGAGAACTGCAAATCTCTAATGCTTTTGATGCTTCTCAAATGATGATCAACCCGTCAATACCTGAAGCTGAAGCATTTAAAGAATTGTAAGTCCATATTATGTAACTTCGTTATCACACACATACTACTAATTTTAATCTTTGTATTTTAACAAGGATCAATGACGATGACAAAACTCTAACCTCATTCCAAAGTAATGAGGACAGTCAAGAGAACAACAACAAACAAGTTGATCAGTCAGAGAAGCGAGGACAGCGTGATAAGTGGTTACTCTTTCCCACTAAGAGCATCCAAGAAATGATAACATCAACTCAAGTAAGCAGTTATTAAGTCATTTGGACATCTCTCATATATTATGCTACGTAGTACCTTTTCTTTTTGGTTTAGAGGGGGTTAAATGCATTATAATTGTAGGTTGATAGATGCTTGGTGAGATGCACAGTCTATGCCATTGATATGGATTGGTCGTGGTATTACTTTGGTTGTAAAGCATGCAACAAAAGAGTGATCAAAACTGGAACCAAAGTTAAAAAATTGAATGGTAAGGAGATCACAACTCATATTTGGTGGTGTGAGACATGCAAAGACAGTGTTTTCGAAGTTTCACCAAGGTTTGAGTTGAAATTTATTTTATTTACACAATATTTGTTAACCGATGCTCTATTATATGTGTTAAAACACAACATAGATAATCTATTATATATATAGATATATTGATAGTTATATTCCTTTGTAGGTTCTGGCTCCACTTGATGGTCAGTGATGATACGGGGGTCTCGAAAACAATGATCTTAGATAAGGTTGCTAATGTGATTGTTGCTGAATCTCCAGAAAAGTTGTTGAATGGAAGCTGGGATGAGGTATTTACATCCACAAAATCACCATTTTGTTTTTTTATTACAGAAGCAAGTTTTTATATGAAACTAATATAAACCATTTTTTCAGCTTGAAGATCCGACCTTAATACCAGATTGTATTACTGATTTGATTGGCAAAAACTTCACATTTGGAGTATATGTTGAGAAAGAGAATGTGGCGTATGGTGCAGAAATTTATAAGGTTGGGAAAATCTATAAAGAGAGAATGACTTGCGTTCCTGATGCAGTCACTCACTGTCAATCTGATAAGCATTTGGCAATTACTAGTGGTGATGAGGTTGGAGCATGTAAATCTATATCAATAATTATTGTGTATTGTGGATGGTTTTATCTTAACACTATTGAGCTTATGGAATTTGATACAGGATTCTATCTACTTAAGTGAAAGCCAAGAAACCGCGGATGCTTTTTCTACACCATCCAGTAAGAGAAAAGAAGACGAGACTATTGAGCAGGGTGACCTCAGTTCAACATCCAAGAAACCATGCACAAGGTCGATCAAGATTGAGATGGTGGAAGAGGCTAATAAGAAACGTTGAAGTGGAGTTATTGAATTGTTTTTTTTTACTTAGTTTTACATTTGAGTTTATTTATTTCCATTTGGCAATACTCATGTTTGGTTTTTGCTTTCAATAATTTTTAAGACTCGGTTATTTAATAACTATATTGGAGTTTGGTTTTCCCTTTTATAATCATGCATTTTTTTAAAAACAAATACACCCTATTACATATCTATTAAATATTTATTAAACATATTGTTAAAATACAGTTATCTGCGTTGAATAAATTTAAATTTTAAGACATAATATTGTGTAAAAAAATATGTTTAAAAGGCTCGAATGAGATGAGATTGATGCTTATATATTATTTCTTGGTAGATAGTTACTCATAAAATATTTTCTACTGGAATATTACTAAAAAGATATTCTCATAAAAGATATTCTGTTACCATAAGTATTGCCAAGTTATTAAACCTTAATCAAATCAAAATACAGATACTGATTATCATCAAATCAGATATTCTGTTACCATAAGTACGCTGCAGAAAGCAATATAATTATCATATTTACAGATAATAACACCAAATCAATCAATCAAACTCCGGTTTCAATCCTAACTACTGATAGTCACTTCCGTTCCTAGCTTCTAAAGTTCTGGAAAAAGTTTAATACTAACTAACATATTATATCATTGCATGCAGAAAGGTTGGATACATGTCATTATGAACTTTAGCAAAAGTTCTACGCTGCAGAATGCAATATATTTATCTTATTTACAGATAATAACACCAAATCAAACAATCAAACTCCGGTTTCAATCCTAACTACCGATAGTCACTTCCATTCCTAGCTTCTTAAATTCTGAAAAAGTTTAATAGTAACTTACAGATTATATCATTGCAGAAAAGTTGGATACATGTCATTATGAATGTCTTTCTTATGTCTCTGTCCCATGTCTTTCAACTGGAAAATGGCTCTAGCGATGACTAATCTAGACCTGCATATACATTGTATACGTTTATAAGACAACTTAATACAATCTACAACTAACAGACAGTGTTTTATGAATATCTTTACTACATAAAATCAATACGTATGTGGAAAATACCAACGCCTTCCTGATGTCTCTGTCAATGTCTTTCAAGTGAATAATGGCTCTAACGAGACCACTGAAAGACCTGCAAAAACATTGTATACATTAGTAAGACAACTAAAATATAATCTAGAACTACCAGCCACTTTTAACATTAAAACAATGACTTGGAAGCTTTCTTTAGATTTTCCACCACAGTCCCTATATGAATTGTCTCATCTATACTCATCAAGTCACCAAGTTTCGAAGAAATATAACAGAATCTTCACAAAACCTCACCTTATTATCCAGGCTATCTGTTTGAAAAGTTACAAAGGTGAAAAACGATGGTGTTCGTCGGTTCTCTTTTATTATATTTTCAGATTTAAAATCTCTTCATCTGCATGTTAGGATTTGTCAACAGAAACTCGATTAGGCACTTTGTATTACATATAGAATAAAAACAATTTGCGGATGAGCTAACGAGAAAATACCTTAACAAATCGAGATTCTGATATCTACAGATTTGATTCTCACCATCGAGAAACGATTTTTCTCACCATCGGAGTCGTACAGCTTTGATCCTCACCATCGAGAAACTATTTTTCTCACCATCGGAGTTGTACAGCTTTGATTCTCACCATCGAAAAATGATTTTTTTTTCATTGTATCTTCCGTCGGTAAAGAGACCGTTCTATATGTCTTTTTCTTCTTACTTTTTCTGTTTCTTTTAGAAATATGAACGGTAAAAAAAAAGATGGATATATGTGATTAGTGTTGGGCTACAAACGAGATGGGCCATGATAAACCATTATGTGTTTGCAATGGTTTATTAGATAAATTTCTATCAAACAAGTTTATATTATATGGGCTTTGCATTTTTTTTGTCAACTATGGGCTTTACATTAAATATTAAACATTGTTTTTGAAGTCATATAAAAATTTCACATTTATAATTAATAATTTCACATTTACAATTAATAAACATAAACATAAATTAGATATGAATGTAATAGATGATATCAATACACCCGATCTTAATTTAAATAATATTACAATTCATTTAAATATTTTAATAATTTTGTAAGTCAATGTACAAATTAATTTTACCAGAAAGAAATTAAAAGATAATTTCTTACTGTATTTTTCGAAAAAAAATTAATTATTTCACAATACTAACATTTTGTATAGATGAAAAATTAACTTAAAACATAAAAACAAATGCTAACAAAAATCATTAAGACACTTGATTTACATTTTATGTATAAACACATTTTTAAATTATAATAATATGTCAAAGAAAACAAACCCGCGCTTTGGGTCAAAATCTAGTTTTTCTTTGAATCCAGTAAGAGCATATCAAGAGACATGAGTTCCCCACCACGTTTGACATTCTTGGGTTCCCAGAACCTGAGCAAAGGAGCAGCGGCCACACCGAGAATTTATTAAATTTGGTGTTTTCACGGATTGAGAGGATGATACTCAAGTGAAGAAAGCTAACCTTTTTTATAGGTGTATAATAAACCGCCTTGCATAAGATAACTCACAATCAATGTCAGATCGTATTCACGTCGGTCTATGGAGTTAAAAGTGATGAATATTTAACTCTGACCGTTTCGGTTGTTTAGAAGAGAAGGCCTAACGATGCAAGTGAAGACGCCATTGATGGTGTTAGAGAATGCTGAAGAAAAATTTTAGGTGTCGGAGATCGATGGATGATGAACCCTAATTTTGCGTGTATTAGATGAAGTGGAAGGGGACTATCGGTAATGGTCTCACGAAATCTTGAATTAAACAAATAGCCCAATAAATGTTAAGTTTAGAGAGAACGCACATAGCAAAGCCCGTCCGTACCAATTGCACACAAAATTAAATGAAACGGTGAGTTTAATTAGCTGGACACGTTTCGCGCTCACAGAACTCGATTTATCTACGTGGAATCCGAAGTGACGCAACAGGAAAGAAGGAAACCTTCTTTTACTAAAACAAGGTAGCCTGTAAATAGAACTATGTCCCTAAACATACATAAAGCTAAGGATAACTATATAGACCAGAATCAGCATCTTCACATAGTGGTTTACAATGTGCTGGATGTGTTTGCGTTGAATCAATTTTCACAGAAGTGGAGCCACTCAGAGAATTTGAATTGTTTTCTTTTATTCCACTGGAACTTATCCTATTACCATGTATAAATAGCATGAACTTATCAAAACCACCATTAAAAAAAAGAGAACCCACTTTAAAAAGGAACAGTATAATGTTGAGTGAATGGGTGTTTATATTAGTACAGTACCGAGAGAAAAGCTATACCTTAACCTCCAAGTATTGAATAAAAACAACATGCATCAGTTCCCTGTACCCACAAAAAACATAGGACATATGCACTAAAAGTAACAAATCACATTTCATTTTCTTTCTGTTCTCAAAGTAACATTTACGGTACACTAAACCGGTAAAAATGTGAAATATGGAAAACATAGGACTCACTGTTCAAGCATCCAGTAGCAACGCCTCTGGAAATTCTCATTGTCTTCCTCATGTGCATAGTAACAATGTAACACATCAATGCTTCCAACCTGTATATATAATTAAACAATGTTACTCTAAAATATTTATTAAAAACAATAGTGAGGAAACATGAATGCAAATATATTATTAACCTTGAGCTTTTCGTGAGCCTCTTTCACTGTTTTACCATCTTTCTTATTCCTCCAGTTATGCCCATCTTTCCTAAAATATCTGAGCACCTTCCTATCAGACAGAAAGAGTGATACGGAAATTAAGATCGATATTAGTATGTTACATGGATAAACCGATACCAATATATCAATATATAGAACACAAAGCCCAGATACATAATAAGACCATCTATATAAAATTATAAATACAAATCATGTCCGTACCTGGAAGCTGTGTAACGGAGAGACCGGTTTGGTTAACTCGTCAAAATCGGTTGAATCATTGAACCTAATCAGTAAAGAGGAGTCGGAGCTTGGAGTTCTGAGCACATCTACCATATGTCAAATCCATCGGGGAGAATACTCACATCTATTTATACCGAATCAAACCGCCTTTCAGATCTAAAAGACTCATTGAAGAATTCGTAGTGGGCGTCTGAATTAATGGGGATAAACACGTAAAAACCATAACGCTCTCAGTTTCAGATTCGTGAGGAAGGGCAAGAGTCACCGTAGCCATCGAACAATGAAGAAGAAGAACACACACAACATCGCGAAAATAGATTAGATCTACACATAAAGGATTACGGGCCAGAGAAACTGTCCTATCTAAGTGCTGAGTTTTGGGGTGGGACACGTGTCGCCTCGACAGAAGCCACGTGGACGACGACGTGTCCTCACCAGGAAGAAAAAACGCTTCTTCATATATAGAGAAGATATGAATTTATCTTATTATAATATATATACTAGGTAATAATCCGTGCCTTGCGCGGAATGAGATGATCATTTGAAAGTATATATTATATATTGGATAAAATTATACATTACATATTCATGTTTTTATAGAAACGTTATTTCAACAAAAAAAAAATTACCACAAACCTTCCAAATTAGTATTGTATTATATAACATAATATAAAATGGACCAAGTGATATTTTTCTGTTCTCGTTCCTAGATGGGATCTTTTTTAGAGAAATTCTTGGGTTCAAGGGTGAACCTCTAGATTCACCAACCAATAGTGTTTGAGTATTAGATATTTGATATCTTTTAAAAAAGGAAACAAAATTGAATTTCCAAATAAGATTATATTTTTCAAATAAAACAATAAAAATACATAAAAATAGTTACAAAAAATAAATAAATAAATATTGTTAAACCGTTAGCAAAATACTAAATCCTATACCCTAAATCCTAAACTCCAAACCCTAAATTATAAACCTTAAATCTTGGATAAGCCGTAAACCATCGAAAAATTTTAAACCCTAAATCATACATTAAAAACTAAATCTTAATAAAACTAAACCCTAAACCCTAATCACTAAACACTAAACCCTTGGATAAATCCTGAACCCTTGGATAAATCATAAACTCTAAATAAAAAATATTTAAAATTAAACACTAAAATTTATGATTTATCCAAGGGTTCAGAATTTACCCAAAGGTTTAGGGTTTAGTGATTAGTATTTAGGGTTTAGTGTTATTAAAATTTAGTTTTTAATGTATGATTTAGGGTTTAAGATTTTCCAACGGTTTAGAGTTTATCCAAAGTTTAAGGTTTAACTTTTAGGGTTTAGGGTTTAGGATTTAGGTATAGGGTTTAGTATTTTGCTGAAAACTTAACAATATTAATTAATTTATTTTTTGTAACTATTTTTATGTATTTTTATTATTTTATTTTAAAAATATAATCTAATTTGGAAATTCAATTTTATTTCCTTTTTTAAAAGATATCAAATATTAAATATTCAAACACTATTGGTTGGTGAACCTAGAAATTCAACCTATGGGGTGAACCCAAGAATTTCTCTCTTTTTTATAGTCAGTAGCAATTTTTCTGTTCTCATTCTTGTAATGGTTCGGACGACAATACAATAACTATATTATATATATACAGCCGGTAACAATTAATAATATACCTTAACATGTTATACCAATCACTAATATGAAAAGAAATCAATTTTTTTAGAACTCATCTTTGGTAATATAAAATCGACATTCCTATTGTACAGTATATACTGTGTCATCAATTTAATTTAGTGAATATTTAGTCTTTAGTTATATTAGAGTGAGTAACATTAAAGCTTTTTTTGCAAGGAATAATACATATCCATTATAACCGAAATAAGGATAGAACAGTGGTCACTTGTAACTAAAATCATATTGACAAATATGCGTCTCAATAAGTTTGAAATATATATTGGAGTTTGACGATATTATGAGATGATATATATGTGTATCTTATGAATTTGCATGATTTTAGCCATTCATTCTTGTACATTTTGATCATATAGATTAGGATTTAGTCATTTTATATTGCATTTGCATATTCATTTGCATATCATAGGGGTTGGAATGCTCATTTGGAAGTTTGGGGGGAAATTCAAGGGTTGAATTGCACATTATGGAAGTCTTGGGTCAAATATGAAGTTATTCAAAGTTCAAGGACCAAGGTTGCAGTTTTGGAATACTCGCTGGGTTAGATTGCAAGTTGAAAATGTTTGGGGCTGAATCAAAGGGACGTTTCTTAACTTTCCAAAGTCTGTGTCCAAATAAAAAGTATTTAAAAGGTCAGGGACTGGGTTTGCAATATTGAAGAAACCACCATTGAAGCTCACGAGCTCTCTTCGCCGTATCTGAATCCCGACGGCGAGACTTGATTCTGACGGTTCTGGCAGCCACCACGACGGGAGAGATAGTCACGGTGACGACGGAGCACGGCAATGGAGGATTTGTGGTTCAACGGAGGCGCAATGATTAGAAGACGACGAGTGAATCCGTGCTTTGATTTCACGGTGGAGATGGAGAACTCACGGCTGAGCACGGCGGAGGAGCATGAGCTCGACCCAGATCGCCGCGGCTAGGAGCTGAGAACACTGCCGGAGCGACTTGATATCGCGGGGGTGAGACACCGTTGAGCATCGAGCTTTCACCTGCGACTGAAGCGCCTTGATTCCGACGACGAGAGTTACCGGAGTAGACCACGGCTTGAACTGAGAGCACGACGGTGGCGCAGTCACGGCTTGGTCAAGGCGAGGAAGAAGAAGTCAAGCTCGGATAGAGCTGTTTGATGGCCGGAGAGGAGAGGCTCGAGTAGAACAGAGACGATGAACCATAGTCTCCAAGCTCGGGCTACAGCGGTTTGATGCCAGCGGGGACGAGAAGTCGTTGTATCTGGAGCATAGCTCACAGCGGTCTTCAGTTGCGGCAAGACGTACCCGCTCAACATCAAAGATCAAGCATTGCAGCGGCCTAGTGGAGCGGTCAAGTGAACCTGCTGGAAAAAGACCCATGCCCCTGTCCAATATCGACTTGCTGGAGCGGGAGAAAGAAGCCGCTCGCGGACGAGATTTTGAGCTGTTGACCGGTTTGACCCAATTTAATTCAACTAAACAAGCACGAGTTTGGACCTCTTATATATAGTTTTAGACCTAAAAATTGTAGTTTTATCACATTTTCTCTCGAAACTTTGTCTAAACTTGTAAAAGCTTGAATCTTTTGATAATCTAAGGAAGTACTTCATCTTATATTTGTGTTTCTCTTGCTCATTAACATGATTAGCCTTGATCCTTACATGGGTTTAAGGTTTCTCATGGAGATTAGTGAGTAGTGACTCGTGATTCATGGATCAGATAGATTAGGGTGATTAGGTGGATATTTAGGATGTTTATTGCTTGATTAAAATTGTTCAATGCTTGCTAAGTGTTCTTAATGCTAGATTAGACTTGATCACTCTCATCTAGACCTTAAGTTAGTTTACGCCCGGAAGTGTTTGTTAAAATGCTTGAATGAACTTAGTATTGTCTTTTAATACTTGGCCAACGACAGTTGATGTCCGAGATGTTTAAGTGGTTAGTAGACTTGTGATTCATGCATGCTTGATTGCGTTAGCCAACGACAGTTGATGTTTAATTCATGATTAGCATAGTGGTTTTTGCCACGACAGTGGATTAATCTATATTGAATGAGATCTAGACCTATAGACTTGTTGATTGTTTTGTTTGAACATCCTAGATTGAACCTTGATCACCTTATATCAATTATCTTTGCCCATGGATCCATCCTTAGCATTTGATTGAAAGTTCTTGCACTTATTGCACTTATTTCTTGATTGGATTTGAGATCACCTTGTTTATATTCCTAGGACATTATCTTGTTACAAAATCATCCATATTCTTGTTTGCTTAGATTAAGGAAGCTTGTGTATTCTTGGTGTTATAGATCATTAGTTCCTTGTGGATTCGATCCTAAAATACTACAATGACATACCATTCGATTGTAGTATTATTGGAACATTAGGTTAATTGGTGTGTGTTTAAACGTTTAATCAATGTGTTTACCAAAAAAAATACTAAATATATACAGTCTGTATGCTTGTTAGGTTTTTAAATTTATATGAAATTGATATTAAGAATATGATATACTTTGTCCGAAGAATATTCTAGGTAGACTTGATTTGATTTTTCTATTAAATATACAATCCGAATTCATTTTTTGTATTGCAAGGCACGTTAAATATCACCATTTGGATTCATATACTATGGATTCTACATTAACAAAAAAACAGAGAATAGAAAGATCGCGGGTTTCTGAATAAAAATGAGCAAAAAAAAAGCCTCCAAATAATATATTTGGAAATGTTATGAATATTATGGTGATGTCATTATGGCAAGTCTTAAATATACTTGTTCTCCAAGCTTTACTTGTTCTCCAAGTGGTTTTGTCTACGAGCTATTGTAATCATATATAAAGGATTCATTACTCATGGAATAATACACATCAATTTCTCATCTTCTCTTTTTACTTATAACACGTTATCAGCACGAAACTCTAGCAATCTTGAACTAGTAGGTATAGATTTTCATTCTACTATACTTTTAGTCTATATTCAATCCCTTTTCAAATCATGCTTATTATCAATTCATGGTTTGTAAGAATTGATTCATACACAATATAAGCTTAGGTGCTTTAGTCGACAATATTGATCTACCATTGTTTTAAGGAAAGAAAATCATTGGATTGAAAAGAGATCTTGTCGATGTTTATAAGCTAATGCTCAATTTTATTACAGTTTATACCCGTATGTGCTCTCTTTGTAAATTAATCATATGTGATGCTTATATTTTGTTATTGAAAGTCATCACGTTGGTATCGCTTTCATTACTTATTGTTAATATTGCATTCATTCGTAAAACTAAACATGTCAAAGTTAGCATTACTTAGCATCCTTGCTACTGCATCTTGTTAAGCATATTTAAAGTTCTCATACGGCTGCTAATTCTTAAAGCATATTAGTTTAATAACTTACGAGCTGTTGATATATGATAATTAGTAATAACATCTTATCTTTTGTTCAAAAAGACATCATGTTGCTCATGTTTACGGCTGCATATTGTTATTAGAATCTTCATTCTTATTTACGGCAGCATATTGTCTAATGATTATTAAATTTATTAACCTATGAAACTGTGTATTGGATTCATAAAATAAGAATTATTTTAGAATTGATAAGAAATTGCATTTAGACTTTAAGGCCAAGTAAATGCAATATATTATTTACATATATGAGTGCATACAATATTGTAAAAGTCTTATGGTTGAGTGCTTGCAATATATTATGTGTATATATGAATAGATATAATATTAGTAAAATTTCTTTTTAGCATATGAAGTCACTTTACTCGAGATATATGGTTTTACTAATATCAATGTTTACTAATGTAATAGTCATACTTACATAAGAATACTTACTGTTTGTCTTGTTATTTTTTTTTGGTTCAATGTTCATTGGCTACTGATTTGAACCATTTAAGTTTTCGTAAACAATTGGTCATTGTTCTCCGTGATTAGTATTCACTTTATTGGTATTATAATGCGAAATTACTTAGAATAACACACTTTTTATGAGTAATGACTAGAATAACATACCAAAACAAAAAAAAAAGAAAAAAGTGAGTTAAAGTCCAAAATACCCAATCAATAAATAGATTTAAACGTAATATAACTTTTTAATACAGAAAAATGAAAGATTCTAGATAAAGTAGAAGCTTTGGTTGAACAAAAAAGGTAAAAAAAAATAAAAAAAATTTCTCCCCCACGACACTTTCTCTTTCCCGTGACCCTCCCCAAGAACCCTAAATCTCCAAATTGTGTAATCCTCAAACTTTCGATTCTCTTTCTTATTAAGATGATTCCTCATCGATTGGGTCATGTCAACACTCTACTCTACCACTAAAAGCTTTCGATTCCTCATCCACTCAGCCGGCGAACCCTAAATCTCCTTTCTAAAATTCAAAGTTTCGTCGAAGGTGGTGGCTTTATTTACGTTTTCTCAGTTGTTTCTTCAGATACAACCTCATCTCCTCTTGAAGCTATTCAATTGAAATAGAAATCGTGGCATCAAAGTTTAGTCTCTTTCTTAGTTTTTTGGGTATTTTTGAATTGGATTTCTGGAAATATAAAATTCGTGTGTCCCTTACTTCATTGTTCATTATTTACAGAGATATGACTACATCAAGCACCCACAGAAATATCCAGCAAGACTTTATGAAGAGGGAAAATGTCCACTGCAATATCGATCAATGAATCATAACTGTCACTTGGCTGGTTTGCAGATGGTGGAGGAATCTGTTGTCTTGGATGCGTGGGAATCCATTAAGGCATCTTCTGTTGGAGTTATTATAAGGTTCAAAGAGATGGATTATACATGGTCAGCCCAAGTCGTTCACCATTTGCTGGCAAACCAACTGGTCGTGGATAATCTTCATGAGCTATGGTCTGCAATAGAAGGACAGCCAATCAGGTTTTCGCTATATGAGTTTGGTGAAATAACAGGTTTGAATTGTGAACCTTTCGACATCAATGATAAGGTGGAGGTTGATCATAAGGCGTTTTGGGAAGAGATTGGTGTGTCTCCTTCACATGGTCCAATGTTATCTGAGTTGCGCGAATTGTTTCCTCGCATTAGGAATTGGTCATTTGAGAAGAGAAGAATGATTGGCTGGCTTTGTGTCTTATCGATTGGCATATTAGGCATCTCTCCCGGTAGCAGAATTCCTTTGGAAGAAGCGAAGAGAGTCTTAGACGCAGAAGCTTTTGAAAGATATCCTTGGGGGCGTGTCGGATTTTCCAGCCTCGTTAATTCAGTTAAGCTTGTTTCATATGAAGGAAAGAAGAAATATACACTTCGTGGATGTGTTCATGCTCTTCTCATCTGGGTGTATGAATCAATACCTGGCATTGGGCATGAATATGGGAACCATATTGAGGGTAACCAAGTTCCTCTTCTCTCTTGGTCTGCATCCCGTCCCCGTATACAGTGGGATATGTTTTATAAAAAAGAGAAAAAAGCTCACCAGAAGGTAGTTTCTTACATTATTGTTAACTCTTATTAAAAGAGATCACTTGTAATGTATTCATACTAATGTTTTTTACATGACTTGATTGGTAGGTGCGTGTCAGACATCTCATTGTTAAGGCAGAATCGGACATATATTCTCAATGGGATGATGACAAGGTTGATGATGATCTTCATAACTTGATTTTAGACATTCTACATGACCAGCTTGATGATAAGTACTGGAGCTTGAAGGCAACTAATGAACCAGTAGCAATCAAAAAGCAAAGGAATTTAGTGACTGAAGAAGATGATTGCATGAAAAAAAAAATCCAGCGAAGAGGAAAATCACAGTGAGTATGCTTACTTGATTGTTTACTTGTATGTATTGATTAGTCTAGTTTGTGAAGCCGTGCTGAAAGTACTTTATTTTTTACTTGACTTTATTGTTGAGTTCGTTTACTGTTTTATGGCAGGACTGTGGATCCAGCCTTAACTCAGGTGGAGATGATGGATTCAGGCATGATCTAATGGAAGCAGTGAAGACATTGACTGCAACGGTTCAAAATGTGGACACAGTTGTTGCTGAGAAGGTGTTGACTACATTAGACACAAAGATTGAAGCAAAAGTAAATGCAAGAGTTGCTCAAGCCGAGCAGGTACTTGGCAATCAAATCTTAGCATTACAAGAACAAGTTGCTAAAATTACAGAGCAGATGCAAGCAAATGCCCCCAAAAATGATGCACACATTGTAAACCAAGAAGATGAAGTCAACAGCAATGACCCGGTTAGTCTTTTGCTTCACTTACGAGTATGTCTATTTTAGGTTAAAGTAACTTTAGATTCGAAATTAACTTGAAATTGGTTTTGACATACTCAAATAGTCATGGATGGTCCAAGACAAGACACCATTTGATGTAGATGCGGCAGTGCAGTGTGTGGTTAGAAAGAAAGCCAAGAAATCCGAGGTCAAGCTAACGTCTCCTATTCTACTTGACACTGTTGGAGATTCGGTTACTAGAAAAAATCAAGTAAAAAGAACCTGCTGGAGGTTTGATAAATGTTAAGAAGGAGAAGAATGGAGTTCCACAACTTAGAGATTCTGCTGAAACATGGTCTGATTTAGAAGATAAGCAAAAATATGACAACCTAGGTACCACGTTAGACCAGTTAGTGGCATCAATCTTAGAAGGACCTTTGCATAAACGCAAGCCACAGCTGACAAAGACTCACGTGTATCCATATGTTGGTAACTCAACTGTGAAGAGGATCATAACAGGCGATTCTGAGTGTATAGCCGACTGTGATCCGTTAACTAAAGTTGAGGAAACAAAATTTAAGAAGCTAATGGATTATCTACGAAGTATTGCGTAAGTGTAATGAGTAACATGTCTTATTTTTTCTTCATAATTCAAACTGTTAGACTAACTTGAGCTTGTTTTTCATTCATTTCAGTGGTGATAACGATGTAGACACTCACTTCTACATGAAGCTAATAACGCCAAGAAATCTTTGGAAAAAAGATGAGTGTGGGTGGCTAACAGATTCTGTAAGTTTTTCATTTTTTTCTTGTATCAACATGATTCCGGGTAGCTAACATACACTCTATTTTTTTTTGGTTGACAGCATATGGCATCTGCAATGCTTATGTTTCATAAAAGATCTATGAGGAACCCTTCACCATACTCATCAAGGATAGCTTTTCTTGACCACTGGTTTGTCAACACGTGGGTCAGAGACTACAAGAAATACGATCCTAAGACATGGAAGTTCTCAGATACGTACAAGAAGGTCTTCAATGGCAATTATCCTGAAGAGTTTTCCAACAACAGAAAGTGGCTGAAGGATGTTGATCGGTTGTTTCTTTGCCACTTGATCAATGGTAACCATTGGGTCGCTTTAGAAGTGGATCTTGACAAGAAAATAATTCATGTTTACGACAGCATACATACAGTTGTCCCGAGCATCACAGATCTTCTAGAAGAGTGTCGTCCTTTCACGAAGATGATTCCGTTATTGCTAAATGAAATGGTTCCAGAAAGGAAGAAGAGTTCACAACAGTTCAGGATTTCAAGACCTAAAAGTGTGCCTAAGAATGAAGACCCTGGGGATTGTGGTGTTTACGCTCTGAAGTACATAGAGTGTAAGGCAGTTGGTTGTGGTTTTGAAGGACTTTCTGACCAGTGCATTCCGGCAATGCGTATTAAGTTAGCTGCCGAGATCTATGATGAGGTCTCGGGTCTGTAGTATTTTCATGTTTTAGAAACAAAGTTATTTACTGTTATGTAGTATTTCATGTTTTGGAATCATTATCTACTTGCTGCCTTGAAGTTGTGTAATTTCATTATGAATTTTTAGTAAAAATCGTTGGAATCAGGCAGACTCATATCTGCAGACATCGTTGCCCATCTTGCCTTTGTTTATTATGAGTACAACAGGACAAAGGACATACTGTATAACCAGTAAATAGATTGTGTAACTAGAAACAAGAAACAAGCATGTCAAATTGTCACCAGAAACAAGAAACAAGTCCAAATCGAAACAAAAAACAAAAGATTTAAACTGTCTAACCAGAAACAAGAAACAAGTACAAATCGAAACAAGAAACAAAAAAAAACATAAGACTCAAACTGTCTAAAGAACAGGACATGTTTTGCAATTGTGACCAACCTGATTACAAATAGAACATTTATGCTCTTTTCTTGGGCGTTTCTTATTTTCACCTTTCTCAAGGCAAGATTTCATTCTTGATTTTTTGGGTCTCCCTGGTGGTTGGCGAACCACCGGAGGTAAACAAATGATTCCTGCGATATTTTCAGGAACTGATGTATCAGCATCTCTCGGCAGTACTGCAGTGGAGTAAGCATTGTGCATATAGTTTGCACGGTAGTATGGATGACATAGAGAAATCGTTGATAACTTTGTCACCTCTGCTGCTGCTATTGCATGCGTGCATGGTAACTTTTCTATGTCAAATCTGCGGCATGAACATCTCCGCTCAGTCAAATTCACTATGTGTGTAGTTGAGACACCAGAAACCTGATATTGGTGAATATCTATCTGCTGTACGCTGAGCATTTTAGAATATGGTACACGTCCCTGTGAAAGTATGTTTGCAACATTAGTTTTGTGTTCATAAAATATTCATGTGTTATAGGAACTCAAGTGTACCTCTAAAAGCTTCTCAACTCCACGAGTTAGAGTTGTTTTCATCAAATATGCATCATTCTTCCGTGCCAAAAACCATCGTGTCATCATTAGCCTTATTGCTTCTAAAAGTCTTACAATCGGCAAGTTTCTTGCTTCTGAAAGCACTCTGTTTATAGATTCAGCTATGTTGGTCGTAGTCAAGTTGTACCTATCACCAAGGAAATGAGCTCGTCACTACAAGAAAACAGCGGTATTCTGACGGACATTCCGACGGAAAATGAAATCCTCGGAATATCCCGAGGAATTTCCGAGGAAATTCCGAGGAAGCACAAAATTGGGTTTCCTCGGAATTTCCTCGGAATATACCGACGGAATTCCGAGGAAATATCTATCCGTCGGAATATTCCGAGGAAATTCCGAGGGAAAATGGGTTCATCGGAAAAAACCGATGAATTCCGAGGAAATATTATAGCCGTTGGAGAGCCGTTGGGGGATTTTACAAAATTCCCAGGAAATTCCGACGAACTAGCCTTTTCCGTCGGAATTCCGTCGGAATTTCCTCGATCTGTCGGCAGGATTTAAACTATAAATACAAGCACTCCTCTTCCTCTTCATTCACTCCATATCTTCATCCTCCCTCTTACTCTATTTACACACGAATTTGATTCATAAAAAATATGTCTTCTTCAAATTATTTTCGTTCTTGGATCGATCGACCTCATTTGGATCCGAACACGAGATTGCTTACGGAAGAATACCAACGAGGTATAACCGAATTCATAGGGTTAGTTCACCGACAACCGGAAGAAAAAACAAGTATGTTAAGATGTCTTTGCTCTAATTGTAAAAATAGAAAGGTTATTAAAGAGTGGGATGTTTGGACTCATCTATATTTGAGTGGGTTTACACGAAGTTACAAAATTTGGTATCATCATGGGGAAACTGATTATGAACATGGTAGTACTAGCGAACCTCAGCCAGCGGTTAGATTAGAAGAACCAATTAGAACGGATGTAGATTATGGTGTAGGTACTGAGCAGATGGTAAATGATCATTTTAGAGGGGAAGATTTACCCAATGCAGAAGCTAGGAGATTTTATGATATGTTGGATGCTGGAAAGCAACCATTGTACGAAGGTTGCAGAGATGGTCATTCAGCTTTATCATCTGCTACAAGATTGATGGGCATTAAAACAGATTATAATTTGGCTGAAGACTGTGTGGATGCGATTGCTGATTTTGTAAAAGGTATTCTACCCGAGGATAATGTAGCTCCTGGTTCATACTACGAGGTTCAGAAACTCGTAGCTGGTCTTGGTTTATCGTATCAGGTAATAGATGTATGCAGCGACAACTGCATGATTTATTGGAGGGCGGATGAACAGCGGGTTACATGCAAATTTTGTGGAAAGCCTCGTTATAAAGATACGAGTGGAAGAGTTCCAGTGCCATATAAAAGGATGTGGTATTTACCTTTGACGGAAAGGTTGCAGAGGTTGTATCTGTCTGAACGCACAGCGCAACCAATGAGATGGCATGCGGAGCACTCAACAGATGGTGAGATCAGACATCCTTCAGATGCAAAAGCGTGGAAGCATTTCCAATCAAAGTATCCCGACTTTGCGTATGAGAGAAGAAATGTCTACCTTGGATTATGTACTGATGGTTTCAGTCCGTTTGGCAAGAGTGGAAGACAGTATTCTCTATGGCCCGTCATTCTTACACCATACAACCTACCCCCAAACTTGTGCTTGCGACGAGAGTTTTTGTTTCTCTCGATTCTCGTTCCCGGACCAGAGCATCCTAAGAGATCACTTGATGTGTTTCTTCAGCCACTAATATATGAGTTGCAACAACTATGGGCTCAAGGTGCTGAAACATACGATGTTTCGTGTAAAGAAAACTTTCAAATGCGGGCAGTACTAATGTGGACAATAAGTGATTTTCCAGCATATGGTATGTTGTCTGGATGGACAACGCATGGAAGGCTATCATGTCCATATTGTCAAGATAACACTGATGCTTTCCAACTAAAACACGGAAGGAAAACGTGTTGGTTTGACTGTCACAGGAGATTCCTACCACCTGATCATCCATATCGTAGGAGTAGGAATTTGTTTACGAAGAACAAGAGGGTGTTTGACAGTCCACCTCCGGAAATTTGTGGGAAAGATTTGAAGATACAACTAAGAGATTTTGGTGCAGAAAGGACGCCAGACGTCGGTGGACATGAGCGTTTTCCGGTAGATGCTGTTGGAGAACTACATAACTGGCACAAAAAAGTATTTTCTGGGATCTGCCATACTGGGAGGATCATCTGCTAAGGCATAATTTAGATGTCATGCATATTGAGAAGAACTTTTTTGACAATCTCATGAACACGATCCTTAATGTTCAAGGTAAAACAAAGGATAATTTGAAGTCAAGACTGGATTTAGTCGATATATGTGCTCGTTCAGAACTTCATGTTGATGAGAATGGTAGGGCTCCTTTTCCCATATACCGACTTGATGCAGAGGGAAAAGATGCGTTCTTTGATTGGATTTCAAACGATGTGGAATTTCCAGACGGTTACGCATCAAATTTGCGTAACTGTATCGACAGAAAGGAAGGAAAGTTTACTGGCTTGAAAAGCCACGATTGCCATGTAATGATGCAGCGCCTCCTTCCGTTCGCCTTCAAGGAACTATTACCACGAAATGTTCATGAAGCAATTGCAGGGATAAGTGGTTTCTTCCGCGATTTATGCACGAGATCAGTGACTCTTGAAGGTATTGAAAATTTGAAGACTAACATAGCCGTGATTCAGTGCAACCTTGAGAAGATATTTCCTCCCTCATTTTTTGATGTTATGGAGCATCTTGTTATTCACCTGGCAAGAGAATTGGAACTTGGTGGTCCTGTGCAGTATAGATGGATGTATCTGTATGAGCGGTATATGTTCCATTTGAAAAAGATGGTGAAAAATTTAAGTAGGGTGGAAGGTTCTATAGTCGCACAGATGATCAATGAAGAAACTTCAAACTTTGCCGAGTACTACTTTCCAGCAGAAGTTCAGACCAAAAACAGAAGACCTGCTCGGCATGATGATAGAGGCATTTTCACAGACGTTGGACGACTTAGCGGAAAACCAAAGGACCGTCGACTTACTGAGCAGGAGCGCAGTCATTTGCAAACATATTTGCTCACCAACTGCGAAGACGTTCTTCAATATGAGAGGTAAATAAATGAGCTTACAAATTTTTATTTTAACAAGTTGAAATTTAAATCTTAATTAATTACATTATTGTCATCATATACATGATTTTCATGGCAGAAAAGCGGTTCGAGTATAGATACGCCACAGAGGACGAACTAGAAGAAATGAAGCAGAGAGAATTTACTGGATGGATGTTTACTTATGTGAGTGCTTTAAACAAATTAAAATATATTTTATCACATATTTATACTAATTCACATTTATTGATATAACATATATATATGTGCTATTAATAGGTGTCTGCTGGTTTGGCCAGAGGTGAAACATTTGACGATTGGATACGTGAGATGGTCGTTGGACCAAACTTTGTTGTGAAGTCATATCCGAGATTTTGTACTCGAGGATATGCATTCACAACTCAGAAGAGGAGACGTTCGAGTACGACTTATGATGCTGGCGTTTGTTCTGCATCAGGAGATGATGTATACTACGGACACATACATGAGATTTTGGAAATCAAGTATTTGGGCATGGTTGGATTGCGCTGTACTGTTTTCTATTGTGATTGGCACGACAACACTCCAGATCGAGGTGTGAGAACAGATGCATTTGGTGTTACATCAGTAAATTCGAGGCGAAAGCTGCAATATTATGATCCTTTCATTCTTGCTTCTCAGGCCGATCAGGTATTTAAATGTTAATTATTCAGAATGATTCATCATCATGTGTATTAATTTATAATTTTTTAAATGTTACAGGTTTGTTATATCAAGTACCCCCGGGTGGAACAGAGATGATCCATGGGTTACTGTTACAAGACTCAACCCGAGAGGCCGAGTTCAGGGAAGTTCTGAGCTGGAAGACCCACTACAACCAAGCACATCCGGCAACTTAAGTGCAGCAGAAGATTTAGCTGGAGTTGGCCTTGTAGTCGATTTAACCGACTTTGGAGAGGAAGCCGTCGTTCACGTAGAGGATGAACCAGTGATTGGAGAGTTTCACCAAGATCCAAATTCAGATTCATCTGGTGATGATGACTCGGAAACAGACTACCATTGATTTTTTTTTTTTTTTTTTTAAGAAATACCGAGGAAATTCTGAGGAACACTTGATATAACCTCTTTCCTCGGATATTAGTTATTTGGTTTATCTAGCAAGGCAAAGCTGAATACGAATTAAAAACTACTCAAAACACAACCAAATAAAATGAAGAAACCATGTAAAAGAAATACGAACTCATAATTAAGAAAAAAAAACTAAGTTCAAAATTAACAGAAAATAAGACCATAAAACGTTAGAATAAAAAAGAAAATAAAATAGCGCGGTCGGAAATCAAATGGCAATACTGGCCGGTGATAGCTCCTACTCCTCGTCTCCTGCTCCAGATGTTCCTGCATCGTTGGGTCTCTTGGACCTCTTTCTTACCCTGTGTGTACCACTCGAACCCGAACCAGAGCTGGATGGAGAGTTGTCCCGATGAACTACATCATCCTTTTGGCAACGACACGGCCTGATACGTGAAATGGCAGCCCAGATCTTGTGTAGCATGTCGTTGTTTGTCTTTATGCTCTGATCTCTCCAATGTTGTTGCTGGCGCGAAGTGGCGTTCGGTGGAAGCTCTTGCAGCTTGTACTGGCTGGAGTCTGATGGGAGTAGCTGATGGGGTTGTGAATCATCTGGAATGGCTTGTGCAGCCTCATCTTCTCCTTCTTCATCAACCACGGCCTTGCCTTTGGTCTGATATTTTGGCGTGAAGAAGGATGGCTTGTCTACTAGTGCGGTAGCAGGGGGTAGGAACTCAACTGCAGCCTCTGAAAGTAGAGCAGTCAGGCCGATCTGAGGCAGGTGGCAGTAGAGTGTTTTCTTCGCTCGGTCCTGGAATACGTAGACGTAAGGACCATCCCGATCGATCCTCGAGTGGGGACCAGCTATGAACTCCTTACTTACTAGAGAAATGACATCCAGGTAGTTCCAAGCAATGTTGTTCGATCTGTCCAGTGCTACCTGCTGGTTCTGGCAGTCTACACCCACATGTCTAAGGATCCGAGTAATCACTGCACCAAATCCACATGCATTGCTCTTGGATTTGGTTACTTTCCCCTTGTATCCTGCTAAGTTTGCGGCCAGCACCGCTCCCATGTTGAAGGCAGTAGCAGGTGGGAATGTAGAGTTTCCAAATGCCGGTAGCAAATGCCTCACACCTTGGTACAGGAGGCACAACTCCCATTGCGTGACTGATGCGGCTGTGGTTGTCCCGTATAGCAATGAGCCAATGAGGCGTGTCGCATATCTCAGTACTGGGCTCCGGATAAGTGACTCCTTTGCCTGAGAAGATCTATAAACCCCTGTGCCAATCGTTTCCCAGAAGTTCAACAGCTCTGAAGTCCAATAAAGACCAGATGTCCTCTCCCCCGCACTCAATCCAAATAGTCCGCAGAGGTCTGTGAAAGATACCTCATAGTATACTTTCTGCACTACGAATGCCAGAAAACCTTCCTGATGGCTATCATCGGGACGGCTGACGTATGCGGATGCTATGAACTGGCGTACCAACTCCGGATAAGTGGGTTCTTGAGGTTGCATAGTTGGCCTAGACCCATGTTCTGGAATAGCCCTTCAATGTCTGCTTTGATTCCCAATATTGTCATCGTCTCAGGACATGCTAGTTGTGTAGCCGGAACGGCTACCTTCTTCATGTTGTTGTAGTGGGTCGTATCAGACTTATCCCACTTCTTTGGCCTTTGCGTCTCTCGCTGAGACGAACCCTCTTCTTGTGTGTTCTTCTTTGCTGATGTTTTCGTGCGCTTCATTCTCTACAAAATAGAATCATTGCTCTCAACATGGTTATAATCAATTAAGAACTCAAAGCAACATGAAAATGAAAGGCGAAATCGAGTTGTGATAAAAAAAAACGAAATTGAAAAAAATTCTCAATCCCTAAATCATCTCAATTGTGTTCCAAACTCGTTGATCACAGACAATTGTGTTCTATTCCATGTTTAAACATCTGTTTCATGCATATTTGATCAAGGAATCAACAAGGAAATAAGAAATTCACAAAACCCAAATATTGCTCAAGAACACGATTTCAGAATGTGGAGATTCGCGGAGTATACCTGTCTTAGGGTGAAAACGAGTGTAGGAATCAGGTAGAGCTCGAAAAATCAAGGGGAATAGAGCCCAAAATTGTTCAAATCGGATGATTATAGAGAGAGAAAGGGGGGGGGGGGCGAATTATAGGGGAAATCGGAGGGGATGAGAGTTCTGAGGTTTAGATCCAAAAAAGGTCGGGTTTTGCCTTATAATTCTGTTTCCCGCACACGCATCGATCGATGCGTTTTTGAACACATACAGATCGATCGATCACATTCTTACGGCCCGGTGCATCTTAGTGATCGATCGATTCGTTTTTATACATATAGCGATCGATCGATTCGTTTATACAAAAACTCACGAGATTTTCCGAGGACATTCCGAGGAACACTTGAGATTCTCGATCGATCGATGGGATAATCTCATCGATCGATCACATTCTTACGGCCCGGTGCATCTTAGTGATCGATCGATGCGTTTCTGGATATATATCCATCGATCGATCCGTTTATAAAAAAACTTACAAGATTTTCCGAGGAAATTCCGAGGAACAATTGAGATTCTCGATCGATCGATTGGATCATCTCATCGATCGATTGGATCATCTCATCGATCGATCACATTCTTACGGCCCGGTGCATCTTAGTGATCGATCGATGCATTTCTGGATATATATCCATCGATCGATCCGTTTATAAAAAAACTTACAAGATTTTCCGAGGAAATTCTGAGGAACAATTGAGATTCTCGATCGATCGATTGGATCATCTCATCGATCGATCACATTCTTACGGCCCGGTGCATCTTTGTGATCGATCGATGCTTTTTTGAACATATATCCATCGATCGATGCGTTTATAAAAACAAATTGACGTTTTGAAACCCCAAACACTAGTTCCTCGGAATATTCCGAGGAAATTCCGAGGAAGAAGAGGGTTTCCTCGGAGTTCCCTCGGAATAATCCGAGGAAATAGGGTTTTTAAACCAAAAACAACGTTTTGCGGTTTGAATAACACCTATATAACCCTTATTAAGTGTCTTACGTTCATTATGAAGTCAAATATTTGTTCCTTACCGTATAATTAACACTTTTCCGATTGTATGAACGAAATCCCACAACATAAGAGAAACACTTATACCTTTTAATGAACGGTAAAGGGAATACTTTCAATTAGTTTTGAAATTTGTTATTTCATGGTTTATGCTCATCTATACAAAGAATTCTCAATGGTATGCATTACAATTGTATAAGAAATGAAATACGGCAAAAAAAATTGATGTTTTGAAACCCCAAACACTAGTTCCTCGGTATTTCCTCGGAATATTCCGAGGAAATTCCGACGGATATTTTACTATCCGTCGGAATTTCCTCGGAATATTTTCATTTTACCGGGCAAATATTTCGCGAAAATTGAAATTAGAATTCCGACGGAATTCCGACGGAAAATGTCCGTCGGACCCTAGGTTTTATAACCACGAGCCCCTTCTTCTTCCCCATTTCTCTCTTCTTCCTCTGCGCGACTCCTCTCTTCTCTCCGGCGATTTCCCCCTGAAATCCGACGATATCTCCGGCGATCTCCCCCTTCTCTTACACAAATCATGTAAGGACCCTATCCCACTCTCTTAGGTTCTATTTGTTAGGTTTTTGTGTAGTTTTGATAGATTTTTGTTAGGGTGATTGGTTAGGATTGTGATTTGGTTGTATAATAGGTTTAGAATTATGATTTGGTTGAATAATTTGTTTTGTTGAATTGATGTAGAATTTTTTATAATTTTTTTATTTTTTGTATTTATAAAATCGATTTTTGTATATAAAATCGATTTTTGTATTTTACCAATCGATTTTTCTATATAAATTCGATTTTTTGGATTTTACAAAATAATTTTGGTATACAAATTCGATTTTTTTGGATTTTACAAAACATTTTAAATATCTATAAAACTTTTTTTGTGATTAAAAACTATTATTTGGGATTTAAAAATATTTTTAATATATATATATTATTAAAACTATTTTTTTTAATTATTAAACTATTTTTATTTATTAAAACTGTTTTTTGTTTATTAGAACTATTTTTATATATTTATTAAATATTTTTAATATATATAAATCTTTTTTGTGACTATATTATTTGGGATTTTTTTTAAAAACAAAATTAATTTATATATTTCTTTATTTATTAAATATATTTTTTTTAATTTACAGGTCTCATGATGATCAGACCCGGCCTCGACAGCGTCGTAGTCGTGGTGGTACGGGGAGCCAGTCTCGGGATTCCAGCCATTTTCAGGATTCCCCTTCGCCCCACAGCTCCAACCATACATCTCCCTCTGCTGCACCCGCTCCTGCTCCTCTCCCTCCCGCTGCTGCATCCGCTCTTGTTCCTCCGGGTCCTCCGGGAGTGATGCGTGTTGCGGAGTTGGTTCAACAGCCCGGTCGTGACCATCTTCCGTATCTCACTCCGTATCCACATGGACGGGGTCAACCGATCCGGGAACGGGATCAGCGCATGGATCATCCGTATGATGTACTCGGCCCTCGACAGTGGACATCCGACTTTCACTCACTTCCCTACTGAGAAGCAGGTTCTGTGGTTTCGTCAGTTTGCGGTAAGTATTCTAATTTCTTACTTATATTTTTAATCTTTAATATAATTTTTCTACTAATTGTGTTTTTTTTTCAGCAAGAGTTCAACTGGAATTCCGATGAGACGCTCTTTATCTATCACTACTTCGTCCATAAAGTAATGGACAACTATGGGAAGCAGATCCACGAGTGGAAGAAGAAGTGGGATATCAATAAGGTTCGATTTAATTTATTAAACAATTTTTTAATTTATTAAACTATTTTTTAATTTATTAAACTATTTTTTTTTTTTTTATTAAAAGGTCCCAAAGTCGATGAACGACACGGTCTGGAAGGAGTTGTGTGCGCATTGGGATAAAGAAGAGACGAAAGAAACTTCTTCCACCAACTCCACCAACCGCAGGAGCGACCGTAAAGGGAAGGGCATCTACAAGCATAACTTGGGTGCTCAATCTATTGCCACTCTGGGAGATCGCATGGTAAGTTCAACCATTTTTTCTTCAATTATTTGAGTTTCAGAATTTTAATTTATTGTGCATTTCTTCTAATTTCTAATGTTTCTTTAATTTATGTTTTTTTTCAAGGCGGAAGAAAATGATGGCGAGCCGGTTGATGATCTCGCCCTAATGAGGAGGGCGTATACCAACAAGAAGACCGGCCAGATTGATGACGGTCTTGTGAGGGACGTGGTCGACCTGGTCCAAACTCAGGTGGTAGACGAAGTGTCTCAGCTTCAAACCGAGGATGACGCTTCGACGGCTTCGACCAACTTGTCCCGGTTTCGAATCAACGAAATCGTTGAATCCGTAAGTTCTTTTTTTTTAAAAAGTTCAATTCATTTATTTCTTGGTTTAAATTTGTAAATTTGGCTATTTTCTATTCAGTCGGTTCCAAAGAAGAAGGGACGTTTGGTCGGTTTGGGTCGTCGCACCCGGTCGGTTCCTCCTTCTTCTGCACCACCGCCCTTTGTTGATCCAGAAGTGCTTACGGCTCAGTTGAAGGACAAAGATGATCGTATATCTTTGTTGGAGACCCAGATGGCAGCTCAACAGGCGGGCTATGAGGCACAGAGGAGGCTGAACCAGCAAATGATGGAGATGATGTAGAGGATGTACCCGACGTGCCAGACCCGTAGTTTTTTTTTTTCCAAAAACTCGGAATTTTTTATTTTTATTTGTGAAACTTTGAATATTAATTAATATGATTTCAATTTTAATTTTAATTTCATATTTTCGAATTTAAATTTCAGAAATTTTATTTTTTTAAAAAAATTAATATTTTTTACATTCCGAGGAAATTAATTATATTTTTTACTCGATCGATCGATGCGTTTTTGGACATAAATCCATCGATCGATCTGTTTATAAAAAAACGTTCGGAATATACCGAGGGAAACCTTTCTTCGGAATATACTGAGGGAACGGTTCCTCGGTATATACCGAGGGACATTTCCCTCGGTATATACCGAGGGACATTTCCCTCGGAATATTCCGAGGGACAGATCCCTCGGAATATACCGAGGGACACATTCCTCGGAATATTCCGAGGGAAATGTCCCTCGGTATATACCGAGGGACACATTCCTCAGAATATTCCGAGGAATATGTCCCTCGGTATATTCCTATCGATCGATGTATATATGCCTAAAAATGCATCGATCGATGAACGTCCGAGGAAGTATCCCGACGAAGTTCTCCCTCGGTATATTCCGAGGACCTTTCCGACAAACTAGTGATCCTCGGAATTTCCTCGGAAGTTTGTTTCCTCGGAATTCCGTCGGAAAATTCCGAGGAATTTCCGAGGAAAGAAGAAATTCCGAGGAATTATTTCCGACGACTTGTTTCGTCGGTATGTCGTCGGAATAACGATATTCTGACGAAATTCGGACGATTTTTTCCTTCAGAATACTTGCTATTTTCTTGTAGTGCGTGCCCACTTCCTTACATCTGCTTTCTCCAAATAGCGATGCAGAGCCGGGTGCATTGCTTTGATCTCATCGAATATGGTCTCAAAATCTGAAAGCCTGAATGAATTAGCTGTCTTTTTAACCAAACCAAATAACTCGCGACCTCTAAACTTTAACAAGGCATTCTTATACAAGTGGTAAGTACAAACTCCACGGCTAGCAGATGGATAGACCTCGGAAATTGCATTGCCAATTGATTTGTGTCTATCAGAAATAATAGCAAGTCTTTCATCATCTGGTATCACACAGCTGAGTTGCTTGAAAAACCATTTCCATGATTCATCGTTTTCAGTATCGACTATCTCAAATGCAATTGGAAATATCTGGAAGTTGCCATCTTGTGATGACGCAATTAGTAGAGTTCCTTTGTACTTTCCTTGCAAGAATGTGCCATCGACCACAACAACCTTCCTCATGAATGGAAAGCCCTTGATGCTAGCACCAAATGCAATGAAAAGGTACTTAAATCTGTCACTAGAATCTACTACAAGGCGAGTGAATGTCCCAGGATTGGCTTCTCTAATCATGTGCAGATACACAGGTAACTCATGGTAGCCACTCTCTGCGGATCCCCTAACCAATTCTCTTGCACATTTCAGTGTCCGGTGAGCATTCCAGTAGTTAATCTTTATTCCAAAGCACATGTTGAGGGACTGCCGCACATGACCTGGCAAAACGGTTGGCTCCACTCCACCAATGAAATCAGTGTATAAAGATCCGATAATCTCTGGTGTTGCTTGTCTGCAACGAGCTGATCGTTCTGTAACTGAACAAGTATGTTCAGAAACATAGATGCGTACGGTAAAGCGAGGACTATCACTTGTTGGTGATGCTCTTAACTTCCAACTAGAGCCTCCAATCCAACACTTGACTATTAGAAGAGTCGGCGTTGAGTACTCGACATCATAATCAAATTTTTGCACTATCGTCAAGATCTTAAGTCGTGTTGTTAATGAAGACTTGGAGTCAAAACTTTGGCCAACAACTATATCTATAGAATCCAGTTGTTGCCTAACATGAGTGACTACCTTAGCCTTTTTTCATTTTGTTGCTGACCCAATCTTTGGCTTATACTCCTTCTTCATCTCTATATCTAATTTTGGAGTTAATCCGTACCCTCTAAAGTCCTCGTCATCTGATGTAGCACCATCTGAATCATCGCAATAGTCAAATCGTTCTCTGTCAGTGTCTGTGTCTTCATCATGATTATAATCAGATTGGTTTTCCATCAGTGTCTGTGTCTTCATCGTTTTCTTGTTGCTTCTTAGAGAGACTTCCACACATAGAAGCACTTGGTCAGACTTTCGGAGACGGATGAAACCTTGAAATTGTCGAAAATTCCCAATTTTAACTGGAGTTGTGTCATGAGTTAGCTTCATCAAGCTTTTCCTGCTAAGCATGTAACTCAATTCGAGATTCACATGGCCTCTATCTAAGCCGTAATCCTCATAAACCATGTTAATCATACTTCCAAGTTTGTGTCGTCATTCACTGGAATTACTTTGCTTCCTCTTCTGCTATCAACGTGAAACATCCATTTATCCTTCTCGAATAACCACTGGCCACAAACAACTATAACATCCATCATTGAATTGCTTGGGATTAAAGTGAAAGAATCTATTGTCAAAAACAAGACATCGTAACTTGGAGAAGAAATAACTGACTACGGCTAAACCTAGGTTTTCATAACTGTTCTGGTTAGTGGTCGAATTTTTTGGTTTACTTAGTAACCCAGAATTGATCTAAATCTAATCAGTAAACCGATTTTCGCAAATAAGTCTGCTACAACATATAACTCCTTCAAAGTCTGCCATAACGTATGTTAAAGTCTGCTATCACATAAAAGTTAGTTTTGTTAGTTTATAAGTCTGCAGCTTAGCATACATAAAATATAAGTCTGCGATTTCATGAACACGAAAATCTGCCAAATTATAAAAAGTATGTGAGAAAAATATGCGTGCAATTATGAAAGTCTTCGAAATATTATAAAGCTGCCATCAAAAGACAAAAATCTGCTATAAAAACCTGCCATTTAAAAAAAAAATTTGCTATTGAAATTAAATCTACCATAATGTGTGGTAGACTTTTTCAGAAAGTCTTTAACGATATAAAATCTGCCACAATAAGTTTGTTGAAAAATATTAATCTGTCAAGTACTAATAAAACTGCCATTAAATGTCG
This sequence comes from Brassica napus, assembly GCF_020379485.1. Classification (NCBI taxonomy): domain Eukaryota; kingdom Viridiplantae; phylum Streptophyta; class Magnoliopsida; order Brassicales; family Brassicaceae; genus Brassica; species Brassica napus. The sequence continues at coordinate 17,458,652 of NC_063445.1, read as the reverse complement.
CAGATTTTTAACAGTAGACTTATTTATATATTCCGAAAATATTTATTTTCTGTAAATTTTTTTTTTGAAATTTTTTTTTTGTTAACAAAGAAAACAAGGACATTCTGGGCATAAAAAATAGTCTAGTAATTAAAAAAAAAGTATGTTATTCTAGTCATTACTCATAAAATGTATGTTATTTTAGTAATCTTCCCTATTATAATTAGTATTCTGATTTTGCATAATTACTAATGACATAGCCATATTTTGTATGAGCAAATTTTAAGTCTTTCAGAATTATTTATCAAAGAGAAGATTGTAACTACCTGAAGTATGAGTGTTTGGATCATTGATTTCCCAGCACTCTTCAAGATAAGTATTTTATTTTTATGCTTTATTTACAAGGTTAGTTAAAGCTGGATTAAATAAAGTAATTTGTGTAAAATTTGGCACAAATGATATATAAACTGTATTCAATAAATTGATTGTGTGGTTAAAAACCTTGTTAAATAGCATATTAGTAAAAAAAAAAAATAGTGAATTAATTAATTACTATATGTATTACTTATTTCTTAATAAAATGTTTGTGATAATACATATCTCTATAGAACTTGAAATAATTTTATTATCATATTTCAATACCATTTATATGTAGGTTTTAAGCTTATGGCTTCATCTTCAAAGAAGGTATAATCACCTGAAGTGATTACCTAAAGCTCATTATGTATTTTGCATCTAAAAAATTATAAGACCTGAAGTCTGTAAATAATTCCAACTATGTTGGATGTTAAGTTTAAATGTAAATTTTCTTGAAGAATTTTTTTAAAGATATATATGTATTAGAAAATACAATATCTTATACAAGTAATGTTGTCCAACAGACACATGATTGAAAAAAAAAAGATTAAAGAAGTTTATACTTATATCTTATCTCCCTGAGACTCAGAAAAAGAGTGAACTATTGATGTAAGATGATAAATCACGTATAGTTGATTATGATCCATTCTCCTGAAGAGAATATGACAGTTATACCACAAATAGTATTGTTCAAGAAAATGAACCTAAAAGTGGTTGTAGACGTGAATGTGAATATAAATAAGGTCAAGATCCAAAGAGTTTCACTTTAGAACTCATACTCTCACTTGAAGTTGAGAAATAAAGATGATAATAAAGAAAGACTCAAGAGTTTCTATTTAAAACTCATTCTCTCACTTGAAGTTGAGAAAATAAAAATATGATTCAATCATCCAAAGATGAAAGAAGATTATTGTGAGTACAATACATGGTAGTAAAACCTTATTGAATGTTCAAGAAGATGATATATATGATGCTCCAGAAGAGTACATAATATTAATGCACATAAGAATGCAATTTAAAATCCTTATTGCATCATATTCTTATAAGTCTCAAAAGTTAAAAGGATTTGAGAAAGAAAACATGACCCATGTAGGGTATGTTATTGATTCAAAAATGAGATTTATAGATTGATAAACCTATAGTAAAATCATCTCGAGGGGAAGAGTTAAAGAATCTCACATTTTATGATAAGTGAAACATCCAGAAGATTATGTTTGCACTAAAACTAAGACTGATGAATCATTCTCAAAGTAATCTCTGGAATTTTGAGACACTTATGTTGAGACAATAAGCAAAAGAAATGCTTAAGGCAGTATAAGTATTTTAGAGAAAGTATCTATAGCTTTTTATATATTGTACTACACAAAGATTATTGTAGTGGAAATAAATATATAGTAAACCAGAAGTTTACAAAATATTTGGCATGAACCAGTTAGACCATTTTTGTTCAGTAATGATGCGAAAAGATACATAAAGATTTAGTGAATATTCATTGAAGAACTAGAAGATTCTTGCGAATGATTTCACATATGTTGCTTGCTCATAAGATAAAATGGTAATACGGTTTTCGCCAGCCAAATAAAGTAATTGGCATGAATAAAGGAGATGTTAGTGGACTGATCACCCACTATGCATCTTTATAATACCGTTGAATCCACTTCTTAAAGTATCTGACGACTATAGAAAAATCATTGGATAAGTGTTAAACATTTTGAGCAACACTAATTCTCATCAAGCCAACAAGTAATCATTGTTTCTCCCCGTCATTGGTATTGGGTCAGAAATCAACCATTTTCCATCAAAGAATGTTGGATGTGCGATATACATTCCAATTGCTCCACCATAGAGCTTTAATTAAGATGGATTCTCAAATGAGGTTGGAATTATATGTTGGATATGAATCCTCATTGATACTTAAGAATCCATAGCCATCCCTGAAGGATATAAGTAAGGCTCGATTTGAATGCTAAAAGTGAATTAGCATTTCCAACATAAATGGGAGAAAATAAACAGCTGAAAATGAAAATAAGTTGATATGAGTTATCGTTGATCCTCAGACTAAAGAAAATGTAAAATACAAGTCCAAAAGATAATTCAATTATAGTGCTTAGTAAAGCAGTTGCCAGACAAATTTGCTGACCCCAAATAAATATAGTGATCGAGTCACATATACCAGCTGTAAATGCTCCAATAAGAATAGATGTTCTATAAGAACAATTTCAAACTGCAAGTCACGCCTGAAGCGTGGTAGACATGTGGTTCCAAAGATAAGAATCCTCACAAATGAAAAGGAGCATAAATTAATAATGGTCACGAGGAAATAAAGTTTTTGAATGATCTCCAGAAGAGACATTAAACATAACTGAAAGAAATTCAGGTACCTGAGACAATGAAGAGATCTCAATAAGTTATGTCATGTATAGAATAAAATGGAACGAATAGACAAATCGACGTCGATGATATTTACGCATGCAAAATAGCAGTTGATATGATAAATGAGAAAGAGGATCATGAAAGAAAGTCTATTGAAAAGTGTACACAAAGAGATGATTGGCCAAATAAAAAAGAAGCAATAGACAAAGATAAAAACTCTTGCGAAAGAGTGAGGTTTTTGGACCAGTAGTCCATACACTAGAAGGTGTAAAACAAGTGGGATAGAAATGAGTCATTGCACCAAAGAAAGATCAATATGGAATTGATTGTGAAGAGACATAGTCTTATGTGGTAGGTGCAACTACTTTTATGTTCCTTATTAGTCTGACAATAAATGAAGAACTTGAATTATACAACCCACTGGAAACTGATAGTCCCGAAGAGATAGAATCCCTAAAAGATAGAATCCATGAAGGATTGATGATATCAAAATCATATTCGATCGAAATATGTTTATGGGATATATGAAATATTTGAAGTTAATCAATATATCTTTATATTTATCAAGAGATTATAGATCAATAGAATCATTGTTTATATTAAGTGATCTTTTCAGATTGGTTTTTGTGGACGCTATGACCTTAGAACCGAACAGAACTGAAGATTTTGAATTATTCAGTTGTTGTCCTGAGGCTTTCCCATAGACGTCAATGATTCGAACCAGTTCCTTGCATTGAGATTGCTCTGCTTTGCAGAAGAAAAGGCTGTCGTTGGCAAAGAGTAAGTGGGAAATGGCGGGACTTCCTCTCGCAACCAAGACTCTCTACTCATAAGCAGATTAACATCAAATTTATGAAAATATCGATAAATGACTCTAAGGGAAGATAAGATGGTGTTAACATCGGTAAGAAAAGGCAACGATGCAACTGTTTAGGAGTTCTTACTGGTTTTGGGCTTCAACCATAAATAAATTTATACAATCTTAAGATTCAATCCTTCTGGCGAGGAACAACCATTATGAGCACCAATATTTACTTGCATTCGATTCCGTAAATATGGCAGACCTAAACGGCACCAATAATAGGTCAAGGTGCACAACACCAGCCCACATAAAAAGATGTCAGATCCGTAAGCATAAAACAACTCTTTTCTTTCTTGTTTAAGACTTTGACAAGTTCTAAAAGCAAGAGGAACTAGACACTACAAGAAAACAGCGGCATACTGAGGGAAATAATCGTCGGTATGTCGTCGGAAATAACTCATCGGAAATTCATTTTTCCTCGGAAATTTCCGACGGAATTCCAAGGAACTGAATTTCCGAGGAAACTCCGAGGACCACTAGATCGTCGGAAAGTTCCTCGGAATATACCGAGGGAGGACTTCCTCGGTATATTCCGAGGAAATTCCGGATGGTCCAATCCTCGGAAGTTTCGACGAAATCTTCCTCGGAATTTGCATCGGGAATTTCCGAGGAACGTTGCCCTCGGAAATTTCCGAGGAACATTCCCTCGGAAAATTCCGAGGAACATTCCCTCGGATTTTTTTTTTTAAATTCCGACGACTTATTCCGAGGAAAAGGTCGTCGGAAATTTCCGAGGGTGCTTTTCCTTGGAATTTTGAAAAAAAAAAAATTTAAAATTTTTTTTTTTTAAAAAAAGAATTAAAATTTGTGAAATTTTAATTCGAAAATATAAAATTAAAATTAAAACTGAAAACATATTAGATAATTCAAAGTTCTACAAATAAAAATAAAACATTCCGAGTTTTTGGTAAAAAAAAAAAAACTACGGGTCTTGAATGTTCGGGAACACCTCGTTCGGGTACATCCTCTTCATCATCTCCATCATCTGCTCGTTCAGCCTCTTCTGTGTCTCATAGCCCGCCTGTTGAGCTGCCATCTGGGTCTCCAACGCAGATATCCGATCATCCTTGTCATTCAGCTGAGCCGTAAGAACTTCTGGATCAACATATGGGGGTGGTGCAGAAGAAGGAGCAGCCGACCGGGAGCGACGACCCAAACCGACCAAACGTCCCTTCTTCTTTGGAACCGACTGAAATATAAATAGCCAAATTTAAATAATATAAATTGATGATAAAATAAAAATCAAGAAATAAATAAATTGAACTTTTTAAAAAAGAACTTACCGATTCAACGATTTCGTTGATTTCAAAACCGGGACAAGTTGGTCGCAGCCGTCGAAGCGTCATCCTCGGTTTGAAGCTGAGACACTTCGTCTACCACCTGAGTTTGGACCAGGTCGACCACGTCCCTCACAAGACCGTCATCAATCTGGCCGGTCTTCTTGTTGGTATACGCTCTCCTCATTTGGGCGAGATCATCAACCGGCTCGCCATCATTTTCTTCCGCCTTGAAAAAAAACATAAATTAAAGAAACATTAGAAATTAGAAGAAATGCACAATAAATTAAAATTCTGAAACTCAAATAATTGAAGAAAAAGCTTTTGAACTTACCATGCGATCTCCCAGAGTGGCAATAGATTGAGCACCCAAGTTATGCTTGTAGATGCCCTTCCCTTTACGGTCGCTCCTGCGGTTGGTGGAGTTGGTGGAAGAAGTTTCTTTCGTCTCTTCCTTATCCCAATGCGCACACAACTCCTTCCAGACCGTGTCGTTCATCGACTTTGGGACCTTTTAATAAAAAAAAAAAAATAGTTTAATAAATTAAAAAATAGTTTAATAAATTAAAAAATTGTTTAATAAATTAAATCGAACCTTATTGATTTTCCACTTCTTCTTCCACTCGTGGATCTGCTTCCCATAGTTGTCCATAACTTTATGGACGAAGTGGTGATAGATAAAGAGCGTCTCATCGGAATTCCAGTTGAACTCTTGCTGAAAAAAAAAACACAATTAGTAGAAAATTTATATTAAAGATTAAAAATATAAGTAAAAAATTAGAATACTTACCGCAAACTGACGAAACCACATATGCTGCTTGTCGGTAGGGAAGTGAGTGAAAGTCGGATGTCCCCTGTCGAGGGCCGAGTACATCATACGGTTGATCCATGCGCTGATCCCGTTCTTGGATCGGTTGAACCTAATAAAAAGAACAAACGGTTAATAATGAATCCAAATTTAAAGAAAAAAAAATATGTTTAATTACCATGTTTGACCCCGTCCATATGGATACGGAGTGAGATAGGGAAGATGGTCACGACCGGGCTGTTGAACCAACTCCGCAACACTCATCACTCCCGGAGGACCCGGAGTGGGTGCAGCAGAGGGAGATGTATGGTAGGAGCTGTGGGGCGAAGGGGAATCCTGAAAACGGCTGGAATCCCGAGACTGCCTCCCCGTACCACCACGGCCACGACGCTGTCGAGGCCGGGTCTGATCATCATGAGACGTGTAAATTTAAAACAATATATTTAATAAATATAGAAATATATAAATTAATTAAAAAAAAAAATCTCAAATAATAGTTTTTAATCACAAAAAAATATTTATAGAGATTAAAAATGTTTAATAAATATATAAAAATAGTTCTAATAAACAAAAAATAGTTTTAATAAATAAAAAATAGTTTAATAATTACAAAAATAGTTTTAATAATATTAAAAATGTTTAATAAATATATAAATTTATATAATATATATATATATATATATATATTATATATATATATATATTTTTTTTTTAAATCCCAAATAATAGTTTTTAATCACAAAAAAAGTTTTATACATATTAAAAATGTTTAATAAATATATAAAAATAGTTCTAATAAACAAAAAATAGTTTTAATAAATAAAAAATAGTTTAATAATTACCAAAAGTAGTTTTAATAATATATATATATATATTTTAAATCCCAAATAATAATTTTTAATCACAAAAAAAGTTTTATAGATATTAAAAATATTTTGTAAAATCCAAAAAATCGAATTTATATACAAAAATCGTTTTGTAAAATACAAAAATCGATTTTATATACAAAAATCGATTTTATAAATACAAAAAAAAATAAAAAAATAATAAAAAAGTTCTAAATCAATTCAACAAAACAAATTATTCAACCAAATCACAATTCTAACAAAATCTATCAAAACTACAAAAAAACCTAACAAATAGAACCTAAGAGAGTGGGATAGGGTCCTTACATGATTTGTGTAAGAGAAGGGGGAGATCGCCGGATTTCAGTGGGAAATCGCCGGAGGAGTCGCGCAGAGGAAGAAGAGAGAAATGGGGAAGAAGAAGCGGCTCGTGGTTATAAAACCTAGGGTCCGACGGATACTATCTGTCGGATTTCCGTCGTAATTCCGTCGGAATTCTAATTTCAATTTTCGCGAAATATTTGCCCGGTTAAATGAAAATATTCCGAGGAAATTCCGACGGATAGTAAAATATCCGCCGGAATTCCGTCGGAATATTCCGAGGAAATACCGAGGAACTAGTGTTTGGGGTTTCAAAACATCAATTTTTTTTGCCGTATTTCATTTCTTATACAATTGTAATGCATACCATTGAGGATTCTTTGTATAGATTAGCATAAACCATGAAATAACAAATTTCAAAACGAATTGAAAGTATTCCCTTTACCGTTCATTAAAGTGTATAAGTGTTTCTCTTATGTTGTGGGGATTTCGTTCATACAATCAGAAAAGTGTTTATTATAGGGTAAGAAACAAATTTTTGACTTCATAATCAGTCTAAGACACTTAATAAGGGTTATATAAGTGTTATTCAAACCGCAAAATGTTGTTTTCGGTTTAAAACCCTTATTTCCTCGGAATTTCCTCGGAATATTCCGAGGGAATTCCGAGGAAACCCTTATCTTCCTCGGAATTCCGTCGGAATATTCCGAAGAAATACCGAGGAACTAGTGTTTGGGGTTTCAAAACATCAATTTTTTTTTGCCGTATTTCATTTCTTATACAATTGTAATGCATACCATTGAGGATTCTTTGTATAGATGAGCATAAACCATGAAATAACAAATTTCAAAACGAATTGAAAGTATTCCTTTTACCGTTCATTAAAGTGTATAAGTGTTTCTCTTATGTTGTGGGGATTTCGTTCATACAATCGGAAAAGTGTTTATTATAGGGTAAGGAACAAATTTTTGACTTCATAATCAGTCTAAGACACTTAATAAGGGTTATATAAGTGTTATTCAAACCTCAAAACGTTGTTTTCGGTTTAAAACCCCTATTTCCTCGGAATTTCCTCGGAATATTCCGAGGGAATTCTGAGGAAACCCTTATCTTCCTCGGAATTCCGTCGGAATATTCCGAGGAAATACCGAGGAACTAGTGTTTGGGGTTTCAAAACATCAATTTTTTTTGTCGTATTTCATTTCTTATACAATTGTAATGCATACCATTGAGGATTCTTTGTATAGATGAGCATAAACCATGAAATAACAAATTTCAAAACGAATTGAAAGTATTCCCTTTACCGTTCATTAAAGTGTATAAGTATTGACTTCATAATCAGTCTAAGACACTTAATAAGGGTTATATAAGTGTTATTCAAACCGCAAAATGTTGTTTTCGGTTTAAAACCCCTATTTCCTCGGAATTTCCGTGGAATATTCCGAGGAAATTCTGAGGAAAAACAAATTCCTCGGTATTTCTTTAAAAAAAAAAAAAAATCAATGGTAATCTGTTTCCGAGTCGTCATCACCAGATGAAACTGAATCTGGATCTTGGTGAAACTCTCCAATCACTGGTTCATCCTCTACGTGAACGACGGCTTCCTCTCCGAAGTCGGTTAAATCGACTACAAGGCCAACTCCAGCTAAATCTTCTGCTGCACTTAAGTTGCCGGATGTGCTTGGTTGTAGTGGGTCTTCCAGCTCAGAACTTCCCTGAACTCGGCCTCTCGGGTTGAGTCTTGTAACAGTAACCCATGGATCATCTCTGTTCCTTACCCGGGGGTAATTGATATAACAAACCTGTAACATTTAGAAAATTATTAGTAAAATTTTAAATTAATACACATGATGATGAATCATTCTGAATAATTAACATTTAATTACCTGATCGGCCTGAGAAGCAAGAATGAAAGGATCATAATATTGCAGCTTTCGCCTCGAATTTACTGATGTAACACCAAATGCATCTGTTCTCACACCTCGATCTGGAGTGTTGTCGTGCCAATCATAATAGAAAACAATACAGCGCAATCCAACCATGCCCAAATACTTGATTTCCAAAATCTCATGTATGTGTCCGTAGTATACATCATCTCCTGATGCAGAACAAACGCCAACATCATAAGTCGTACTCGAACGTCTCCTCTTCTGAGTTGTGAATGCATATCCTCGAGTACAAAATCTCGGATATGACTTCACAACAAAGTTTGGTCCAACGACCATCTCACGTATCCAATCGTCAAATGTTTCACCTCTGGCCAAACCAGCAGACACCTATTAATAGCACATATGTATATATTATATCAATAAATGTGAATTAGTATAAATATGTGATAAAATATATTTTAATTTGTGTAAAGCACTCACATAAGTAAACATCCATCCAGTAAATTCTCTATGCTTCATTTCTTCTAGTTCGTCATCTGTGGCGTATCTATACTCGAACCGCTTTTCTGCCATAAAAATCCTGTATATGATGACAATAATGTAATTAATTAAGATTTAAATTTCAACTTGTTAAAATAAAAATTTGTAAGCTAATTTATTTACCTCTCATATTGAAGAACGTCTTCGCAGTTGGTGAGCAAATATGTTTGCAAATGACTGCGCTCCTGCTCAGTAAGTCGACGGTCCTTTCGTTTTCCGCTAAGTCGTCCAACGTCTGTGAAAATGTCTGGAACCGTAACAAGATATGTTGCCCGTTCGCCTCTATCATCATGCCGAGCAGGTCTTCTGTTTTTGGTCTGAACTTCTGTTGGAAAGTAGTACTCGGCAAAGTTTGAAGTTTCTTGATTGATCATCTGTGCGACTATAGAACCTTCCACCCTACTTAAATTTTTCACCATCTTCTTCAAATGGAACATATACCGCTCATACAGATACATCCATCTATACTGCACAGGACCACCAAGTTCCAATTCTCTTGCCAGGGGAATAACAAGATGCTCCATAACATCAAAAAATGAGGGAGGAAATATCTTCTCAAGGTTGCACTGAATCACGGCTATGTTAGTCTTCAAATTTTCAATACCTTCAAGAGTCACTGATCTCATGCATAAATCGCGGAAGAAACCACTTATCCCTGCAATTGCTTCATGAACATTTCGTGGTAATAGTTCCTTGAAGGCGAACGGAAGGAGGCGCTGCATCATTACATGGCAATCGTGGCTTTTCAAGCCAGTAAACTTTCCTTCCTTTCTGTCGATACAGTTACGCAAATTTGATGCGTAACCGTCTGGAAATTCCACATCGTTTGAAATCCAATCAAAGAACGCATCTTTTCCCTCTGCATCAAGTCGGTATATGGGAAAAGGAGCCCTACCATTCTCATCAACATGAAGTTCTGAACGAGCACATATATCGACTAAATCCAGTCTTGACTTCAAATTATCCTTTGTTTTACCTTGAACATTAAGGATCGTGTTCATGAGATTGTCAAAAAAGTTTTCTCAATATGCATGACATCTAAATTATGCCTTAGCAGATGATCCTCCCAGTATGGCAGATCCCAGAAAATACTTTTTTTGTGCCAGTTATGTAGTTCTCCAACAGCATCTACCGGAAAACGCTCATGTCCACCGACGTCTGGCGTCCTTTCTGCACCAAAATCTCTTAGTTGTATCTTCAAATCTTTCCCACAAATTTCCGGAGGTGGACTGTCAAACACCCTCTTGTTCTTCGTAAACAAATTCCTACTCCTACGATATGGATGATCAGGTGGTAGGAATCTCCTGTGACAGTCAAACCAACATGTTTTCCTTCCGTGTTTTAGTTGGAAAGCATCAGTGTTATCTTGACAATATGGACATGATAGCCTTCCATGCGTTGTCCATCCAGACAACATACCATATGCTGGAAAATCACTTATTGTCCACATTAGTACTGCCCGCATTTGAAAGTTTTTTTTACACGAAACATCGTATGTTTCAGCACCTTGAGCCCATAGTTGTTGTAACTCATATATTAGTGGCTGAAGAAACACATCAAGTGATCTCTTAGGATGCTCTGGTCCGGGAACGAGAATCGAGAGAAACAAAAACTCTCGTCGCAAGCACAAGTTTGGGGGTAGGTTGTATGGTGTAAGAATGACGGGCCATAGAGAATACTGTCTTCCACTCTTGCCAAATGGACTGAAACCATCAGTACATAATCCAAGGTAGACATTTCTTCTCTCATACGCAAAATCGGGATACTTTGATTGGAAATGCTTCCACGCTTTTGCATCTGAAGGATGTCTGATCTCACCATCTGTTGAGTGCTCCGCATGCCATCTCATTGGTTGCGCTGTGCGTTCAGACAGATACAACCTCTGCAACCTTTCCGTCAAAGGCAAATATCACATCCTTTTATATGGCACTGGAACTCTTCCACTCGTATCTTTATAACGAGGCTTTCCACAAAATTTGCATGTAACCCGCTGTTCATCCGCCCTCCAATAAATCATGCAGTTGTCGCTGCATACATCTATTACCTGATACGATAAACCAAGACCAGCTACGAGTTTCTGAACCTCGTAGTATGAACCAGGAGCTACATTATCCTCGGGTAGAATACCTTTTACAAAATCAGCAATCGCATCCACACAGTCTTCAGCCAAATTATAATCTGTTTTAATGCCCATCAATCTTGTAGCAGATGATAAAGCTGAATGACCATCTCTGCAACCTTCGTACAATGGTTGCTTTCCAGCATCCAACATATCATAAAATCTCCTAGCTTGTGCATTGGGTAAATCTTCCCCTCTAAAATGATCATTTACCATCTGCTCAGTACCTACACCATAATCTACATCCGTTCTAATTGGTTCTTCTAATCTAACCGCTGGCTGAGGTTCGCTAGTACTACCATGTTCATAATCAGTTTCCCCATGATGATACCAAATTTTGTAACTTCGTGTAAACCCACTCAAATATAGATGAGTCCAAACATCTCACTCTTTAATAACCTTTCTATTTTTACAATTAGAGCAAGGACATCTTAACATACATGTTTTTGCTTCCGGTTGTCGGTGAACTAACCCCATGAATTCGGTTATACCTCGTTGGTATTCTTCCGTAAGCAATCTCGTGTTCGGATCCAAATGAGGTCGATCAATCCAAGAACGAAAATAATTTGAAGAAGACATGTTTTTATGAATCAAATTCGTGTGTAAAGAGAGTAAGAGGGAGGATGAAGATATGGAGTGAATGAAGAGGAAGAGGGGTGCTTGTATTTATAGTTGAAATCCTGCCGACAGACCGAGGAAATTCCGACGGAATTCCGACGGAAACGGCTAGTTCGTCGGAATTTCCTCGGAAATTTTAAAATCCCCCAACGGCTCTCTAACGGTTATAATATATCCTCGGAATTCATCGATTTTTTCCGAGGAATACGTTTTTCCTCGGTATTCCATAAGAATATTCCGACGGATTTGTATTTCTTCGGAATTCCGTCGGTATATTCCGAGGAAACACAAATTTTGTGTTTCCTCGGAATTTCCTCGGAAATTCCTCGAGATATTCCGAGGATTTCATTTTCCGTCGGAATGTCCGTCAGAATACCGCTGTTTTCTTGTAGTGAGAGGAAGAGCTCTTGAAAATAATATGGGCAATACCAAACCACCACCAAAAGGCAACCGAGAAAACACCTTTCTTCATGGTTTATGGCATGCATGTAGTAGTTCCATCCAAAACAAGCTTGAAAACTAGATGAACAAAGCACCTCTGAAATACTCAACAAGCCCCATCAAAATTGTTCAAGTTTTACAATGACCAAATGATATGATCCTGACAGGCTCATCTCTTTATTTCTATTTTCTATGTTGTCTACTTTCTACATTTTTCTAGTTTCTCACACCTTGTACTCCTATATAATATGATGCAAGACCAGATGAATAAAATAGACTTTTTATGATTTAAACCTTGTGTTTCTTTGAGAGTGGTTCTCTTTCGTTCCTTTGGAACATTTTCGATTTTTGGTGTGAAAATGAGATCAAACGGGTAGTATTAAGTGAATCTCCATCTTCACTTGTGTCACCATTCTATCAGTCTGAAGCCTTCACCAATGTTTTAAGTCAGATTCCCTAGACGTAAACCATCTTGACAGGAAGCTAACTTAGGGTGTTTTCTAAGGATTCCACAGCCTAGAGTCTTGTTAAAACGTGTAGAGAAATTGGGTCTTCAGTTTAATATACCCCTGGCTAAAGTTTCATGCTTGGTAAACTTGTCTTGGATTATCCATCTACCCTTCTAGAGATCCGGTCTATCCAGGGGCGTGTCACCACAATCACAACAAATGATCTCATTGAAGATGAGAGTTAACAAACTACTACGGAAATGTCAAACAGACCAATCCAAAAATCTTAGAAAATACACTTAAAACTTCTAAGTAAAAATAAAACAGTATTCACCAAGTAAGCATAAACAAATCTTGATTATTTATTCGTAAATCCTAGTGTAATAATTCAAAACAACACGTAATGTTTTACAAAAATACTTTGAAAATATCCAAAGTTCATACTACTGATCAGTTCCGATGGTCTTTAGCCTTGAGCTTCGGTCCAATCATCTAATCATCACCTATATCACAAAAGTAGATATGAACATACACAAGTATTCAATGAATTGGTAAACCGATCAATTTTATGGGTGATTTTGCTCTATATTCATAAGAGGAAAAATAATTAAGAATATACACATGCTACAGTTAAAAGTAGTGGGACAATTTGCGCACAAACATGACCAACTCTTCTTTAAGGCGCGTGCACGTGATATTGATTATTGACACTCTGAAGGTAAGATTATCATATTGTACTAGATACCATATAGTATAGTCATATACAGAATTAATTTAGTTAAGAGGTTAAATTTCATCCATTACATGACTATAATATATATGATTATGATATAGTATGGAATACTCGACACAAACACATAAACTTTTTATCTCTGTGTATGCCCATAATACCTAATTAATTGAGGGGTCAAAGTTAGTGTGATAGCTTGGGAATGTTATACTAAACTATACTATATCCATTAAATTGATATGAATGAATAATCTATTTACACCAATAGTACATCACGAAGAGGAAGAATAAGCGAAAGCGAAAGAAAAGAGAGATGAAAAAAAGGATGAAGAGAAAAAAGGATGAAGCACAAAGAGAGAGAAAGTTATAGTCTTATATATATAAAAGTTTTCGAGCCCTTTTCTTAAACTTGAAAAAGAGATCGTAAAACGATAGTTCTATTCTATTTTTCAAATAGAATAACACTACAAGAAAACAGCGATATTCTGACGGACATTCCGACGGAAAATGAAATCCTCGGAATATACCGAGGAATTTCCGAGGAAATTCCGAGGAAACACAAAATTGGGTTTCCTCGGAATTTCCTCGGAATATACCGACGGAATTCCGAGGAAACTACAGTCCGTCGGAATATTCCGAGGAAATTCCGAGGAAAACTGTGTTCCTCGGAAAAAACCGATGAATTCCGAGGAAATATTATAGCCGTTGGAGAGCCGTTGGGGAATTTTACAAAATTCCGAGGAAATTCCGACGAACTAGTTTTGTCCGTCGGAATTTCGTCGGAATTTCCTCGGTATGTCGGCAGGATTTAAACTATAAATACAAGCACTCCTCTTCCTCTTCATTCACTTCATATCTTCATCCTCCCTCTTACTCTATTTACACACGAATTTGATTCATAAAAAATATGTCTTCTTCAAATTATTTTCGTTCTTGGATCGATCGACCTCATTTGGATCCGAACACGAGATTGCTTACGGAAGAATACCAACGAGGTATAACTGAATTCATGGGGTTAGTTCACCGACAACCGGAAGCAAAAACAGGTATGTTAAGATGTCCTTGCTCTAATTGTAAAAATAGAAAGGTTATTAAAGAGTGGGATGTTTGGACTCATCTATATTTGAGTGGGTTTACACGAAGTTACAAAATTTGGTATCATCATGGGGAAACTGATTATGAACATGGTAGTACTAGTGAACCTCAGCCAGCGGTTAGATTAGAAGAACCAATTAGAACGGATGTAGATTATGGTGTAGGTACTGAGCAGATGGTAAATGATCATTTTAGAGGGGAAGATTTACCCAATGCAGAAGCTAGGAGATTTTATGATATGTTGGATGCTGGAAAGCAACCATTGTACGAAGGTTGCAGAGATGGTCATTCAGCTTTATCATCTGCTACAAGATTGATGGGCATTAAAACAGATTATAATTTGGCTGAAGACTGTGTGGATGCGATTGCTGATTTTGTAAAAGGTATTCTACCCGAGGATAATGTAGCTCCTGGTTCATACTACGAGGTTCAGAAACTCGTAGCTGGTCTTGGTTTATCGTATCAGGTAATAGATGTATGCAGCGACAACTGCATGATTTATTGGAGGGCGGATGAACAGCGGGTTACATGCAAATTTTGTGGAAAGCCTCGTTATAAAGATACGAGTGGAAGAGTTCCAGTGCCATATAAAAGGATGTGGTATTTACCTTTGACGGAAAGGTTGCAGAGGTTGTATCTGTCTGAACGCACAGCGCAACCAATGAGATGGCATGCGGAGCACTCAACAGATGGTGAGATCAGACATCCTTCAGATGCAAAAGCGTGGAAGCATTTCCAATCAAAGTATCCCGACTTTGCGTATGAGAGAAGAAATGTCTACCTTGGATTATGTACTGATGGTTTCAGTCCGTTCGCCTTCAAGAAACTCTATGGCCCGTCATTCTTACACCATACAACCTCCCCCCAAACTTGTGCTTGCGACGAGAGTTTTTGTTTCTCTCGATTCTCGTTCCCGGACCAGAGCATCCTAAGAGATCACTTGATGTGTTTCTTCAGCCACTAATATATGAGTTGCAACAACTATGGGCTCAAGGTGCTGAAACATACGATGTTTCGTGTAAAGAAAACTTTCAAATGCGGGCAGTACTAATGTGGACAATAAGTGATTTTCCAGCATATGGTATGTTGTCTGGATGGACAACGCATGGAAGGCTATCATGTCCATATTGTCAAGATAACACTGATGCTTTCCAACTAAAGCACGGAAGGAAAACGTGTTGGTTTGACTGTCACAGGAGATTCCTACCACCTGATCATCCATATCGTAGGAGTAGGAATTTGTTTACGAAGAACAAGAGGGTGTTTGACAGTCCACCTCCGGAAATTTGTGGGAAAGATTTGAAGATACAACTAAGAGATTTTGGTGCAGAAAGGACGCCAGAAGTCGGTGGACATGAGCGTTTTCCGGTAGATGCTGTTGGAGAACTACATAACTGGCACAAAAAAAGTATTTTCTGGGATCTGCCATACTGGGAGGATCATCTGCTAAGGCATAATTTAGATGTCATGCATATTGAGAAGAACTTTTTTGACAATCTCATGAACACGATCCTTAATGTTCAAGGTAAAACAAAGGATAATTTGAAGTCAAGACTGGATTTAGTCGATATATGTGCTCGTTCAGAACTTCATGTTGATGAGAATGGTAGGGCTCCTTTTCCCATATACCGACTTGATGCAGCGGGAAAAGATGCGTTCTTTGATTGGATTTCAAACGATGTGGAATTTCCAGACGGTTACGCATCAAATTTGCGTAACTGTATCGACAGAAAGGAAGGAAAGTTTACTGGCTTGAAAAGCCACGATTGCCATGTAATGATGCAGCGCCTCCTTCCGTTCGCCTTCAAGGAACTATTACCACGAAATGTTCATGAAGCAATTGCAGGGATAAGTGGTTTCTTCCGCGATTTATGCACGAGATCAGTGACTCTTGAAGGTATTGAAAATTTGAAGACTAACATAGCCGTGATTCAGTGCAACCTTGAGAAGATATTTCCTCCCTCATTTTTTGATGTTATGGAGCATCTTGTTATTCACCTGGCAAGAGAATTGGAACTTGGTGGTCCTGTGCAGTATAGATGGATGTATCTGTATGAGCGGTATATGTTCCATTTGAAGAAGATGGTGAAAAATTTAAGTAGGGTGGAAGGTTCTATAGTCGCACAGATGATCAATGAAGAAACTTCAAACTTTGCCGAGTACTACTTTCCAGCAGAAGTTCAGACCAAAAACAGAAGACCTGCTCGGCATGATGATAGAGGCGAACGGGCAACATATCATGTTACGGTTCCAGACATTTTCACAGACGTTGGACGACTTAGCGGAAAACCAAAGGACCGTCGACTTACTGAGCAGGAGCGCAGTCATTTGCAAACATATTTGCTCACCAACTGCGAAGACGTTCTTCAATATGAGAGGTAAATAAATGAGCTTACAAATTTTTATTTTAACAAGTTGAAATTTAAATCTTAATTAATTACATTATTGTCATCATATACAGGATTTTCATGGCAGAAAAGCGGTTCGAGTATAGATACGCCACAGAGGACGAACTAGAAGAAATGAAGCAGAGAGAATTTACTGGATGGATGTTTACTTATGTGAGTGCTTTAAACAAATTAAAATATATTTTATCACATATTTATACTAATTCACATTTATTGATATATATATATATATATATGTGCTATTAATAGGTGTCTGCTGGTTTGGCCAGAGGTGAAACATTTGACGATTGGATACGTGAGATGGTCGTTGGACCAAACTTTGTTGTGAAGTCATATCCGAGATTTTGTACTCGAGGATATGCATTCACAACTCAGAAGAGGAGACGTTCGAGTACGACTTATGATGCTGGCGTTTGTTCTGCATCAGGAGATGATGTATACTACGGACACATACATGAGATTTTGGAAATCAAGTATTTGGGCATGGTTGGATTGCGCTGTACTGTTTTCTATTGTGATTGGCACGACAACACCCCAGATCGAGGTGTGAGAACAGATGCATTTGGTGTTACATCAGTAAATTCGAGGCGAAAGCTGCAATATTATGATCCTTTCATTCTTGCTTCCCAGGCCGATCAGGTAATTAAATGTTAATTATTCAGAATGATTCATCATCATGTGTATTAATTTATAATTTTTCTAAATGTTACAGGTTTGTTATATCAAGTACCCCCGGGTAAGGAACAGAGATGATCCATGGGTTACTGTTACAAGACTCAACCCGAGAGGCCGAGTTCAGGGAAGTTCTGAGCTGGAAGACCCACTACAACCAAGCACATCCGGCAACTGTAGTGCAGCAGAAGATTTAGCTGGAGTTGGCCTTGTAGTCGATTTAACCGACTTTGGAGAGGAAGCCGTCGTTCACGTAGAGGATGAACCAGTGATTGGAGAGTTTCACCAAGATCCAGATTCAGATTCATCTGGTGATGATGACTCGGAAACAGACTACCATTGAACTTATTTTTTTTTTTTTTTAAGAAATACCGAGGAAATTCCGAGGAACACTTGATATAACCTCTTTCCTCGGATAATAGTTATTTGGTTTATCTAGCAAGGCAAAGCTGAATACGAATTAAAAGCTACACAAAACACAACCAAATAAAACAAAGAAACCATGTAAAAGAAATACGAACTCATAATTAAGAAACCTAAAAAAAAACTCAGTTCAAAATTAACAGAAAATAAGACCATAAAACGTTAGAATAGCTCCTACTCCTCGTCTCCTGCTCCAGATGTTCCTGCATCGTTGGGTCTCTTGGACCTCTTTCTTACCCTGTGTGTACCACTCGAACCCGAACCAGAGCTGGATGGAGAGTTGTCCCGATGAACTACATCATCCTTTTGGCAACGACAGGGCCTGATACGTGAAATGGCAGCCCAGATCTTGTGTAGCATGTCGTTGTTTGTCTTTATGCTCTGATCTCTCCAATGTTGTTGCTGGCGCGAAGTGGCGTTCGGTGGAAGCTCTTGCAGCTTGTACTGGCTGGAGTCTGATGGGAGTAGCTGATGGGGTTGTGAATCATCTGGAATGGCTTGTGCAGCCTCATCTTGTCCTTCTTCATCAACCACGCCCTTGCCTTTGGTCTGATATTTTGGCGTGAAGAAGGATGGCTTGTCTACTAGTGCGGTAGCAGGGGGTAGGAACTCAACTGCAGCCTCTGAAAGTAGAGCAGTCAGGCCGATCTGAGGCAGGTGGCAGTAGAGTGTTTTCTTCGCTCGGTCCTGGAATACGTAGACGTAAGGACCATCCCGATCGATCCTCGAGTGGGGACCAGCTATGAACTCCTTACTTACTAGAGAAATGACATCCAGGTAGTTCCAAGCAATGTTGTTCGATCTGTCCAGTGCTACCTGCTGGTTCTCGCAGTCTACACCCACATGTCTAAGGATCCGAGTAATCACTGCACCAAATCCACATGCATTGCTCTTGGATTTGGTTACTTTCCCCTTGTATCCTGCTAAGTTTGCGGCCAGCACCGCTCCCATGTTGAAGGCAGTAGCAGGTGGGAATGTAGAGTTTCCAAATGCCGGTAGCAAATGCCTCACACCTTGGTACAGGAGGCACAACTCCCATTGCGTGACTGATGCGGCTGTGGTTGTCCCGTATAGCAATGAGCCAATGAGGCGTGTCGCATATCTCAGTACTGGGCTCCGGATAAGTGACTCCTTTGCCTGAGAAGATCTATAAACCCCTGTGCCAATCGTTTCCCAGAAGTTCAACAGCTCTGAAGTCCAATAAAGACCATATGTCCTCTCCCCCGCACTCAATCCAAATAGTCCGCAGAGGTCTGTGAAAGATACCTCATAGTATACTTTCTGCACTACGAATGCCAGAAAACCTTCCTGATGGCTATCATCGGGACGGGTGACGTATGCGGATGCTATGAACTGGCGTACCAACTCCGGATAAGTGGGTTCCTTGAGGTTGCATAGTTGGCCTAGACCCATGTTCTGGAACAGTCCTTCAATGTCTGCTTTGATTCCCAATATTGTCATCGTCTCAGGACATGCTAGTTGTGTAGCCGGAACGGCTACCTTCTTCATGTTGTTGTAGTGGGTGGTATCAGACTTATCCCACTTCTTTGGCCTTTGCTTCTCCAGCTGTGACGAACCCTCTTCTTGTGTGTTTTTCTTTGCTGATGTTTTCGTGCGCTTCATTCTCTACAAAATAGAATCATTGCTCTCAACATGGTTATAATCAATTAAGAACTCAAAGCAACATGAAAATGAAAAGCGAAATCGAGTTGTGATAAAAAAAACGAAATTGAAAAAAATTCTCTATCCCTAAATCATCTCAAATCATGTTCCAAACTCGTTGATCACGGACAATTGTGTTCTATTCCATGTTTAAACATCTGTTTCATGCATATTTGATCAAGGAATCAACACGGAAATAAGAAATTCACAAAACCCAAAAAATTGCTCAAGAACACGATTTCAGAATGTGGAGATTCGCGGAGTATACCTGTCTTAGGGTGAAGACGAGTGTAGGAATCAGGTAGAGCTCGAAAAATCAAGTGGAATAGAGCCCAAAATTGTTCAAATCGGATGATTATAGAGAGAAAAAGGGGGGGCGAATTATAGGGGAAATCGGAGGGGATGAGAGTTCTAAGGTTTAGATCCAAAAAAGGTCGGGTTTTGCCTTATAATTCTGTTTTCCGAACACGCATCGATCGATGCGTTTTTTTTCTATAACGCATCGATCGATCACATTCTTACGGCCCGGGCCATCTTGGTAATCGATCGATGCGTTTTTGTTCTATAACGCATCGAACGATGCGTTTTTAAAAAAACATACAAGATTTTCCGAGGAAATTCCGAGGAACAATTCAGATTGTCGATCGATCGATGGGATACTCTCATCGATCGATCACAATCTTACGGCCCGGTCCATCCTAGTAATCGATCGATGCGTTTTTGTTCTATAACGCATCGATCGATGCATTTTTAAAAAAACATACAAGATTTTCCGAGGAAATTCCGAGGAACAATTCAGATTGTCGATAGATCGATGGGATACTCTCATCGATCGATCACAATCTTACGGCCCGGTCCATCCTAGTAATCGATCGATGCGTTTTTGTTCTATAACGCATCGATCGATGCATTTTTAAAAAAACATACAAGATTTTCCGAGGAAATTCCGAGGAACAATTCAGATTGTCGATCGATCGATGGGATACTCTCATCGATCGATCACAATCTTACGGCCCGGGCCATCTTAGTAATCGATCGATTTGTTTTTGTTCAAAAACGCATCGATCGATGCGTTTTTTTTAAAAAAATTACGTTTTGAAACCCCAAACACTAGTTCGTCGGAATTTCCTCGGAATATTCCGAGGAAATTTCGAGGAAGAAGAGGGTTTCCTCGGAGTTCCCTCGGAATAATCCGAGGAAATTCCGAGGAAATAGGGTTTTTAAACCGAAAACAACGTTTTGCCGTTTGAATAACACCTATATAACCCTTATTAAGTGTCTTACGTTCATTATGAAGTCAAAAATTTGTTCCTTACCGTATAATTAACACTTTTCCGATTGTATGAACGAAATCTCGCAACATAAGAGAAACACTTATACCTTTTAATGAACGGTAAAGGGAATACTTTCAATTAGTTTTGAAATTTGTTATTTCATGGTTTATGCTCATGTATACAAAGAATCCTCAATGGTATGCATTACAATTGTATAAGAAATGAAATACGGCAAAAAAAATTGATGTTTTGAAACCCCAAACACTAGTTCCTCGGTATTTCCTCGGAATATTCCGAGGAAATTCCGACGGATATTTTACTATCTGTCGGAATTTCCTCGGAATATTTTCATTTTACCGGGCAAATATTTCGCGAAAATTGAAATTAGAATTCCGACGGATAATGTCCGTCGGACCCTAGGTTTTATAACCACGAGCCCCTTCTTCTTCCCCATTTCTCTCTTCTTCCTCTGCGCGACTCCTCTCTTTCTCTCCGGCGATTTCCCCCTGAAATCCGACGATATCTCCGGCGATCTCCCTCTTCTCTTACACAAATCATGTAAGGACCCTATCCCACTCTCTTAGGTTCTATTTGTTAGGTTTTTGTGTAGTTTTGATAGATTTTTGTTAGGGTGATTGGTTAGGATTGTGATTTGGTTGTATAATAGGTTTAGAATTGTGATTTGGTTGAATAATTTGTTTTGTTGAATTGATTTAGAATTTTTTATTTTTTATTTTTTTATTTATTTTTTATATAAATCGATTTTTGTATATAAAATCGATTTTTGTATTTTACAAAATGATTTTTCTATATAAATTCGATTTTTTGGATTTTACAAAAAAAAATTTCTATATAAATTCGATTTTTTGGATTTTACAAAACATTTTAAATATCTATAAAACTTTTTTGTGATTAAATACTATTATTTGGGATTTAAAAATATTTTTCATATATATATATTATTAAAACTATTTTTTGTAATTATTAAACAATTTTTATTTATTAAAACTATTTTTTGTTTATTAGAACTATTTTTATATATTTATTAAAAAAATTTAATATATATAAATCTTTTTCTGTGATTAAATTATTTGGGATTTTTTTTTAATAAAAAAAATAATTTATATATTTCTGTATTTATTAAATATATTTTTTTAATTTACAGGTCTCATGATGATCAGACCCGGCCTCGACAGCGTCGTGGTCGTGGTGGTACGGGGAGCCAGTCTCGGGATTCCAGCCATTTTCAGGATTCCCCTTCGCCCCACAGCTCCAACCATACATCTCCCTCTGCTGCACCCGCTCATGCTCCTCTCGCTCCCGCTGCTGCATCCGCTCCTGTTCCTCCGGGTCCTCCGGGAGTGATGAGGGTTGCGGAGTTGGTTCAACAGCCCGGTCGTGACCATCTTCCGTATCTCACTCCGTATCCACATGGACGGGGTCAAACATGGTAATTAAACATTTTTTTTTCTTTAAATTTGGATTCATTATTAACCGTTTGTTCTTTTAATAAGGTTCAACCGATCCGGGAACGGGATCAGCGCATGGATCAACCGTATGATGTACTCGGCCCTCGACAGTGGACATCCGACTTTCACTCACTTCCCAACCGACAAGCAGGTTCTGTGGTTTCGTCAGTTTGCGGTAAGTATTCTAATTTTTTACTTATATTTTTAATCTTTAATATAAATTTTCTACTAATTGTGTTTTTTTTTCAGCAAGAGTTCAACTGGAATTCCGATGAGACGCTCTTTATCTATCACCACTTCGTCCATAAAGTAATGGACAACTATGGGAAGCAGATCCACGAGTGGAAGAAGAAGTGGGAAATCAATAAGGTTCGATTTAATTTATTAAACAATTTTTTAATTTATTAAACTTTTTCTTTTTTTTTTAATTAAAAGGTCCCAAAGTCGATGAACGACACGGTCTGGAAGGAGTTGTGTGCGCATTGGGATAAGGAGGAGACGAAAGAAACTTCTTCCACCAACTCCACCAACCGCAGGAGCGACCGTAAAGGGAAGGGCATCTACAAGCATAACTTGGGTGCTCAATCTATTGCCACTCTCGGAGATCGCATGGTAAGTTCAACCGCTTTTTCTTCAATTATTTGAGTTTCAGAATTTAAATTTATTGTGCATTTCTTCTAATTTCTAATGTTTCTTTAATTTTATGTTTTTTTTCAAGGCGGAAGAAAATGATGGCGAGCCGGTCGATGATCTCGCCCTAATGAGGAGGGCGTATACCAACAAGAAGACCGGCCAGATTGATGACGGTCTTGTGAGGGACGTGGTCGACCTGGTCCAAACTCAGGTGGTAGACGAAGTGTCTCAGCTTCAAACCGAGGATGACGCTTCGACGGCTTCGACCAACTTGTCCCGGTTTCGAATCAACGAAATCGTTGAATCCGTAAGTTCTTTTTTTTTTAAAGTTCAATTCATTTATTTCTTGGTTTAAATTTCTAAATTTGGCTTTTTTCTATTCAGTCGGTTCCAAAGAAGAAGGGACGTTTGTTCGGTTTGGGTCGTCGCACCCGGTCGGTTCCTCCTTCTTCTGCACCACCGCCCTTTGTTGATCCAGAAGTACTTACGGCTCAGTTGAAGGACAAAGATGATCGAATATCTTTGTTGGAGACCCAGATGGCGGCTCAACAGGCGGGCTATGAGGCACAGAGGAGGCTGAACCAGCAAATGATGGAGATGATGCAGAGGATGTACCCGAACGAGGTGTTCCCGGACGTGCCAGACCCGTAGTTTTTTTTTCCCCAATCTCGGAATGTTTTATTTTTATTTGTGAAACTTTGAATATTAATTAATATGATTTCAATTTTACTTTTAATTTCATATTTTCGAATTTAAATTTCAGAAATTTTATTTTTTCAAAAAAATTAATATTTTTTACATTCCGAGGAAATTAATTATATTTTTCACTAGATCGATCGATGCGTTTTTGAACAAAAACGCATCGATCGATCCGTTTTTTTTAAAAAATATAGCGAGGGACATTTCCCTCGGAATTTTCCGAGGGACAACTCCCTCGGAAAATTCCGAGGAACGGATCCCTCGGAATATACCGAGGGAACTGTTCCTCGGAATAAACCGAGGAAAAAGTCTGTCGGTATACTCCTATCGATCGATGTATATATGTCCAAACACGCATCGATCGATGAACTTCCGAGGAATTATCCCGACGAAGTTCTACCTCGGTATATTCCGAGGACTTTTCCGACAAACAAGGGATCCTCGGAATTTCCTCGGAAATTTATTTCCTCGGAATTCCGTCGGAAAATTCCGAGGGATTTCAGAGGAAAAAAGAAATTCCGAGGAATTATTTCCGACGACGTGTTTCGTCGGAATTTCGTCGGAATAACAAAATTCCGACGAAATTCCGACGATTTTTTCCCTCAGAATCCTTGATGTTTTCTTGTAGTGTAAACGAAAAAAATACTAAATTTTAGTGTGAAAGGTGAATATTAAGAATCATGAAACTTATGAGAAAAATACAATTTGCAGAAGGATTGAAGGGTGTTGCCATGAATGATGGAGGAGAAGAACTACCACGAAAGGTGGAAGAGGAGAAAAATATATGTTGGGAAGAAGTAAGGAGATTACGGGCGGCGATGGTGGTGGTGATGAAACAATTGAACGTGGTGATGCTACATGTAGGATCTTTTGTAGTAACTGATGGTGATGGAAGAGGATGAGGAGAAAGAGGAGGAGGATGACAAGACGTGGAGATGATGCAACAATATATGTTGCGTTGTTCTATTTTATGTTTATCAAATGGAATAGTACAACACAACGTGTACTGTTCATCTTCTCCAATAGTTCTACACATCCTCTGTTTCTCAATCCACATATATCAAAAGTAGTAAAATTGTAAACCCAAACAAAGATATGAAGAAAAGTGATCAGACACAGTTGTTGGATAGATGATTGCACGACATGCGAAGTATCATTTTCCAAGAATTTCATAAAACTTGTAAATGATCATGAGATAAAAGAAAGAGAACAAAGATCAATATAAATTTTGGAAAAGAAAAAATAGTTTCAGAAGAATGAGATCAACGATGTAAGTGAGAGTGAGAATGAAACAATGGGATGAAGGGCATTTTTTGTCCTTATACATATTATACAAAGAATATCATAGCCAAAGAATTATTATGGTTATAAACTTGATTTTTGGTATTGCTATGTATATGCAATCCAATTTCCCCAATTTTATTTATATTATTTTTAATATTTTTAGAAAATAGCCATGAATTTTGTTAGGATTTATTTCGTAACAGAAATATCTAAGTAATTGTTCGTAGTTTATTTGTGGCAAAAATTTAACTAGGGCATGAGGGAAGTATCCAGCTTTGGCTCTTAATCCGAGCCTGAATCTTCATGCTTTTCAACTTAGTTTCAAATTCCTTATGTTTTTATAGTTAACAAATTAAGTTTATAAAAAATAATTTATTTTTAAATTAATTTAACATTCGTAAAAAGCAATATATATATAATTTGAAAGTGATAAAAAGAAAAACTACTCAGAAGTATGAGAGTGTCTACGATAAATGGGTCAGTGTTTTCGGGCCCATTTACATGCCCAAAAAGATGGTTTATTTGTAGGCTTCACCTTCTTTGGTGATTAGTCTAAACTCGTCCATAGATTCGGAATACCTCCAGATTAATAAAAAAACATTTTTAATTACTCCATTTAAGACTGAAAATTTTCTTAATAAATTGATCCCTTGTTCTTATATTTTCAATTTTCACCAAATAAAAATATAGTATAATTTTTCATATTTATGTTTAGCATAATATATGTTTTTAATTGTATATTGTAACAAAAATTTAATTTTAATATAGCCGTTTACTTTAATAAATAACATAAGTTATGTGGTAGTCTATTATTATAAAATATATTTAAAATATTCGTTTTTAGTGTAGAAAATAGAACTAAAACCCTCTTTTATCCGTAGCGTATTCTATTTTTTGTTGCAATTATTAGAAACTACGGGGTGTCTGCGCGAAGTGGTTTTATTGTTCTTAAATATGATTTTCTGTTGATGTGATTATGTGGTTCGTATTTATTTGTGAAGAGCATTATTTGATGTTTTATTATGTTATGTAGTAGTAGGTAATAAGTTAATATATTATTTGTTTATCTTTTTTTTTATAATGTGTTGTTGTATGTATAATACTACTTGTTAGTGGTGAAGTGAGTTTCTGATGTAAAACATAATGAATTTCAGTAACTCTGTTTTTAGGAATTTGTTGATTCTAAGATTAACGACTTCAAAATTGTATTTTAATTTTTCACATTACTCTTTTTAGGTGTTTTTTGCACTCTCTCCCATCTTTGACCTCGAGTCATCACCATCTATGTATTTCATTTACCTCTCCGGTGTGTAGTGCTTATCACCATCACTAAGAAAAGACTCATCTCCGTGCTCTTGTTTTTCCTCACCTTCTTTTCTGTGAGATTATCTGGTATTTGTTATAGATCAGACATATTAGTTTCATGTTGTGCGGTTGTTTCTTACGGCGTTGTATGTTATTTCGGTCAATATTGGTCCTTTTTTTCCTTAGGTTAGAAACTACATCTCGTTGGGTTGGGTCTGCATTTAGTTGTCAATGATGTTGTGTTCCTCGTCGCTGGTTTGCCATCAATAGTCTATGCTTGTCTTGGTTTTCAAGATCTGTTTTTCGGTGATCTGACTTCTATGCTCTTTTTTCATAGCTCGAGGATGGCTCAACGGTTTGTTGATTTCATTTTGTCTATTTTTATCTCTTTGTTCTCTCATCTCATTGCACCTTTCATCGCTGATCACGTCTCTTGTGGCTCTCCTTTTCGCCATATTTGCTACTGCAGGTGCTTCCGGTGCTTTAGACATGCGTCTTTTTGTTTCGTGGTGACTTTGTTCTTCCGATGATTATTCTTTCTCTGACCCGGTTTTTTGGTTTTTTGCGCTGGTGCTTGATCGCGATCCTTTGTGTTATGGGGATCACTTTGTCTCATATTTTATTTTTTTAACTTTTTCTGACATCTACTTGTTCTACCCAAGACATTCTATGGTAAGATGAGATAGTTTAGTCTTTTTTGTTGATCTTTTTTCAGCTCCACACATTTATTGAGTTAGTGTTACTATGGTATTTTGTTTTTTCTCTGATTGTGGAAGTTTTATATTTAAATTATGTATTGCACTCTAATTTCTTCTTATTGGTTTGGTCATTTTATATTTTTAATAGTTAAATAAATATATAATTTATAAATTAAATAATATAAAATGATAAAAAATAATAAAATAACAAAAAATATGTTATTTTTAGTTGTGAATAAATTAAATATGTAAAATATATTTATATTATTTTATTTATTTTTTTATTTATCTTGAATTTTAGTGAACAATAAAATAAATTATTAAACTTCATACGATAATAGTTAGTGCGGAAATAATTAGATAGTTCACGATTAGAAAGTACTTGGCCAAATTGCAATAATCTAAAAAAGGAAAGACATAAAATGTAAAAAAAAAATAATGGATGACAAGCGTTGCAAAAGTCTTGGGCAATGGTGAAATCAGAATGGGCCTAGAAAGGCTTAATCCATTGGCGCGTCACACTAACGCAGTCGAAGGAAGCATGGAGGTGATATCACAATCACACGTGGCGTGAGGGAAGAGAAACTCAGAACTAAACTGCAATCCCTCACTCGCTTCCTTGTCTCTCCCTCTCGCTGCATCCACTCTACGTACGAACCCTAAACTGCAATCCCTAAAGGTAAACTCCCTGTCGCATCATCGTGTCTACGCTCTTCGTACAATTAGCGATCTGTGTGTTCTTTCTACAGAGGTTCCTGAAGATTTTTATATAAATTGGGTCTGGAAGATCCGAGATGTGTACAATTGATTGTCTCCATGTGGGTTAGATTCATGATTGATTCTTTAGTTTTGGGTGAAAGCACGTTCCTTTGCTCTGTTGTCCTGTAACCCGTTGACGCCTCTTCAGTTTTATTTGATTCTATATTTGTTTTATTGCGTTGAGTTCACTCATTGTGTAGTCTTGGGAGTTTGAATCACCTTTCTAGGCTTCCAAAGTGGTGAGAGAGCCTTGATGCTTTGTTCTCAGTTTCATTAGATTACATTTGGATTACCATTGATGATTTGTTGTTCTGTGCAACTCCAATGATATATGATTGAATAGATTTATATTTTTTTCAGCTGTTCAAATCAATGCCTGTTTTCTAATTGTATGAGTAACTTGTACAGGTGTGATTTTGAGATTATGGCCAAAGCTACAAGGACAAGACGCAGGATCCATTCACGACGGATCAGAGCAAGACCGTACAAATCTCAGTCTTCTAATCGACGTGTGGCAAGTAACGTGTTTGCAAAAGATTGTACAAAGTGTCTAGAGAAGAGGGACTATGAGAATGTTATATGCTCAGTTTGCATGGAGTGTCCCCACAACGCTGTTGCTTAGACCAGTTCAAGAAAGCGTCAGCTAAACTCAAGTCAACGTCTCATCAACCGGTCAACAAGTCTGAGCTTGGGAATCTCACATGCCCACTTTGTAGAGGCCAGGTGAAAGGTTGGACAATAGTGCAGCCTGCACGGGACTTTCTGAATCTCAAGCAGAGGATCTGTATGCAGGGGAACTGTGTTTTCGCTGGAAGCTTCAGAGAGCTGAGGAAACACATGAAAACGGATCACCCTTGTGCAAAGCCGCGTGAAGTTGACCCTGATGTGGAGCTGAACTGGAGAAGGCTTGAGATTGAGCAGGACCGAGCTGATGTTATCAGCACGATTAGGTCGATGATGCCCGGTGCAACGGTGTTTGGGGATTACGTTATAGAAACAAACAACCCCAACGGTTCTGAATCAGGTTCTGAAAAGGGTCGTGATCACCATGCTGGATTTGGTAGGAATTTGTGGAGTGTTATCATTATGATGCATGGTCTTCGGGCGTTAAGGAATCAGACAAGACTCTCTGATTCTGATTCGAATGACTTGACAACCCACCATGGAACAAGTGAGATGACTGTCTCTTGAGAAGTAGAGGAAGATACGAATGGCAACTCTTTGGCAAGTCGAATGAGGCGACAAGGTCGGGTTCTACTAGGACGCTCAGGCAGGAGACGCAGAGATAGAGAAGCTAACCAGAGCACAGGTCCTCCTAGATGAGACAAGTTACAACAAAACCCTTTGTCTGATTCAGGGTTCCAGGTTAAAGTTGTATGGTATGGTTTATGTACAAACGTAGTCGAAATAATGCTTTTGGACCTTGTGAGAACCCTTGTCTACTTTCACCATTGACAAAATTTGACAAAGAAGCACTGTGTTTACTCGTTTTTTACTGCATCTCGCTGTAACTTTTTCTGGAAGAAAATTTAGATAAACATCAATGTGAATAAACATGAATCATGATGATGAATGATTCATCAGTGACCCTGAATCATGAACACTGTGACTTTTCTTTTAATTTTACCGTTACTCGTTTTGTTTATAACTTCCATGTGTGTGGATACAAGTATTCAGACTTGTGTGACCACCAATATTCATGACAGATATTCATGATTGATTTCTTAAGAGAAATTTGGATGCATATACATAGCAGGATTAAACTTACTCTTTAACCAAGAGCAAGAGCATCAGTGAACCCCCCTTGGGGTTTATCTTTTCAATTTTTTATTATTAATTTTTTTTTTTTTGATTTAAAAAAAAAAAAAAACTAGACTAGTCGCGGGCCGCCACGATACGTGGGGCCCGCGCTACAGTGTTGAGCTTTAGGAGAGAGGGGTTCAACCCCAAGAGCTTTAGGAGAGAGAGGTTCATGTGATTTACTTTTTTTTTTTTTTTTTTTCTTGATTTCTGTATGAACTCCCCCCCCCCCCCGTAAACCCTTAATGGGGGTGCTGTGACAACAACTAAGCTATGATATATGTATTAATTGCCATATTACCATTTTTCACTTTTACCTCTCCTTTTTAATTCATTTTCTAAGTTAAAAAATTATTATTATTATTATTTTATTTTTTTAACACAAAGTTTAAAAAATTATAATTTGAAACTTTTATATACTTATAAAAAGCATAGATTTTTTTTTTGTATATGACATGTTTTGAATTTTATAAAACTGACATATATTTATAAATTGAATATATACATCTATAATAAGATTTTGTACTATTCTATTTATGAAAGGCAAAACGGAATATTAGTGATAAAATTTACCTTTCTTCCATCTCTCTCTGTATGTCTCCTCAATCGCCATCTCGCTGTCTATCAGTCTCGCCAATCTTCATCTTTATCTCCCTCCCTTTTCTCTCCTTATTTCACTCCATCTCTCCCTAGTCTCTATATTTCTCTAATATGTAATGTTTATATAAAATATTGTTGTATTCTATTTTATTTACGAAGAGTAAAATATAATTAGAATTATTCTCTCTCTCTCAATAAGTAGCTTTTATTTATTTTATTTAACCCACTGAAAATATTTGATTGTGATAAGGTATGAATTAATTTTGTATACCAACGGATCAATGGTAAAAGCATCTCCAGTCTCATTTTACTCTGACCCGGCTCTTCTTTGTTCATTATGTGTTTCAGGCTACTGTGTACATAATTTGGAGAGAGAGAGAAACACTCGGAAACATGGGGACAAACCACGCTCAACTGTAACCATGTACAAGATAATTGACAGGCTTCTTCGAAACCGTCTCCTCTCATCGATGAATGAACTAAGAGATGGAAGATACCAAGATAGTTTCCAACAATAGCTAAGAGCTATCTCTGCATCTTAATTCGAAAAAAAGTTTTCTTCACATCATAGATAGAAATGGTTTAAATACCAAAGTTTACACATGATGTAAAACAATATTTTTCTTTTGAACCAAATTTAACATTTTATTCAAAATAATAAAATCTCATTTTATTTTTAACTTTAAAATTGAATTTGGAGTATAAAAAGTATAGTGATATTTTATTTTTCATTCTATAACAAAGTAAAACATAATTTATTCTATAAACAGAGTAATCCATTTATTTTTTGTTTATCATTATATTTTTTCACTTTAAGATAGAGTATCATTGGAATAGAATTCAACAATATTATAGAGTTACTCTATTTGAAGAAAAAATAGAATGAACCATTTCTTATTAAGTATAAATATGTGATCTTGCAAAACCATATATATATTCCACTACAATATTTAAGGTTATTATTGTATTTTACATAAACCATAATTTATAGAGAATTAATTTGATTGATAACATTTTATCGGTACAAATATCCGCATTGTATGTGGAAGCACCTTAGTCAACTGGTTAAGATGTAAAGGCTTCTACAACTAGGTTTGCGGTTCGTATCCTAGACTACTGCAATTTAGTGTAGGTTATAGGATGCGAAGCTTATCAGAGGTTCTGTATGCAGAGCCGTTTGTTGTGGTCGCTTGCTACGGAAAGAATCTGTCCATCGAAGATGTCGTACATGCAGAACCATCCGACGCAAATTACCACATCCAATACTTAACTTCCCCATATCTTTGGGTCCTCCAAGTCTCATTATGATGCTCATATTCATCCTGAGCCGAGTTGAACGGTCTTTAGTTAAACAGTTCCTGACATACGCTCCGAACGGTTTATCTAGTATTCTGTACATACCAATTATTTTCCTTATGATCCAAAATCATTTCTCATGGTTACTTTAGCTTCTTTCAACCCTAATACATCCCTTAACAAGTCATAAATCTTGGTTGGTCTTAATAGGCTATTCCCATCCTTCTTCAAATGCATTGAATGTTCCGATAAACTATGTGTGGCATAATTCGCTTTGACACATCTTTCATTCTTTGTCATCCTGACTTATGTTGAGGTTTAGTTAAGGTCTCCCAAACCATATAAATATATGCCAATAGATTTGGATGAATCTGGCCATTCTTATGTGCTTGGTCGCTTTAATGAACAAATCGAGTAACTCGTGTTGGCCGCATATGATTTCGTCAACCATATCTGTTAGGAAATACGCGGTCAAATTTTACGGTAAACCAGAATTTATGGGAGCGGGAAAAAAGCACACACAAAAAATTGTTAACGGAGTTCGGCCAATGTTGCATACGTCTCCGGACCTGCTACAAATCTTTTATTATCAACCCGGGAAATTTTACAAGCTCACAACTCACACCCCGATCTCAAATACACTCAAAAATTACTCGTAATTTCTTAAAGAAGATTTTTTGTGAGATTTTTTTTTCTCCTTCTTCTTCGATCTCTCTTTGTTCTCTCTCTGTGTTTTCTTGTTTTGGGATGCATGAAATGGTTCACCATAGCTCTCCTTTTATAAGCATGAAGAAGGTGTTTGGTGGTCTCACAATCTTTGACAAAACCAACATCAACAATTTCAGCCGCCTAACATCACCGTCCATGCCATCACCGTCCATGCCGACCATCACAAAAAACGTGTTCTTTGACTTACAATCTCCCACTTGAAGACTGATTTCAATGTGTCTTCACATCTTGATCAATGTAGCAGGTCTTCCCAGCTTGTTACTCCAACAAACCAACTGAGGTTGCACACAACCTCAGCTTATCATACGACACGACCTTCGTCAACATGTGTGCCGGATTCTTGCTTCCTGTGATCTTCTCAAGCACCAACATTTCATCTTCCAACGCTGATCTGATGAAATGATACCGACGATGTATGTGCTTCGTCCGAGCATTGTAAACCGGATTCTTTGCCAAATCGATGGCACTTTTACTATCACAGTATAACACACATTTCCCTTGGTCATGGCCTAGCTCTTCTAGAAAAGACTGTAGCCATATCATCTCTTTTGTTGCCTCCGTCACTGCAACATACTCAGCTTCACAACTTGATAGAGATACAATTTTCTGCAACTTTGAAACCCAACAAATTGCAGTACCGCCAAAGGTGTAGACATACCCGGTTGTGCTCTTCGTGCTGTCAATGTCACCTCCATTGTCAGCATCGACATATCCCTGCAATCCCGTCTTAGACTTCGTGAAACATAGCGATAAACTTGGATTTCCTTTCAGGTATCTGAAAATCCACTTAACGGCTTCCCAATGTTCATTTCCTGGATTGCTCATAAATCTGCTGACGACTCCCACTGCATGTGCAATGTCTGGCCTTGTACATATCATCGCGTACATCAAGCTGCCAATAGCAGAAGCATATGGAATTTTATCCATATATTCCATCTCGTCTTCCGTCTTTGGAGACTATTCTCTGGATAACCGAAAGTGACTTGCCAGGGGAGTACTAACTGGCTTCGCGTCATCCATGTTAAACCACTTGAGGACTTTCTTCACATACTCCTCTTGTGATAGCTTAAGACCTTCCTTGCTTCTACTGATTCTCATCCCTAGAATCTGTCTTGCTTCTCCAAGGTCTTTCATCGCAAACTCTTCTGAGAGTTTCGTCTTCAAGCTATTGATCTCGTGAAAGTCTGTTCCTACTATCAGCATGTCATCGATATATAGGACCAATATAAATTTGGACTCTTCAAGCCTCTTGAAGTAACAACAGTGGTCAGCTTCACACCTCAAGAAGCCGACACCTTTAATAAAGCTGTCAAACCGTTTATACCACTGTCTTGGAGCTTGTTTTAAGCCGTACAAACTCCTTTTCAGCTTGCAAACAAGGCTTTCCTTCCCTTTGATCTCAAAGCCTTCGGGTTGCTTCATATAAATTTCCTCATCCAAATCACCGTGAAGAAATGCCGTCTTCACATCCATCTGTTGAAGATGCAGATCTTCTTGTGCTACCAGCCCAAGAACAGTTCTGATGGTCACCATCTTGACTACAGGAGAGAAGATTTCGGTGTAGTCAACGCCTTCTTTTTGTTGGAATCGCTTCACAACAAGCCTCGCTTTATAGCGCTTACTCCCATCAGGTTCTTCTTTTATCCGGTAAACCCACTTGTTATGCAATGCCTTTTTCTCCTTAGGCAAATCTGCTAACTCCCACGTGTGATTGGATAACAACGAGTCAATCTCGTCATTCATTGCAAGCTCCCACTTGATCGACTCATCAACTTGCATAGCTTCCTCATAACATTCAGGCTCGCCTCTGTCTGTGAGCAGAATGTAGTTGAGCGATGGAGAAAATCTTACTAGCTTTCTGATGATTCTGCTTGACCGTCGTAACTCCGTGACTGGTGTATATGGAACCACTTCAGAATCATCACTTTCTTCAGCTTCACCACTCTCATCTTGAGAGATTTCTTCTTCTGCTATTGCGGTATCCTGTGGCAACTCCGGTGTCAGGATATCTTCTAAGTCAACTGCTCTAGGCTCTTTCCTCTCCGAGCCTTCTCTTAGCTTATCCTTGTACAAACTTCTTCGTTGAACACAACATTCTTGCTGCGGATGATCTTTCGATTTTCATCATCCCAAAACCGGTAACCAAACTCCGCGTTACCATAGCCGATGAAGTAACACTTCTTAGATTTCGAGTCAAGTTTACTTCTTGCAGCATCATCAATATGAACATAAGCTAAGCATCCAAACACCTTTAGATAAGAAAGGTTTACTTTCTTTCCGCTCCAAACTTCTTCAGGGATCTTAAATCCTAATGGTACAGACGGTCCTCTGTTTATTAAGAAGGCTGCGATATTGATTGCATCTGCCCAAAACGTCTTTGGCAATCCACAGTGAAATCTTATGCTCCTTGCACGCTCATTCAAGGTTCGGTTCATCCTTTCCGCTATTCCATTCTGTTGAGGCGTTCCAGTAATAGTCTTCTCCATCTTGATCCCATTATCAGCGCAATATCTCTTGAACTCGTCGCTGATGTACTCTCCACCATTATTAGACCTTAAACACTTCAACTTGAGATTCGTCTCAATCTCAACCATGGCTTTCCATATTTTGAAAACCGAAAACACTTCATGCTTGTTCTTCATGAAGTAAACCCACACTTTTCTTGTGGAGTCATCGATAAAGGTCACATAGTAGTATGAACCTCCCAGCGATGCAACAGGAGCGGGTCCCCACACGTCAGTGTGCAACAGCTCTAACTTCTCAGATTTTGGCTCTCTTCCTCCTTTAGAGAAACTAACTTGTTTCTGTTTCCCAAGGATGCAGCTTTCACACATCTGATGATCCACCGTCTTCAGATCCGGAAGAGGGCCATTTTCCACCATGAGTTTCATACCTTTCTCACTCATGTGTCCCAACCTACAATGACACAACTTGGTATGTTTGGCATTCTCGACAACAGCAACAGTGTCTTGATAACTCGTCGTCATATTTATGACCTCTAGCCACCACCATGGAACCTTTCTTGACTCTTCAGGCTCCACCACCAAAATTAACATTGTGCTCCGTATCATCAAGTTGACCTACTGAGATCAGATTTCGCATCAACTTGGGCACATGTCTAACCTTTGTAATCTTCCACACACGTCCGTCTGACATCTTCAAGTTGATATCTCCAATACCAACTATGTCCAAAGGTAATCCATCAGCAAGATATACCTTTCCGCAATTTTCCGCAACATAATTTTCCATGATGTTATGGTGCGGTGTTGTGTGGAACGACGCTCCTGAGTCAAGCACCCATGAATCGACTGGGCTATCGACATAGGAGATTGACACTTTGGTGGTATTTGCAGTTGCATCACGAGCTTCAATTTTCTTCGGGGAATCAACAGACACTACCAGTGCATCAGTGATTTCACGTGTCACTGCATTGGCTCCGCCTCTAGTGTTGTCTTCCTTCTTCGGTGGTGCTCAGCAATTCTTCTTAATGTGACCTGTCTTTCCATAATTCCAGCACTCTGCAGGCTGCCTGAACTTGGACTGACCCCGTCCATTCCTTGACTTTGATCTGCCATTTCTCCGGTTATTTCTATCTGGGTTTCTCCCTCTGTTTTTCCACGTTGAAAGCAGAGCTTGTTGATGCTTCCCCAGAGTCTATCCTTCGAACTTCCTCAGAAAGGATATGATCTCTAACATCATTGAACTTAAGCTTCTGAGTACCCACATAATTACTAACCGCTGCCCTCATCGGCTCCCAACTATTTGGCAGAGATGCCAACAGAATCAGTGCTCGCATTTCATCGTCAAAATCGATTTCAACTGATGAAAGTTGGTTGACAATCGTGTTGAACTCGTTCACATGTGCGGCAACCAGGCCACCTTCTTCCATCTTCAAATGAAAGAGTTTCTTCATGAGAAACACCTTATTGTTTGCCGAAGGTTTCTCATACATATCCGAGAGAACTTTCATGAGTCCTTCCGTGGTCTTCTCCTTCGCAACGTTGTGAGCAACATTTTTCGACAGTGTTAACCTTATAACACCCAGAACTTGTCTGTCAAGGAGCTCCCACTCATCCTGATCCATCTTCTCAGGCTTCTGGCTCAGCGGTTGATGAAGCTTCTTTCCGTACAGATAATCTTTAATTTGCATTCTCCAAAATGCATAATCTGTACCGTCAAATTTCCCGATACTGTGCGCCGAACCGTCTTCGCCTCCCATCGTTTCTGGAACCACCGTGTATTAGAACACCTTTGTCGACAAACCGATGTTACCGACAAATTTCACTATTCACGAATTACTATTCACGTGAATAGTAACTCCGCAAAAATTTGACCGATCACCGTAACTCAAGCTCTTATACCAGTTGTTAGGAAATACGCGGTCAAATTTTGCGGTAAACCAGAATTTATGGGAGCGGGAAAAGAGCACACACACAAAATTTTTAACGGAGTTCGGCCAATGTTGCCTACGTCTCCGGACCTGCTACAGATCTTTTATTATCAACCCGGGAAATTTTATAAGCTCACAACTCACACCCCGATTCCAAATACACTCAAAAATTAGTCGTAATTTCTTAAAGAATATTTTTTGTGAGAATTTTTTTTACTCCTTTTTCTTCGATCTCTCTTTGTTCTCTCTTTGTGTTTTCTTGCTTTGGGATGCATGAAATGGTTCACCATAGCTCTCCTTTTATAAGCATGAAGAAGGTGTTTGGTGAGCTCACAATCTTTGACAAAACCAACGTTAACAATTTCAGCCGCCTAACATCACCGTCCATGCAGTCACCGTCCATGCCGACCATCACAAAAACGTGTTCTTTGACTTACAGTATCACCAAGCTTAGTCCCTATAAATTTTCTTTAATAATTTTCTAATTTTATCGTACTCACTAAATACTTGCGATTTCTTCCGGAATGTATTGACATTTGACACTTACCAGTCAAACCGGTGTTTTCGTGGTAACATGTTAGTTCTTTGTACGGATCATTACAGTGATTATAAGGTTAAAGAGATTTGAAGTTTAAATCACAAATGGAAGAACTTTTCGGTTAGATTGGTAAACAGTTTTCCCGGCTATCAGTTAGATGAACTGATATAATAACCTTTTCAGTATTATTCATTTTCACCAACGGACAAACTCATTGCAAAGTGCTTTAACATTAATTAATCAAAGTGCTTAAAACATTATTGAATCAAAGTGAAACATTATTAGTGATCCTCGTATAGTCACGTACACAAAGGTCTATATAAATATGTAGCCTATATCATAGATATTTGGTACATTGTCATCTTCCCTCATTGATCTTGACTCCAAGCATTTGCTTCAAGTTGCCGTCTCTGGGCCTCACAAAACTCGTGGAGTTGGACGCAGAAGAGCCTTTGTCTTTCGTTTGAAAGGCACTGAAAGAGGAGCTTGAGGTGTCATCAGATCTCCAGTCCGTTAGGTAACCTGGCTTAGAGGTTATATCACTGACCTCAACATCTCCTGAAAGCATAGCCACCACTCTTGACATGGGTGGTCTCAAGAAATGAGATGAGTGTGTGCATAGCAGAGAAATGCCTATCATGCGTTTAGCTTCTTCCATGTTGAATTCAGTCAGCTCATGATCAAGTAGTTCAACTTCACGGCTGTTTTCGTGTAGATTCCATGCCTGTATACACCACCACAGATATATTATATTGGATTTCAGATAATATAATATCTAATCAAACGTTTGACTCACAAGCAGGACGTACCCAATCAAGAAGATATTTTTTCTCATTTTCCAAGTTCACATCAAAGTTTTTCCTTCCACTCACCAGCTCAAGAACCACAATACCAAAGGCATATACATCTGTTTTCTCTGTTAGGTATCCACGCATGGCATACTCTGGCGCAAGATATCCACTTGTGTTTTGTACAAACAAGTGTTTGTAAACAAATTAACTCCATAATATATACATTAGTGTTGCAAAGAAAAAAAAAAGTTGAGGGTTTGTGGATGCGTACATGGTTCCTGCCACTCGCGTACTCATGTGAGTTTCCTTGTCATCGTATAGCTTTGCAAGCCCAAAATCAGAGACTTTTGGGAGCAGGTTAGAGTCGAGCAAAATGTTGCTGGCCTTCACATCTCTGTGTATTATGCGAATACTCACCTCCTCATGGAGGTAAGCTAGACATCTGGCTACTCCCATGCAGATTTCAAAACGGGTCGGCCAATTAAGCTGTAAAGTCTTATCACCTCCTGCAACATCCAAATAATAATGAGTAATTTAGTTTGGCAGAGAAGCAAAAGATAAATACGTCAAGTTTCTGTTCATTACCAAATAGTGCATGATCGAGACTTCCATTTTGGAGATACTCATAAACCAGCAAACGATTATCTCCTTCATAGCAGCAACCATAAAGTTTTACTAGGTTACGATGCATATAACTGCAGAAATTGCTACGATTTCTGCAACAAATTGTCTCTTCCCATGTCTGGATCCAACCGACAATACTTTCACAGCGATCTCTCTTCCATCATTCAGGTTCCCCTGTTGGATGTATTAATTTTATCCATTTTATTTCTTTGGGGCCTATGAAGAACTTGTCTTATGTACCGGAGACGGTTTGGACTGAAAGTGTAAAATACTTGATGGATTACATTGATCACATAGGTGAGATTATATACAACGTATCCGTAACCGTATATACTTATCTATAGAGGAATATACTTATTCTCTAACAGTTGGATATTATCATATCCTAACTAACACTCCCCCTCAGTGGAAGCGGAGCTTGTCGAACGCTGAGACTGGAGCGAAAATCAGTGAACAGCTGTGAAGGGAGGCCCTTGGTAAATATGTCTGCGTACTGAAGATGTGTAGGAACATGAAGGACGCGGACATGTCCCATAGAGACTCTCTCTCGTACAAAATGCAGATCGATCTCAATATGCTTTGTTCTCTGGTGCTGAACAGGATTAGACGAGAGATACACGGCTGAGATATTATCACAGTAGACAAGGGTAGCTTTCTTAAGGGGACATCCGAGTTCCAGAAGTAGGTTGCGAATCCAGATCGTTTCTGCGACTGCATTGGCAACGCCGCGATACTCCGCCTCTGCACTAGAGCGGGAAACCGTGTCTTGACGTTTGGACGACCAGGAGATCAGACTTTCGCCAAGAAACACACAGTAGCCGGAGGTGGAACGTCTAGTAGATGGACAACCGGCCCAATCAACATTGGAATATGCGACAAGGTCAGTAATGGATGACTTGTTGAGTTGAAGACCGTGGGAGATGGTGCCCTTGAGGTACCGCAGAATGCGTTTCAGTGCTGCGAGATGTGCTTCACGTGGGTCGTGCATGAACAGACAGACTTGTTGAACGGCGGAGGCTATTTCGGGTCGTGTGAGTGTCAGATACTGCAACGCACCCGCTAAACTGCGATAGTGGGAAGGGTCAGAAACTGGGTTACCTTCGTCAGCAGCAAGTTTAGGTTTGGTATCAACGGGAGTGTTGCAAGGGTTGCAGTTGGTCATTGACGCACGGTGTAGTATGTCAGCAATGTAATTTTGTTGACTCAGGAACATCCCTTTGTCATTATACGTAACACCAATTCCCAAAAAGTGATGAAGCTGTCCAAGATCGGTGATGTCAAATGCAGCAGAGAGGCCTGAGAGTATCCGACTGAGCAGTGCCGGTGTAGATGCTGTAAGGATGATGTCGTCGACATAAAGTAGCAAATACGCAGTGTCAGAACCTTTTTTGATGATGAACAGGGAGGAATCACACCTGCTTTGGACAAATCCGATCTGTTTAGCGACTGTGGCAAATTTTGTGTACCATGTTCGCGGAGCCTGCTTGAGCCCATAGAGTGATCGTTTGAGCAAGCAGACGTGGTTAGGTTTGGACTTGTCGACGAACCCTGGTGGCTGGTGCATGTAGACCGTTTCTGCAAGGTCGCCATGGAGGAAGGCGTTCTTGACGTCGAGCTGACGGAGAGGCCAATTACGAGCTAGGGCCACATGTAGAACTGATCGAATGGATGCAGGTTTGACCACCGGACTGAATGTATCCAGGCAGTCGATTCCCGGTCGCTGCGATTTCCCATTACCAACCAAGCGTGCCTTGTGGCGTTTATGTGTTCCATCTGCATTAAACTTATGCCGAAAAAGGCACATAGAACGTATTATGTTAACATTTGAGGGACGAGGTACTAGAACCCACGTACCGCGTTTAATATGGGCATCATATTCCTCGTGCATTGCTCCATTCCAGTAACGGTCCTTTGCAGCCTGTACATGGGACAAGGGAAGAGGGGAAACCGTTTCGGTATGAAGGCAAAGAGGAATCCGAGGTTTAGAGATCCCGGTTTTGCTCCGAGTGACCATAGAGTGGGTGTTCTGTGTGGGTTGTGGAGCTGGCAGACAAGGTGGAGCTTGTGGGCAAGGTGGAGCCGCCAGTGGAACCGTAATGGGTGTTAAAGAAGGGACAGGAGGAGGAGAGAAGGGTAGACTTTTATGAGAGGGAAGAGTTGAGAAAGGGAACACATCCTCCACAAAGGTGACATGGCGCGAGATGACTATCTTTCGAGTAGACAGCACCAAGCACCTGTAGCCTCGATGATTCAATGGGTATCCCAAGAATACGCAAGCCATGGATCGCGGTGCCAACTTGTGAGGTGATGTGGAGGCTGTGTTAGGATAGCACAAAGAACCAAAGACACGAAGGTGAGAGTAAGACACAGGGCGATTAAATAAGCGAGTGAAAGGTATATTGTTATGAATAGCAGAAGAAGGAAGAAGGTTAAGCGTGTAGGCAGCCGTGTGAAGGGCCTCAACCCAAAAAGACGTCGGCATGCTTGCTTGAATAAGAAGTGTGCGCACAAGATTGTTTATGGTACGAAGCATGCGTTCTGCCCGTCCGTTTTGTTGAGACGTGTGAGGGCAAGAGAAGCGAATGTTCGTACCGGTGGATGCCAAGTGATCAAGAAAGGCTCGGCTTGTGTATTCACCACCATTATCGCACTGGAGCGCTTTGATTGAGCAATTAAATTGAGTGCGCACATAGGCTGAGAAGTGTAAAAATTTGGCAAAGGTTTCACTTTTTCTGTGTAAAGGATAGACCCAAATATAGTGAGTATAAGGATCCAAAAACAAAAGATAATATTTAAAGCCAGAGATACTAGACACAGGAGATGTCCAAATATCAGAATGAATAATTTGAAATGGTGCGGAAACAATTGTAGAAGAAGAAATAAATGGGAGACGAGTGTGTTTACCCACTTTGCACGCATGACACATAGTTGTCAAGTCGGCATTATTATTAGAAAAACCCAAAGAAAATAAAGAACGATTGATAGAGCTACCCGGGTGACCTAAACGCTGATGCCAAGGAGGGACACCTGCGGTGAGAGCAAGAGGACGAGTTGAGGTGGTTGATGGTGTCACCGAGTAGAGAGGACCTGGACTGTCACATCGGAGCAGAGTTGTCTTGTTGAGAAGATCCTTAACAGAAAAACCAACAGGGTCAAACTCA
This sequence comes from Brassica napus, assembly GCF_020379485.1. Taxonomy (NCBI): domain Eukaryota; kingdom Viridiplantae; phylum Streptophyta; class Magnoliopsida; order Brassicales; family Brassicaceae; genus Brassica; species Brassica napus. Next base: position 17,416,734 of record NC_063445.1, on the reverse strand, counting down.
ACAGAACAATTATTTTCAGTGGCAAATTGTCGTACTGAAATGAGGTTTTTGATAATAGATGGACAAACAAGCACATTTTTAAGGAGAAGATTTTTAGTAAGAGAGAGAAGAGTGGAGTGTCCCATTTTTGTAACAGGAGCAAGAGAACCGTCACCTACAAGAACAGAACGAGTTATGCCCTTATTAAACACAGACGAGAGTGTACCGTGATCCGCCGTGATATGGTTAGACGCGCCGCTGTCCATGTACCAAGTTGATGCCGAAGGATCTTGCAGACTCATTGTGTTGAACGCTGAGGCGAGCGCTTGTGGAAGCATCGTATAGGTAGGGGTCGCAACAGTTTGAGCAGGATGGGGTTCAGGTGTTGGATGTGGTGAGTACGGCTCGAGGATGCTGTTCTGTCGTTGTGTTGATTGAGGAGGTGTGAAAGGAGCGACTGGTGCTGGAAACTGCATCATCTGTGGCGCGCCTGGGAAGTAGGAATACGGCCACTGTGGTTGACCAAAGGACCACGGTGGGTACCCATAGTTCTGGAAGCCAGAATTATTATTCCGTCCACGACCACGATTGCCTCGTCCTCCACCATGGTTGTTGTTTCGATTGTTGCGATTGTTGTTTCCCTTGTTGTTGTTGTTGTTGCTGGTGTAGTTGCGTGACTGGGAGTCGGCGGTGTTGCTGTCAGCAAATAGGGCGTTTGGAGATGAGGTTGTCTCGGTGTGAGATACAGCCGGCTTGGGTTGTTTGGTGAGTCTCTCTTCTTCAGCAAGGAGCATCGAACGTGCAGTATGAAAACTTGGGAAGGGACTGCGATGACGGATAACATTGTGGATCCCATCGAACTTGTCATTTAGTCCATTCAAGCAATGCATAACCAGTTGACGGTCAGTGACTGGTGAGTCGACGTTAGCTAGAAGATCGGATAGAGATTTCAATTTGCGACAGTATTCTTGCACTGATAGATCTCCAATGGTGATAGTTCTGAGCTCGTTCTCTAGTTGCAGGGCGCGGTTTTCTTTGTTGTCACGGAACAGGTTTTCCAGAGCACACCAAAGATCGCGTGCCGTGCTTTTTGGAGTGAGAATGGTTTCAACGAGAGAGTCGGTGATTGTCCCGTAGATCCACATCTTAACGAGACCATCCCGCTCTTTCCAAGTTTTCTCTGTTTCAGGCGTAGAGACAGAGGAGCCATCAAGGTGATCTAGAACACCAAAAGAAAGGCAATGGGTTTCAAAGATCTCTCTCCACACATCGTAATTCATTTTGTCAAGATTGAGCACAATGGGAATGTAAGCTCTGATCTGACTGATACCGAAAGGTTTCTCGGAGGAATTCAAAAACGGTGTGGCAGCCATGGTAATAAGACAGAGAAAAGAATCAGAGGAGAATGAAGAGGAGAGAGGTGGGAGAGGAAAGAGGGAGAAAGAATTCGCAGAAGCGAGTATTTAGGAAGCTAGGATCGTGTAAGCTCTTGATACCATGAAAGTGTATAATACTTGATGGATTACATTGATCACATAGGTGAGATTATATACAACGTATCCGTAACCGTATATACTTATCTATAGAGGAATATACTTATTCTCTAACAGTTGGATATTATCATATCCTAACTAACATGGACGTCCCCAAAACGTTCATGCCAAAATAAATTGTTTATTTTGTGTTTTTTATCCATTCAAGAATTGAAACAAAAAACTTATCACTAAACTACTTTGAGTTGTTTTAATTAAAAACTAGACTCTGACCCGGTATATCCTTTTTTTTTAGAAAATTAATTTTCATATTTGTGTTTTTCTTTGTAAATATATTTGTGTATTAATCAAAATCTATTTTATAAAATAATAGCAATTTAAAAGTTGACCCAACATACGCTCGGTTTTTTGTACTCATATATCTGTATGCCCATATTTTGTAATCATTTTTGTTTGTTTTAGATTTTGATCCCCGCTTTCGAAACGTTGATTTATTTCTGAAACAAATGAAATTTATTTGATATAAATTTATATTTTTGATTATTTATTTACATTTAAATGTTACAAAGAAGGCATTGTAATTGTGCAGATTATAATATGTTTACCGTTTTAATAAAAATAATTTTGATGATGAAATTTGTAATCATGTATAAATAAAATCAGGATATTTTTGTATTTATTATCATTTTGAATTATTAACGTAATTAATAATATATGTACTCAAAAACCAATGTGGAATCTACCCGTAAGTCTAGGTCATGAATCCAATTAAATCCAACATATATACTTTAAAATATTGATTTATTGTATTGATCCAAATTTTGCTAAATTTAATTTATAATATAATTTTATATTTTTTTTAGTATTTTCATATTTGATCTGAATCCACGATAAAAATGGTAAATCATGTGATCTGCATATAATTCAGTTTGGAATTTAGATTAAATTATTAAAAAATTATTAAAAGCTCTATAAAATCCAGTTAAAACCCCAAAAAATTGTCATCGACCCGTGATCCATTAATGGTTGACCAGAAAAAAACTTAGATAAATCTAATGATCTTTAAAAAAAATATAATTTTAATTTCATGATAATTATTATTTAATTTATTTATACTCAAAATCCTAATTTGGTAGATAAGTTAGTCAAATAATTTGTATTTCATGAAACTGAAAAAATATTATTATATTTGGGAAACAAAAAATACTTTTTATATTAACTTTTTCTCTGGTAAATAGTATTATATATTAATATATTATCTATTTTATTAAAAGAGAAAGGTTGGAAAATATAAAGCATAAACTTAGATTTTAAGTATTAGTAGTCATAATTGTAATAATAAAGTTGGATATTAATTCGCTGGATTAACTAATGTACAATGTATAATGTATAAGTAAAATATTATTTGTTGATTAATCCCCTAGACTATATTTGCGAAGTGATTTTGCCACATGTCATTTCTACAATCAATTTCACAAAACAAATATGACATGGCTACTAAAATTAATGTTATGTCTTATAGCTTAATATGACATGGACAATTGCATTTAATGTTAATTTATATTTTTGGCAAACTTTTTAAAATATGGTAATAACTAATATATTACATTTAATGTTAATTTATATTTTTGGAATTTTTTTAAGAATATGGAATAACTCATAAATCAACATTAAAATAAATATATTCAAATATGGCATTATAAATTTTGAAATATAATTTAATTATATATTTTAAAATTATACAATTTTATTACTAAAATTTTCAAAAATGTATACAATTTTTTAGAAAATTATAAAAATTTAATCATAAAATTATTATTTTCTTATATATCTACAAATTTTATAAATATTGTTTAATTTTAATTTTTGGTAATTATGCAACTTTTACAAATTTATTAATATATTTAATTAAAATAAATAGATAGAAAATCTATCTAAGATTTTAATTTCAAATATTTACATGCATATTCTTAAATATAATTTTTATGTTTAATTAAATCAAATTTATATTAAAATATTGATACGAAAAAGAAAATTTACAATATTAATAAAATATTATTTTAAAATATAATTTATATTTATCTGTTAAAAATATTTTAAATTGTTTTACAGACACCTAGTAACATATATTGTCCGTAACAAAATGTGCAGATGTTTTTTTTAAAGGGTTCTGTAGTTATTATACAGATATTTATGAATATTTATGAAAGTATGATATCAATATTAACTATTTCAAACGACATAACTTTAATTATTGGGGTGCATACGCTCTGGAATTAAACAAAGTCGACAGTTTAGCCACTGAGAATAGTGGGTCCCTAATATTTTGGAATCAAAAAGGCAGATTAAAAAATGTGTATGCTTAGAAGTAGTTTTTTTTTAAAACATTGCTTAGAAGTAACTATGTTATAGAATTTGATTTATATTTAAAATAGGTCTAGTGGCACAAAAGTAATATCCAAGTAGTGAGAGTGATCCTGAATTAATAATATTGATATCCCCCTATATATTAAAAGAAAAGTCACTTTAGTGAAGTCTGGTGACGTGTCGCTCATAGGTGAAGTTTCAAAAAAATTGTTATAATTTGATTGGTCAATTGTTTTTAATTTTTATTTATTTAAATTATATCCAAAAATTTAAGGTAAGTCTAAAAACATTTAACATCACTTGCCATATAATCTAAAGAATATTACAAATAACAATTTATGGCAACTAATTCTCGAAATTATAGAAAGATTAATAATGTTTTATTTATTACTTTTAATATTTATAAACTATAAAATATAATGAACGAATTTTTATATAAGATAATTACAATAGTATTATACTCTACTTGATGAATTGTATTCGAATATAATTATATAATAACTATTTTAAATATTACAAAATCCAAACATGTTTATTAATATGATTTTTAAATTATTTATCGTTGTTTACAAAATAAATTTATCAGAATTTTAAAATTATTTATATAATGTTATAAACTATTTATAAAAATATAAATTCTACTATATATTGATTGAGAAGTCACATAAGTGATTTTTTATTACGTGTTGATCATAAATTAACTCTTCAAATTGTTATAATTTGATTGACCAATGATTTTTAATTTTATTTATTATAATTATATCTAAAAGGAAAGGATAATTCAATTACCACTTTCCAAATAATCTACATAATATTAGAAATAATTATTTATAGTAACTAATTGTTGAAACTATGAAAGAGTAATAATGCGATCAATTTTTTATACATTTATAAATTACATAAAATAATAAACAAAAATGTTTATTTGAATTGATATAATGATTTTATATTCGTATAGAAAGAATTATATTTGTATATAAAGTATCATAATAACTATTAATGTCTAATAATTCAATGCATGCTTTATAAATCATTTATAAATTATAAATACATTTATAAAAAAAAATTATATTGGCTTATCAGATGTTTTAAATTATTATAAGAGGTTCTAAGTCGTTTATAGAAGCTTATACGTTAATTTATAAAATGTATTTTGAAAATTTATCCTCCTATTACAATATTTTTCATTTTTTCATTTTTAATGGTAAAATTCCTCAACTATGTTTACTTAGTGTAGAAACCCATAAACTAAAGATTTACTGGTAGTAATGGTAATTATGACCTGTTAGAGTTTAATTCATTAAATAAAGTTAGTTTAGGGAGTTTTTCGTTAAATACTTAGTTTGGGAAAATTAAACAAAACAAACTTAGTTGAGGGGTTTTAACGTTAAAATTCCTTATTATTTCCTTATTATCTATTATTTAAATCCTTATAGTGGGATTTGTTTTATCAAAAATTAGTTGCAATCAACTGACGAGATATCTTCTTTCCTAATATCATGCATTTAATATTTAAATATATATATATATAGCAAGATTTGAGTTACCAAAATTATGTATATATTATAACCAGAATATCTTTAAAAATTTATTAGAAGATATTCTATCTCGTAGCTGAATTAAAATTTATTAGAGGATATCTGTCTCATAACTTCTCTTGAAAACTAGGTCATTTAGAAACTTAAACTAATTTGCTATATAAATATCACGCCACCCCCCATTAGTTTCACGCATCTATCTTTTAAGTTTTCATATGTTTTTGATCGTTCTAATTTAAATTCTACTTTTGTGATCTTGCGCAGGTGTATGATAATCAATAAGTAACTCATAGACGGAAACATCATTACTGGTAATTTTATGGGGGATTCTTCTTTTCCGTTTATTTTAGTTCTCTTCCTCTCCATGTTGTATCTCTATCTATATTTTTGCATCAGTAGTGATTCAACTAACAAAAAGAGACGACTCTGTTTATCCAAGAACTGATCATCCCTTTCGAAAAAAGGTAATTCTTTTTTTTTATAAAGTTAAATCACTTATCAAGAATATAATATAAGATGTGTATGCTAATCAAGTGCAATTTATTTATTGTGTGTGATCCTCTTCGGTACGTCTGAGATCCAAAGGTAATCTCAAAGCTTTTTAAAAACTTTGAAACTCATTGACGTTGTCCTATCAATTATATAATTTGTTATCTTTTGGGGATTGTTTACATCTTTAAATATTTTTATTAGAATTACCTCTTTTCTGACTCAAGGCTTAGAGAAGGAAACCGTAAATCATCTATGATGTTACAATGAAACCAATGATAATAAATCTCAGGTAATTCAAATCTCTCTTTTATATTTCATGGCTGATTTTTTTATGTGGTTTATGCGTGAAATATTTGTTTTTTCTCAATTATATTTTTCTGATATTTTAAGATTAGTGTTAAGTGTGATCGTTTGAAGCATAATGCATTCTCAGAACACACCTCCATGATAACACTTCTATGATAATTGTGTCAATTATGTTAGTGATTTTGCATCTGAGTATTGCGACTGATGTTCCAAGAGAGAAAGCGTATCATCTCAAACTGAGATTGTTGGGAAAGGTAATTGGTTTATAGATGTAATTGGATAATTGACATTTAAAGGATACATTTTATTAGATAGTACCAAGCAGTCTTTTTAAACTTTTTGAACTCTAACTTTTTGAACTAACAGAATAATCATGCTTAACCTATAAGCAGTTCAAAGAGTTATGTATCTAAAGGATACGCTTTATCAGATATAAATGATTCGTTTTATTAGATAGTACCAAGCAGTCCTTTTAAACTCAAACAATGCCATGTTCTGAGTTGTACACATTGTAATGACCTTTTTTTTCCTTGCGGTGTGTATTCATATAGCAGTAGTGAAGTGCAGATATGAAGTAATATCAACCAAAATTAAGAAAAGTCTTTTAAAAGCAGAGATAATCACATGGGCCTCTCTTGAACATGGCAAACAACCAGCAGTTTTGCCAGACCCGAATTTCTTAAACATGTTTTCTACTTTCTTTTTTCTTTTTATTTAGTTTCACCTGATGAGAAGTTTGAATCACAGACTCTTGACATTTTAAAATTTATCATTTGTTTGTGTAATTGTGCAGAGGTTTCAATGAGACCAGCTTATCGTTCTTCCAAGAAAGTAAAGGACTATGACAAGCTTGAAGATGAAGTGAAGAAGAATAGAAGGATGATAAGCTTGAAGGAGACACTACTTTGAACAAGTTCTTCCGTGAGATATATTTGAATTCTGATGAGGATATGAGGAGTGCTAGAGCAAATCATTTGTGAGTATCTATCTATCTATCTATATTCCTATTTAGTCTTTCTTCTCTCATGGAGATTACAATGTTTTTGGCATTTTGATTGACTCTTTTGTAGTTTTGCACAATCAACAGGTGGAATCTAATGGGACAGTGTTTTCAATAGACTGGAAAGATGTTGGTGCTAAGAAAATCGAGTGCACTCTTCATGATGATCTAGCGCTCAAGACATGAGAAATATGATCTTATATGATGTGTGGGTTTTACCTTAATCTAGACAGAACTCGAAGCCTTGGTCTTAAGGTTTGGTTTCTCTACTTTATGGACTTAAGTTATTTTGTATTTTCCATAACTCATATTTTTTATACGAAACACTGAAATTTTAATCTAAACGTTCTAATGTATTCTTTGTTCATATGAACATAGTATAAATATCAATATGTAACATCGAATCTTTCGTATTAACCACATACATGTAACATAAGTATTATATAGTTGTAAATATGTAATTATTAATTTAATATTAATGTTAATGCCCGCGGTCCACCAAGTTTATAATTAAATTCATTAGCGTTTCTAAAAAAAATTATTCGTACTCGTTTCCAAAATATTTAGTTTTGGTGTTCCAGTTCTCATCTCAATTTTGCCCATAACCGTTTCAGTGCTACTTAGTTCAGGGCTTACCTTATAAACAGTCCCAAATCCTCCCTCTCCAAGCTTGTTGGAGGGATTGAAATCTCTAGTGGCATTTTTAAGTTCAGAGTATGCAAAAGTGTAAGGCTTTACGTCCATATTAAGCAGCTCTGCAACAACCAAAATATGAACAAGTTTGGAAGATGATATCCAAGTTCAAAGACTTGTTTCTGTTTTATTATTACCTTCATCATCTGTGTAACGCTTTCTGCTTTTTCGGATGATGAAGATAACCACGCCCGTAAAGATGCTTAAAAGTCCTAGCCCGACAATAACACCTACAATAGTACCCGTCCTATACTTTTTCTTTGATAGTGGCCTGTTGGCCACAGTTGGTTTAAAATCTGAACAACAACAATATGTAACACTTAGGCACCCATGAGGAGATAGGAAAAAAAAAAGAATTCACCAGCATGTATACCTGGTTTTGCAGTTATGGCCGATATTAGTGGCCCATAAGTACCTATAATAGGGATACTAATTGTTCCTTTGCCAGCCCAGAAAAGATGAATTTCAAGATAATTTTCTGATACATTTGCTTTATATTTTCTTTGAACTGCTCGAACAGTACTGTCACCAGCGGTTCTACGTATAGCAAAATCTTTTTCAACAAGGCGTCCCTGGAAAACGGAGTTTGGTCTCAGATTTCAGGTAGGAGATTATTACATAAAGAATGTAACTTGTAAACCGGTAGGACAGAAGACCTGGACATAAATGTTGAAATATCGTGTTCCCAAACCTCTCCAGGAGTTAGAACCAAGAATATCTATTTCAGCAAACTGAAGTGTTACGGTGTAGCCTCCATTTTCTAGTCCCAACCCATAATACCTTAGGGAAGAAGAAGAATGTCTTGCTGACTGAAAAAGCTCTGAGTCCAAACTGTTGACAACCCATACATAATTGATACTCCTGGCATAAAGTCCTACGCTACTGACTGCCCATCTCTGACGATCACTCACAAAAGATAAAGCTAATCCAAGTTCCTCGTCCTCCCTTTCAAATATTTCTCCGGTAACAGACCGTATTTGTGGCCCTCCGCAGTTGATCAAAAAGTCAGAATCTAGTTACCAGTCAAGAGAAAATATAAGAACAGTTGAGAACAATTGTTATGATAATATCTCTTTTTAAAAGATTACAGATTCCTTTGCCTCGATTGCAGGGGAAGTTCTTCTGCAGGCACTTCAGTCCTGGTAAATCTCTTTTAACAAGATGAAAACAGATTTTCAAAAACAAAAACAAAAATGAAACTGGAATTTCAGGCATCAACAATATATAACATATTTGATATAATCACCTCTTGTTAAGACCTTCCAAGCTGAAATTGTTAACAACAAGATTGCTGCAAAATAACATATAATTTGTTATGATTTTAATAAATATTTCCTATAAGAAAATGAAGGGGACAATTTATGAGATTATAAAACACCATGAATATACATACACTCGTAGAGATATAACGGTGTTTCTTTTTTTTTGAACACGAATTTAATTGATTAGGTGGTTAGTTGGGGGCAGTAAAAGCATCCCCAACAAACAATGTTTCGGATACAAGCAGGGCATCCTTTGCCAACCTATCAGCTATTACATTTCTTTCTCGGGGAATCCAAGAAAAATTGACAAACTCAAATGCAGAAGCATAAAACAAGATATCTGAGACCACCCCATAGAGCTCGGTAGGGCAGTGGCCGTCGGTGATAGATTTAACAAGTTGAGAGGCATCAGATTCAAAGAGAACCGTCTTGATTTGCAGATTTTGACAGGTGATGATTGCTTCGCGGAGAGCAAGACTCTCAGCTATGAGCGGAGATCCCACACACCTTGTCTTTGCTTTGAAGGATTGGTTACCAGAGCTAGAGAGGATAACCCATCCCAAGCCGGCTGAATTGTTTGCGCTGGACCATGCCGCATCAGATCGAACAACCACTGCGCCCGCTGGAAGAGCCTTGCCCTGTGTGGGCTTGTGGAGGTGACGCGCTGGTTCCTTCTTCACTTCCCTTGACCATTCACGTGCTAGTGCAATGGCAGAGGACAATGTAGTTTCTGGGGAGGCAAAGTGGCCATCAAAGACAAAGTTGTTTCGAGCTTTCCACAGCATCCATAGGATCCAAGGAAATAGAGAGCCCGACGTTATACCTGCAGGGGGGAGACATTGTTTCGCACAGAAAGAGGTCCAGCTAGACATTAAATCTATCATTCCTCTGAAATCCAGTTCGGACGTGAAAGGGGCTAGTTGCCAGACTTGCTGTGCAAACCTACACTGGAAGAAGAGATGAGTAATAGATTCTGAGCAGCCGCACCTGTTACAAAGGGGGTCAACAACAATGTGTCTCTCTAGTAGCTGTTCGCCAACCGGCAGTGCTCTTTTGAGTAGTTTCCATGAGAACAGTTTCACTTTTGGTGCACATGGCAAGTTCCATACATTAGTGCTCCATTTGAAGTTCGCACCACCCTGGTTTCTAGCAAACAACTCCTCTCCAGAGGTGCGGTGTTTCGATAATCAAACATTTCTGAAGAATTGAACAGATTTAATTTTAGTTAGTTTGTAGAGAATTTTGTCTGAATTAGAGAAATCGTTATGTCTTTATGTTAAATATTCAAGAATCCTATCTGACCATATGATTTATATTTTTATTTAAGAAACTCTACTAAAACACTATTAAATCACAACTAATCTCCTAAAATCCACCAGTTATAATATTTTATTAACAATGGATTTATTGTACATTTTAAAAAAGTTCAATAGCAATTACATCAATTTTCTTTTTGTAATTTATTTTGAATAATATAGAATTTGTTGGGTGAATAATGAAATATTTATCTACAAAACACTTCAGTTTTTAAATTGAATAAAATTCTTAGAGAGTTTATTCAAATTTAAAATTTAGAGTGACTTGTATTAAAATGAAAAAAAAAATCATCTGTTAAGCAACTATGAATTTTAAGAAACTTAAAAAAAAATTTGTGTTGTTGATTTTTTTTTAAAAAATTTATTCTAAAATCTACTATTAATGAATATATTTTAAATTGTGGAATGGGAGTGTTGCTGTATTTTGAAGATGTTTTGGTGGTGTCTTTGTTGAAAATTTAAAAATCAAAAATCTCATGGTCCAGGATGAAATTCTATAATGTTTTAATTAAAACAAATCATTACAAATTTCGTCTCAGTGTTTTGTTTACTTACATTTTCAAGTTTGGTAAGCTGACCCATGAAGGAAGACTACCACATAAATCATTGTACGAAACATCTCTGAAAGAATAAGAGAAGAAATGATTAGGATCTACAGAATATGTTAGATAATCTTCTTGACAAAAAAAAATGTTAGATATTCCAAAACAGTTTCCTTATTGTCTAGTAAAAAACTTTTGTCTATATCAGGACTTTGTGGCTTTCAAAGAGGATCAATTAAAAAGGACTTTGTAACCCACATATTGCTCAAAGCCTGGTTCTTTTGAATGGGCAAAGAACCATTCAACGTGTTGTTTCCAAGAAACCTAGTATGAAGACAACAAAGTTTTACCTCAGTTATCACTGGTAGATGCGAACATAAATAATAAAAAGAAGTAGAAAACTTACAAGTTGGTGAGTTGATTTAAGTAGAAAAGTGAAGCCGGAATTGGTCCATGTAGTTTGTTGAAACTTAAACCACTAGAAAACAGACACGAATTAGGCAGTAACACATTAAGTCCAGTGACTGGGGAAATGAAAAATAATACTATCAGCAGTGTTAAAATTGTAGGACCGCAAGATCACTTGGTATTCTCACGCTGACTTTCACCGAATAGACTCCGAAACACGTGTTACGGAAAAGACTCCGACACACGTGGACGTATGTTGTACTTACACGTGTTGAAAACTTGAGTATTCCCCGATATTAGAGGGTATTGTCCCAGTGAGATTGCTGTTCCTAAATACTCTGCAACACATATCATCAATGTTAAATGCACGGACGAGGAGAGGGAAATAGTTCATGAACTGGAGTAGGATTTTTGCCTTACAATGTACTTAGAGATTTCATGTCTTTGATGAATTCAAGAGATATACTTCCATTAGGTATATCACCAAGACCCCTACATTTAGGATATTATGATTATGTGGATAGCGTTAAAACTTAAGCTTTTTTCAAAAAAAAAAAAAAACTTAAGCTACTTAAACTGTAAAACTTATGCCAACGCAACACTGACTGAAATAATGTTGGTCAATTTTACTGAATCAAATATCATAACAATTGATATTTAGACAAATGTCATATATATATATTCTAGTTTCTACGTAAGTTAGCTGCCACATGTCAAAAAAATTACTACAAACTAATAAAATAAAATTTTACTTTATGTGTGTATTCATTTTGTTTATATATCTATATGAAAAGTAAAAAAATATTTATAATTTTTAAAAAATATTTATTTACCCTTTTTAATAGTTAAAATAAATATTTTCATATGATTTCATATCTATTCATAACTTTTCTTGTAATGTTGAAAGCAAAGTCAATCAATACTATTTTCAATATGTTAACATATGACCAATATGGCGAACAAACTTATACAGTTGGGTAAACATAGAAGACTATATGAATAAAAGATTTAAATATTTACCTCGAGTTTGTAAATTTCATTGACTCCTATGTAAAAATAATTTGAACTAACTAGGTTTTAGCAAATTTTAATATATTCTCTATTATTTAATTATACAACATTTTACCTTCCAAAACCTTTTTTCATGTATTAAAATTATATGTATGTATAGTTTTAGCTTGTATAGTTTCAACTATGCATATACTAAAAGAAACTCAAATATATATATATATATATATATATATATATATATATATAATTAAGCAATTCATTATACGTTTTTGACATGTATCAGCTGATCAAACAACAGAAACAAAACATGTGATTTCTAACTCAGAAAATTGTAGGCATGACATGTGACTCAGCAAATACTATACATATGACATTTCACAAAGCACAATGACCAACATTATTTCAATTTTGGTTTAAATTTTCTAATTCAAAATTTTATTTAGAACAAACTTTAGTTGTGGTTGAAATCAGCACAATATCAAAGGTATAGTATAAATAGTACTATTAAATTGTTCAAGTTAAAATAATCAATTTTCCTCAAAGAGAGAGGAAAAAAAGAGAGAAAGTAAACAAGAATGAATGATTGTGGCACCAATGCAACAACATACAGTTCTCTCAAAGATGTTAAGTTGGAAAATGACGACGGTATCGGACCACTCAAACTAGTTCCTCGAATTCTCCTGCAGTAAAACATGGTAGCAATCCATGAATCCCAAGTCTAAATGGCAAGAAGATTTTTCCACTAAGAGTGAAAATTACGATAAAATATATAAAAACAAGAGCACCGTCACAATTAAAAAAAAAAATACATATATATATATATGTCTGTAAAAAATGAAATCATTCTTACAAGATAGTAAGTTTGGTTCATTTGCCTATAAATTCCGGTACCTGACCAGTAAGGTCCACATCGTTAAGCAAACTGGTACATCATCAAGGAAAATATTACCCCACAGCAAAACAAACAAACAATGTAAAGTAATATATATAGATTACAAAAAATCTAAAATCCAACGATAAAGTTAACTTAACGCGCATTCAATACAAGAAAATCTTACACGTCTTCCAGCAATACAAGATTAGCAAATGATAATGGTATTTCCCCTGCAAGTCCAGTATTTCCTATGTACCTGTAATAAAATGTAAGAAATTAACACTAGATGATTGTGAAAGGTTAGTAATTAAGTTTTCATATTTGAACTAAAAACACTGCAGAAACGAATTCATAAAAGTACTTTGTACGGTCTCACATTTTTACTAGTTTTGTACAATTCCCAATCTCAGCTGGTATAGAACCGGAAAAGTTATTAACACCAATAGCACTGCATACAGAATATGTACTATAAGAATAAGGAAGCATCAAAATCTCACATCTGTGATATTTTTTAGAAGCTTACAGCGATTTCAAGTTTGTAAGCAAACCAATTTCCTTGGGAAGGGGGCCATACAACGCATTGATCCCAAAGCTCCTACGGTAGTTGAGAAACAGTTGTGCGTGAGGAAGAAGAAGAAGAAGAAGAAGAAGGTATCATTCAATCAACAGCCTTACATCCATTCCATTCGAGTCAAATTTCCAATTGCAGGAGAAAGGGAGCCTGTAAGATAATTTTGGCCCAGGTTTCTGATAAAAAGATGGCATGTTATTTTGAGGTACAATTATGAATGCATTTTCAGGCTGTTTTTATGATCATAAGAAAAAGAAGAAAAAAAAGGGTAAAGGCGATACAGATTGGTGAGGTATGTCAAACTCCAAAGCTGTGGAGGTATAGGTCCTACAACATCTATCGCATAAACTTTTCTGTGGAAGTAAATCAACAGCATGACACACTCAGTGGCTAAATGCACATATACAAAAGGAAATTAAGAAATGAGAGCTGAAACTGTACAGAGCAGTGATGCGGCAGATTGTGGAGTTGACAAAATTGCAGTTGCATTTGATAAGAGGATTGTAGTCTTTGTCGTCGATCTTGATCCTGTCGTCTATGGCAACGCCGGAGCAAAGGTCGCCGCTCGTGTTCCATGCCTTCTGCGCCGGGATCTTCCAAGCCGCGAAGATGGAGTTCAAAGTTTCCGCTGTTGTTTCTCCCACAACAACCGTCAGTTTATTTAAACCAAAATAACTTGTTATTAATTAACTATTCCAAAGTGATCAGAGACAGAGCAGAGACCTTCGTCGGGATGAGTAGTGGCTCCCATTTGGTTTTGAGCTCGAACCAGGTGAACCGAATCAAGGATACAAATGAGGAACCAGACGGTGAGGAGCAGACACGTGGGCATTATCGTCTAGACGGAGTTTTTACTCTCTTTTTGTTATGTCTTGGTTCACAACAACGGTCGATCTTACTACACTAAACAGCTTAAGCTTTGGGTGGTGTATCGTTCTCCTTAAATATTGTCTTAATTAGGTGATATGCGCGGAGTGAATGGATTAAAAGAGATTATAACTTTTAATCTATAGATATTAGAAATGCAAAACTTATAGTCACAAGATTACATATTATATAATGAGTTGAGACCCACCATAAGTGTTTTGCTTGCAAGATCGAATTTGTAATGAAGGTTTGGGAAGAAGAATGTGATGAGTAGATGTGCTCAAAACAACCTATTTATATATACGATGAGGAAGGATTAGATTTCAAACGATGAAAGCGTATGTGATTCGGATGAAAGTTAATCTATAAGAGTAATCAAAAACCTATATAAACTAAATTATGAAGGAAAAAAAAAACACATACAATGAAATTATTGTTTTCATAAAATAAAATATACATATAAGATAAAACAAAATATAAGCAATAAACTAATAAAATTTTTGAAAAACATGAGCAAGGACACCATAAGAAACACACTTAATGATGACGTTACTGTAATCATAAAACATGATATTGCAGCATATGTGATAGAGTAACATAATAAAGTGAAATCACGATGTTATCACCTAGGTAAAATGACAATGTTACCACCTAGGTAAAATCAGAAAAACCTAATGTTTTGATAACAATGTTTTGAGATATAGACTGTGGTGAGGAGATGTTAACATCGGCTGCATATTTATATACAAGAAGTTTTGGGTCTAGGGTTTGCTATCTTTATTCGAAATCGCTTTAAATATATGTAATATTCAATAATTAATACTGAATAACTTGCGCTCCAATTCTATTTTGAAACTCGCCTTATTACTCCATTTGCGAATTGATCTTTCAAAATCAGAAAACATTTTATTCTTATTTTTAATATAAGGAAACAAAGATTTCAGCTTGATTGAAAAAATCAATCGATCTCAAATCAATAATCAATTCTGATTTTGAAACTTTTTATTTTTCGTCGCAATTTTTGTATAGAAATTATTGAGTTCAACTCCTATAACATACATTTATTCCAATAGCGTCATATTTATCTTTATACATTCCTGATTTGAAATATCATGGAGATCATCGTATGTCCCATTAAGTGTTGTGTGATTGGCAATCCCTTCGTTTAGGTGAAAACTTATATTATTAAGAAAGTAGAAAAATATTGTAATATGTAAGTTTTAATATATATTTCTTTTCACCAATGCCATTATTGCTGTAAGAAAATCTTTAAAATGCATAGCAAAGATATTTATAATGCATAGCAAGGATTTCATGTACACTATATCTTTAAAATGCATAGCAATGTTATTATATATGGCTTATTGAGAGTAAAAAAAATACTCAGTAATTACATATCCCAAAAAGGAAGTCTTTGTTTGAAAACAAAATCTACATTTACATTTGAAATATTGTATCATAAATTTTATAGAAAACTCCTCTTTTCACGTCAATTGTGTTGTCATTTCCTACGCTAAAATTGCCATTGACAATAATTTATTTGATCCCGTGATTAACAAATCAATTTTGATTCATATATTATCGGAACACTCGAAATGGTAATGTATTAAATTGTGTTGCTTTGAATCCAAACTATCATAAAATGATCGTCGATTACAATTGCATTAATAATTATGAAAACGATAAACGTGGTTAACATACAATGGATGAGATTTGAAACTATTATTAGCTTTTAAAAATACTATATATTAGATCGTTTTATGTAATTTTTTTGAAAAAGTGTATGTATATATCTATAAGATTTTGCGATTATGTAAGAATTGTTGAACATTGTGTTTGACAACACATATATAACGAATTCGTGATATAACAACACATATATAAGTAGATATGTAGATATATACGTACACAATGGATTTTATATAGTTTAACTATATAGAAAGGCATTAATATTTAAGTCAGACTATACGAATTTCTATATTGAAATCGATAATTATGAAGATTTTCTGGTTACGGTATTTAAAATATCTTTTATATATTGTTATCTATAAAATAATTTTAGAGATAACTACTTGAAAATTCAAAACAAATAAACAAATTATGAAACTAGCTAAAACTCATGTTCGAAAACGCGGCCGCTTGGGCGCTGTTCGGAGGTCGACCGCGGCGATTATTCCCAAATCGGTGTAGCCAGACGTTGACCCGCGTTGATCCGCGTAAGACCGCATAATTTCCGCGTTGACTGTCTAATTTCCGCGTTAACCGTCTAATTCCCGCCTAATCCCGCGTTGACCGCCTAAGTTTTTTTTTTCGTCCGTGTAAGTTAAAACATGGTTGATTATTTTTTACTCATTATTGACAGATTTTGTGTAATTATTTATTACTAAATAATTATAATTTTCTATCAAACCCAAAACAAACACATACATATTACATTTACGGATTTTTTTCGTACTAAACCCACCATTTACGAATCAAAAAGAAACTGTTTAAAATTATATATAAAAAAATATATAATTATGTCTAAAAACTTGTATCATCATGTTTAAAATTAGCTAAATACATTATAAATATATTAAATTGTATTTAAAACTAGGCTTCGCGTAATCTTTGAGTACTCCCCGATTTTTTGGTAACTCGCTAGACCAGGAATTACCGTCCGATTAGCATCTAGCGTAGTTCCGAACAGGGGCTAAAACAATAATTGTTAGCGACATCATGTAGCAACATGGCATCCTTTCACTTTCACGTTTTGTTTGCAGTCTAGGAGAAGAGTACATTATATGGTTACTTACTACAGTTGGCATCCCACTTGGATTAGATTTACTTACGAGAGATAGTAGATACAGTAGAAATTATTGGCATGATATGCTTAGATTATTCATTAAAATTACTCAACAGTTTGAGAGATATCTCTATAATATTATTTGATAAGTCAATTTTCTATGTGTCGCTCTCACATTAATTCTTACGATGGTTGATAACATAGATAATCTTAATGAACTAAAAATATTATATTATGATTGATATTAATAATGTATTTCCGTTGTTCATAATAAGATTTTAGTTAACTTTTAAATTTAATTTTCCTTTTTGAAAAACACATAAATAAAAAAAAGAAATATTTATAAAATATAAACATATAAAGTTTTATATATAATGAACTTTAATTATTTTTTCTAAATTTTCCTAAAACAACATAAATAAAAAGGAAAATATATAAACTTTTAATACATATATATAATGAAGCTTCATAAAAATTGTAAACATTAATTATTTAAATAATATTCTTCTAAAAGATAATAATATTTTTTACTTTGAAATAAATAAATATTTATAAAATATAAACATAGAAATTTTTATATACAAAGAAATTTAATTATTTTTTTCTAAATTTTCTCAAAAAACCATAAAAAATTAAAATATATAAACTTTACTATATATGTATATATAACGTAGCTTCACAAAAAAAATTGAAAACATAAATTTGGTAAGAAATCTTCTTATAAAATATTATTCCCTTTTTTCATTTCATAAACTGTATTATTACTTGCTACCATCACGATAAATCTGATAATAATTTTAATTTGTATATATTAACTTCAATATATTTTATTTTTATTTCCTTTTTTCAATTAAAACTTTAATAAGCTCTTTTAACATAATTTCCTTTTTACAAAAACACTTAAATAATAAAAAGGTAAATATATATAATAGAAACTATATAGATTCTATATATGACCAAAATTTTATTCTTTGTATTCGCTAAAAACATAAAGAAAAAATAAATATATATAAGCTCAAATATATACTGTACAAAATAAATTGTAAAATAAAATAATATAGATATCATTATTCAAAAATAATAATTTTATTATAAATATATTTTATATAAAATGATTAAAAATAATTTTGACAACATAAACTGATTATATAAAATATTTTTTTTTCAAAAACCAAACAATTATATTTTTGACTATTTTAAGGTATTTTAAAACCAAATAAATATATTAAAATGCAAGGCTAATAAACAATAAAAATAATATTTTTACGATGAATATTAGTTTGACTAAATGATTATAATTTTTAATAACAAAAAATCATCATATAATATCATATTTGTTTTTATTTTATTTTAATAATTACTAACTTAAAACTAAATAAACAATTCAAAAAATGTTCGAATGAAAATTAAACTTATTAATATTGCTTGATCTAAACTAAATGTAAAAAAAACTTATGAGTTTTTGGTATAACTATCTTATGAATCAATAATCAGTACTAACAAGGTTATTCTTATTTTAGTCTAATTGTAATAAAATCTTTTGATTCATTTAAAATAAATAGAATCCAATATACCAAAATATAAATAACCAAACTAATCAAAAAATGAAGAATCAAATCAACCAATTGTTATGATTTTATTGTTTAATATATCCATAAATGTGCCTGAATTTTTAAAATATTACAAGTTATGTTTATTAATGGAATCTTGATTTAATATATTTTTCCTATTTTTCTGAAACAACATATATCAAATATATGAATTTTACAAAATATATGTGCAAATAAAAGTTTATACCAGTGCTGAATATCACCTAGTAGTAGAATATTTAGGGATCAAATTCACAAAACTCTAGAATTACACAATAGACTTTTGTTTTAGAATTAAACTAAACAATAGAAACTATAATGAAGAAATGACAGTAAAAGAAATATGTTTGTAAATTTCAAAGACGGGAGACGCTAGATTTAGGAAAATTCACAGGTAAATCAAAATCACAGTCAAAAAAGATTATTAGAGATTTAATTAAGAATCGTTATAGAAGAAAGCAAAAAATTATAATCATTCATTTTTCTCTACAAAGATTATATATATCTAACTTCTAGAATTTCGAATCTCTCAAATTCTAATAATTCAGACAAGCATTAAGAACATTTATTATTAGTTCACTAAATTCCTAAACTATTAATCTCTTATATAATAAATCACAAGTCACATGAACAATAAGATTTTGACACATAAGATATGTTTTTAAATTTTAATTTTAAAATAAAAAAATATTTAATGCAAAAAACAGTTTCGTCTATTTGTTTTTAACTGATTTTTTTTAAAAAACATTTAATAAAATAAAAAATTCCTAAAATTTCTCACACTAACCCCATGATCTCACCATTTTTGGAACGTTAATATTTTTTCTAGATAGAATTACAGTGCGTATAACGTTAGTAATTCATCTCTACTTGCTTTCAGAAATGGTTAATTCCTAAATTCTTCTAACAACTTCTAAATCTGCTAGAATGCGATGAAATTTCGATTTTTAAGCAAATAGATCGAAAACTTCTACTGACGTATCCACAGTATTGAATTTACAATTCTGGATCCATCAACATAATCTCTGGTGAAATGTAAGCATACTTCAAGTCGGCTGCTGTAATTTAGCAAAAAGAAAAAAAAGTTGACTGATGTACGTTAAAGTTCAGGTTAGAAACTCTAAAAACACTTAAACTCTTCATGCTCAATTTCTAATTTGCATCACATCGAATTTCTTTTTCATAAACAATTTTCTTTTCTAATCTGCTTATTGTTTCCTCTTTTTCTTTTATAGATATAGGAAAAAGTTACTGTACTGGATGAAAAAGATAAGCGTAAACAAAACAAGTCAATAATTTGAATATTTTCAAACTGGATTATATCGATTCTCGATTTGTGTGGTGGTGATAGATTATATAGGGAATGAGAGCAAGAGATATTCATCTTAAAACACACGTACAATAATTTAAAATTTTAAGAAGTGCCCCAAGGAAAAAAAATGAGATGATAATTAGAAGGCAACAAATGGAGCTTAAGACTCATCTACTGTCTAGGTAAAAACCTAATCTGATCAGGTTGGTCTTTTTTTTTATTCATGTGTTTTTTGTTTGTTAACTTTGATCAATATATATTCTTTTGCTTTATTGTTCTTATAATACTGTAACTAAATTTGTAGATCGTTTTAGAAACAAAAATGTTGAAGCAAGTATGCACAAAAATGAAGAACTGTAAAGGGTGCAATGAAAGAAAATAAAAGCATTTATAGGCAAATAAGGATAACACTACATAGCTTCAATTATCTACAAAACTAAGGTTGGTATTTTAATTGTACTTATGCAAAATTTGTATATTCACCTTATTAACCCTTTCTTTAATTTGTTTTTCATATGTACTAATTTTTTCCTTGATTTTGTAAAGCTACCAGTATTTTACATTCAATGGTTTATATCAGACTATTGTAAGATATAAACATCAAATTTTTACCTTTTAAAGTTTCAAAATATTTTTTTTCATTGTTAAGTTGACACATACTATACTTAGGATATATATATGTATATATAAATAATTAACACCCGTGCGTAGCACAAGATCTGATACTAGTTTTTGTAATATTTCTAAGATTTTTAAAAATACTTTTATTAATTTTACCGATTTGGATCCAAATCTGAATACTTGTGGAATATATAGACGGATATCCGAAACACGAAAAAATCCAAAAATTACGGATACAAATACTAAAATCATGAATTCGACGGATCTGGATCCAAATATCCTAAAATTTCTAGATATCTGGATCCCTCCAACCCTCTCTCTCTCTCTCTCTCTCTCTCTCTCTCTCTCTCTCTCTCTCTCTCTCTCTCTCTCTCTCTCTCTCTCTCTCTCTCTCTCTCTCTCTCTCTCTCTCTCTCTCTCTCTCTCTCTCTCACATCAAACACATGGTGAATAAAGGGTTTTTTTCATTCTATTTAACCCAGTTTGAATTGTAATATAATTTCATCTATATTTCATTTTTATTTTTTTCTGTTGGATACAATTATATATCTAGGGAGGAAAATACACAGATCTGGTCAGAAAAACAAAGTGACACATTATTATTTTCTTATCAACGCATGGTGAATGAAGAGCATAACTGAATAAACTATTTTTATTTATGGTTATTTCTTAATTTCATATGGTTTTTTATGTTAATTGATCTTAAATCATTTAAGTTTTATGTCTCGTAACCTAATATTAATTTACGATATAATAATAAATTTATGTAAAAGTACTTATTATTCTATCAAATTATATTGTATTTTGAATTATTAAAAGGGCAAACAAATCCCAACAGATCTTAAAAAGTTATTTTGATCAAAAGCATACATTAAAAACATTTTATTAAAGAGATAAATGGCAATTATATCTTCATTTTATAGCTATACAAATATAAATAAATATATAAATTAAAAAAAATTAAAAAAACATTAAAAACTGAAAATCACTATTTTGAAAATGTTTTAAAATTATTATTTTAAATCTTAATTATTGTGTGTTTTAAATCCTAACCCTACTTCCAACCCAAAACACCATGCACTCCTTTCAAAATTCCACCGCCTCAAATCTAAACTCTTAATCTAGATTAGTTAATCTAGAAATATAACTAATTTTTGCCTCTTTAATAAAGCATATTTTAATCATTGTAATTAGGTTTGGGCAAAAAAACAAATCGAAAAATCTGAACCAAACCCGACCCAATAAAAATGAATTTGAACCGATCCAACCAGACATGAATACCAAATGGATCTTGTTTTACGGTATTTCAAATTATGATTTTTACCCGAACTGAAACCAAATGGATATTCGAAAAACCTAGAATTCAAAATCCAAAAAAAAAACTTTTACCAAACATGATCTCAATCTTTAATATGTATAAAAAACATTAAGCTATTATTGAGTATATAAACTAATTATCTATTATATGAATGATTAACTCAAATATCTACTATATATATATATATATTATTTGGTTAATATTTATGTTTTTATGTTTTGACAATTGTTTTTGAAGTTCAATTATGAATATGTTTGCTTTTGAAGTTTAAATAATTTTGTTGTTTTTTTAATTTTAAATAGTTTTTTCTTATGTTTATAGAGTTTCTAGCTGTTAACTCTAATTTATTTACGTTTCATTATGTATGATTCTTGTTCGTAGAAAGTTTTGGTTTTTCATCATTCATAATTTGCATGGTGTTGTCACGTATAGTTCAGTGGCGAGTCTCGTATTGTTTATAGACGAATTTTCCAAAATTATTTTGAAGGACAACAATATGGTTTGTGTAAGCCAAATACACAAATTTATTGAAAATATGAGAATATATTGAATTTAGTCAAGAATAAATTATTATTTTAATATGATAATCCGATTAATATCTAAAACCAAAACTATTTCGGATTCAAATCTTGGAAATGTAACTTAACCTGAACCAAACGAGACTAAATATGTATCGAATCCAACCCAAACTTTTATAAAAATGAATTCAAAAATTCAAAATTCAAATGAACATGAACCAAAACCCGATAGAAGTTTCGACTGCCCAGTCTTAATTTTAGTTCAAGATTTGTGATAAAAAAAACTTTTTAGGGTATCTGAAGGTATTGATCTTAAAAAAAAACTCAAAAGCAATTTTATTACTTAACATATTTATTCATTTTATTATAAAATTACCACATAATTCGTTAAATATTTTGTGTTCTTTTTGGTCTTTTTTGTTTTGTTTTGTGTTAAGTAAGTAATGTATACAAATATAATATATATACTATATAAAAGTTGAGGCTATAAGCCATCGAGGGCGTCCACGTAGGATTTTAAACGACCAATCGTATTATGAAAAATCATTATTTAAGTTTGCTATTTTTAAAAATGTTAATATTACCAAAAAAATGTTTATTTCAAACTAAAATATAAATCAATATCAAATAAGGTAAATTTACAAAAATATAAATACTATATTAAGTTAAAATAATGTTCAATATTTTTCGAAAAATTAACGAAAAGAATAATTAATTTAAAAATACAAGACTTTCAAACAAGTATCCTCTAGACTATATTTGCGAAGTGATTTTGCCACATGTTCTTTCTACAATCAATTTCACAAAACAGAAATGAGATGGCTACTTAAATTGATGACATGGCTTCCGGAAAAATATGACATGGATAATTTCATTTAATGTTGATTTATATTTTTGGCAAACTTATTAGAATATGGTAATAATTCATATATTACATTTAATATTGATATTTCATTTTGGTAAACTTTTTTTAAATATGGTAATAGCTCATACATCATCTATAAAATAAATATATTCATATATAACATTTCAAATTTCAAAATGTTATTATTTTTGTATAATTATACAATTTGTATTACTAAAGCTTTCAAAAATTTCTACAATTTAAAAAAAAAATTAAATATCTAATCGTAAAATCATTAGTTTCTTATATATCTACAAATTTTGTAAATATTGTTTTGGCTAAATTTTTGATAATTATACAATTTTTATTAGTTTTATGCAAATTGATTTAATATATATCAAATCTATATTAAATATTAGTAAGAAAATAGTAAAATATATAATATTTAATAAATTTATTTTTAAATATAAATTAGATTTAAAAAATTTCTTACTGCACATGGTGGAGGAAAACACTTAGTAACAATATAAATCTAAAATTAAATTCATGATTTTCAAAATTTAGGTTATATACTATTGAAAATATTCAAAATAACATATAATATATATAAGTTGATATTATAAATCATTGAGAATGTTCACATATTATTTTAAAGCACCAAAAATATACCAAATCGTTTTTAATTTGGTATTTCTAAAAATGCTAATATTACAAAAACAATTATTTCAAAATAAAATATAAATAATTATCAAATAAGTTAAAACTTACAAAATTAAAAACATCATGTACAAATCTATACTATATAAAATAAAGTTTCAAAACTTAACATAAAAAAAATATAATAGTTAATTTAAAAATGCAATACTTTCAAACAATTATAACTATATAAATCTAATACACATGATTTACAAAATTTAGGTTATATACTGCTAAACATATTCAACAAAAATATGTACTATATGTAATTTGATGCAATAAATCATTGAGAATATCCACATATTATTTTAAAGCACCAAAATATGTCAAATTACCATTTTAGTTATTATTTTACAATTTTCAAGATTTTCAAAAAATGTTTATTTCAAAATAAAAAGAAAACTACTATTCAATTTAGTGAAAAGACAAAATTATTAAAAGAATCAATTTGATATATAAAGTAAACCTTTGAAAGACCAACATAAAATTAACTAACAAAAAAATCTTAAAGAATACAAGAATTTCAAATAATAAAAACAATATGAATCTAAAGCACTTTTCATTACATATGAATCTAACAAATTATGATTTCAAAATGGAAGCTATTTCTTTCAAAAAATATCAATAATAAATTTAGTAAATAAAATTGCCAAATAACTAAAAGAATCAGTTTATTATAAAAAATAAATGTTTGGAAGATCAACGTAAAATTAAGTAACAAAAATAATCTCAAAAATATAAGGATTTCAAATAAAAAAAAACAATGTAAATGTAAATCACTTTTTCATTACATATGAATCTAAATAACATATGATTTCAAAATTGAGGATATATATTATTTAAATGTTCACATAGAATTTAAAAATATCATTATAATAATATAAAAATCAGCATCTTAATTTGATAAAGTAAATAAAAATATTATTTTATTAAAAATAATTAACTTGATATATAAAATAAGATATAGTTGAAATTAAACAAAAAATTAACAAAACTAAAATTATTCAAAAAGAAATAAAGTTTTTAAAAAATATTTATTAATAATCACATATGTAAAAATAAATAAAAATCAGCACAAAACTATAAAAAGATAGATTAAAATTTTTAAAAATTATCTGATTATTTGTAATTACACAAAATATGTTTTTTTTAAACATGGTCATTAAAAATTATGCAAACTATATGGTGAATTTTCATAAGTCTTTATTGTAATTCACCGATAAAATTTATAGGACATATGCTTATGAAACTTTATTAAATCAATTAAAATAACATATAAAATTAAAAATTATCTCACACGAGTTCTATCAATGAAAGATATTTGAACTAGAATGTTATTAATATATATGACATCATAAAAAAATCAGAGAGGCTAAAAATTAAAAAAAAAACAGTTGAAAATTCAAATAATATTTACAAATAATATTGACATTAGAGTATAGTCTCAGGTTCTCGACAACAGAAAATAAATACATGAAAAATATTCATTATACATTCGCCAGTTGGAAAATATGTTATCTAAGTTTATGAAATATGATGTGAACTGATAAAACATAATAATCACGCCATTAATTAATTTTGTAACTAGATCAAGTAGAAGATGTATCTAATATTTTTTATTTATATTTTTTTATTTTAATAAAAAAATTATTTAACATTGGTTTAAAGTTGTATATATTTATTTCTCTTTTTATTATATCTAAAATAAAATTACTATTTAAATTTCATAAAAATATTTATTATGATTGAACTCTAAATAAAATACTAACACATATGCATTTAAGCGACACCAGTATGAGTATTTCAAATACAAATATTCACAAAAATGTATAATACCTTTACTTTCATTGTAAAAAAATTGGTAAATCCAAAGTAAAGCGAGATATTGTGCATATGCTTTAGTTTTCTTATGTTTTTTTCAAATAGAAGTAAAGCTAGATATTGTGCATATGCATTAATTTTCTTATGTTTTTTCAAATAGAAAGATAGATAAAAAATTATAATAAAAATAATTATAAAGTGTAATATTTTTTTATTACGAATAGAATGATCAATAAATTGTTTTTTTAATAAGATTAATGAATAATATAAACACGATTATAAATACACTTACACATTTATATACACAAAAAATATATCGAAATATTAGTTTTTTTGAAGAGTATAATTGTATAAAACTCTAAATAGAAAAAAAAATAAAGCATACTTTGAATAAGACTTCATATAAAAATGTATATAAACCAATTATACTTCATTATCTTAAAATTAATATAAAATGGTACAAATTACTAAAATAAACTCGCGCGTAGCACGAGTTGAAAATATAGTCTATACTATATAAAAGTTGACGCTATAAGCCATTGGAAGCGTCCACCTAGGATTTTAAAACACCAATCGTATTATGACAAATAAGTGATATATCAACTTTTTATAGGCTTTTAACATTTCATTTTAATGCATTTTGATTATTAGATTACATATTAGGTGTATAAATTGCATTAGAGTATTCTTTTGCATATTTAGGGTTTGGATTGCACACTTGAGAAGTTTGAGGTGAAATTGTGAAGTTATTCTTTCAATTTCCAAAGTTTGTGACCGATTTGGATAGTCATCAAGAATTCAGGGACCATTAGTGCAAAATCAGAATATTCGTTTGGGTTAGATTGCAAAATCAGAAGTCCATGGGTTGATTCGTGGGATGTATATGCAATTTTGATAACTTTGGCCAAAACGAGAAGAACCAAAAAGGTGAAGGACCAACTGTGTAAATACTCTACAATTCACCATTGATGCTCTTCGTGAAAGATCCGCTTGATGCGATGTCGCCTCCGGAGCTGGACGACGATGGCTGCGGCTTGGAGATGTAATCACGACACCGGAAGCTTGGATAGAACGCCCATGGCTGCGGCGGTGGAGGAGCTCGCTGTGCTTGGTCCGGTGACGTCGTGGCGATGGAGGAGAAGCCCGGTCGCGAGTTGAGAGCACGGCGGTAGAGGAGTCACGGCGTGGCACGAACAGAGGACAAGGTGGTGGAGCGGCTGTGGCAGAGCGGCTTGAAGACGTGGCTGTATCTTGGACGCACCTTGGAGCGGACCTGCAACGCGGGAAGAAGAAGCCGCTCGGGATCTCAGACAAACTCGAAGCTGCACAGCGGCTTGTCAAAACGGCCTGATGAAGTCGCTGTGGTCATGGCATAGCTCGGAGCGGTTTAGTAGAGCGGGGAGAAGAGGCCGCGCGCTTCGATGATCCATTTACGAAATTAAAAACGTTGACCGGTCTAATCCAGTTTGACTCTGGTTCGTGGGGTCAAACCAGCTCGAGATTTACCACTTTATAAATATATTTAGACCTAAATCCCCTAGTTTTATCTCATTTTCTCTCAAGACTTTGTCTAAACTTGTAAAAACTTGAATCTTTTCATAATCTAAGGAAGTACTTTATCTTATATTTGTGTTTCTCTTGCTCATTAACATGATTAACCTTGATCCTTACATGGGTTTAAGGTTTCTCATGGAGATTAGTGAGTAGTGACTTTGTGATTCATGGGTTAAATAGATTAGGGTAATTAAGTGGATATTTAGGATGTTTATTGCTTGATTAACATTGTTTTATGCTTGCTAAGTGTTCTTAATGCTAGATTAGACTTGATCACTCTCATCTAGACCTTAAGCTATTTTACGCCTGAAAGGTGTTTGTTAAATGCTTGAATGAACTTAGTATTGTCTTTTACATACTTGGCCAACGACAGTTGATGTCCGAGATGTTTAAGTGGTTAGTAGACTTGCGATTCATGCATGCTTGATTGTGTTAGCCAACGACAATTGATGTTTAATTCATGATTAGCATATGAATTTTTGCCACGACAGTGGATTAATCTATATTGAATGAGATCTAGACCTATAGACTTGTTGATTGTTTTGTTTGAACATCCTAGATTGAACCTTGATCACCTTATATCAATTATCATTGCCCATGGATCCATCCTTAGCATTCGATTGAATTATTGCACTTATTTCTTGATTGGATTTGAGATCACCTTGTTTATATTACTAGGACATTAGCTTGTTACAAAATCATCCATATTCTTGTTTGCTTAGATTAAGGAAGCTTGTGTATTCTTGGTGTTATAGATCATTAGTTCCTTGTGGATTCGATCCTAAAATGCTACAATGACATATCATTCGATTGTGGTATTGTTGGCACATTAGGTTAATTGGTGTTTTCTTAAACGCGTAATCAATTTGGCGCCGTTGCCGGGGAACTAAGTAGATTTGTCACTAGGATTTCAAACTTTCTTGAGATTAATCTTTATTTTCTTATATTTTGTTTTGCTTTTGTATAGCTACTAACCTTTTATTCTAGCTTTTTGCTATTTGCAGTGATGGCAGCAAGCCACTTTGTTTGGCCACAAGAAGAGGAAGACACACTTGAAGATCACATTGATGATGATGAGCCATATGTGGAGGAGTCATTTGATGAAAGTATACTCACACCAGAACAAAATGTAAAGGTGGATGAGCTTTGCAAAGAGAACCCAATGTTGACAAGGGAGGACATGGCAGTGATGCTTAGGCTAAATCTTATGTCACATCGGGCAACACTAGAAGGAAGAGAGCTCACCGGCATTGAGATAAGAATGGCTCAACAGCTCAAAGAGGTATTTTATTGGGTTCCACCAACCCAGCTGGAAGGTATATGCAATTCGACTTTAGAACTTCATTTTGAGGATATTTGCTTGCCATGTGTTGAAGAGATTGCCTTTGATTTGAATTCTCATGTGCTCATCAATGAATGTCTTGATCTGATATGTGAAACTAGAAAACTAGATGACTTGAGAGTAGAAAAGCTTGTTAGAGATCATATTGAAGTTTGTTTTGACAAGAACTATCTTTGTGCTTCAATTGATCTTGAATCTCAGTTTTTGATGCTTGATGAACCTAGACCTCTTCTTGAACTAGCTGATTTAGGGGATGAACTTGATGTTGATAGGCTCTTGTTTGAGATAGAAAACCCCTTTGTCAAAAACTTTCATGAGAATGAGAACATTGTGTTTTATTTGATTGATGGAGATAGAGTTGACTACTTTGTTAAAACTTCGTTTGAGCCTGTAGTTGAATTTGTGTCTCCACCAAATGCTTTTGATTCTTATGATCATCTGAACCTCAAGGAGAATTTCATAATTCATGTCACATCTTAGTGAAGCTCTTTGAGGAAAAATTTGTCAATTTTCTATGGACAGTAGTGTGCTCCTTTGCATACTTGGTTTCTTGTTCTAGTAGGAGAAGGACCAAAGGTGCATTGGCTCAACTTTTTGATACCTATGATTAGCAAGCACGCAAAGTCAAGCTAGAGACTTAAAACAAGCTCACTTGGGAGGAAGTCCCATGTTTATCCATTGTATATATTTCTTTATCTTTTTTTCTTTTCAAGTTGTTTAATAAGTATGATTGAGGTCTTTTTTAGGTTAAGTCTAGATACCGACCTTCACTTCTCCGCTTCAGCCCATGTTTATTGGTGAAACAAATCTGAGGCCAAGGGTCCTCTACCACCCAATTCAGCCAATAACTCCAAGTAAGTGCCACTTCAGCCTTGTAAATATTCAGTTATCATGTTTATCTCTTTCCCTTAGATCTCTTCTTTGAGCTTACTCTCACACAAGGGACTGTGTGAAGTAAGTTTGGGGGATAGTTTACTATCTCACATTGTTTTGTGTTTTGTTTACTTGCCATGAGTCTCATGCATTCAATTGCATACTTATTTGCATAGAAAATCCATAAAAATTGAAATTTTTTGAAGCATATAGGTCTCATTCATTTAGTGCATCATTTGCATCTTTAGGATTGAGTCTAGAAGCATTTAGATTGCATTCATGCATTGGAGCCTTGTAAAGAACACATGTCTAGAACTCAGTTTGACACCCTAGCTAAACATATCAAGTAGCTTAAGCATCTTTTGAAAAAGCTTGTAAGCTTCGAGCCTTGAAAACTCTTCTTGAAACTTGTTTGCTTGCTTGATGCTGACATTGCTCTTGAGGCCAACTCCAAACTGAATTTGGGCATAATGAACTTAATCTCTCTTGCATATGGACACTTGCATACTTGATAATGGATCTCATACACATTTGGGTTATCTTATTCCATTGTACCACTCTTTGTTAACCCAAATGGCACTCCCATGCCCATCAACCCTTACCTTTCTTTGAGACCAACATTAATTTTCTTGAGTGAGGCCTCTTTTTGATAGTTTGTCATGTGCAAAATCTTGAGAGTATTGGGAGCGACATAGATTTGTTCTCATCTCTTGCTATCATAGGGGACCTCATTTGAGCTAGCATTTAGGATGGTAATTGGGTTTGTGTGATTTAAAGTTTAAAAGTCTTGGGTTTGGGAAGAGAGAATGGTGAAAGAGATGAGCAAAAAAAGTGTTAAGAGAAGAAAAAAAAACCTTAGGGACTAAAAAATAAAAAGTAAAATAGCTCTAGATGTGTCGAATAAGACTTTTCCAAAGAAAAATAAAACAATAAGATAGTGGGGAAAGAAAAGAAAAAGAGTTAGAGCTAGGTGTAAAAAAAAAATGAAGAGTCCCTTGTTGGTTAGATCAAAGGAAAAAAAAATGTTCATTAGGTGAGGGATGAGAGTGATTGTCTACTTTTGATTTTGGGATAAAAAGGGTAGAACTTTAAATCACTTAGGAAAATGGTAGAATGATGAGAATTGATTTATGTATGCATGAATTGTTTCTAGTCTTAGATAAATTTTGCATAATGATCAAGCTCCTTTTTCTTGAGTGATTGCCACATTAAAATGATGCATTTGAACCCTCTTCTTCATTCAAATTAGACCATTTGCTCACCAAACCAAATGATTGAGATCATGTGCCCATTTGTGAGAATTCACCTTGTGTGTGTGTGTGTGTGAATCAATGTGAGAGTTGGTTGAAGGAACTTGTTGGTTGATGAGCATTGCAACTTGTGTAGAGGTATAAGAGTATTGATAGGCCTAGAGAAGCTAGAGTAATAAGAGAGTTGCTCATGCTATATGTTTCTCTTAGGATGTTCGATTGAGTGCTAGAAAGTGTTTCTTTTGGTTATGAGCTCCCATTTTCAAACCTTTCTCCCTTGAGTTCTTGAAAGTTTACTTGTGGACAAGTAAAGAACTAGTTTGGTGGAGTTGATATATCAACTTTTTATAGGCTTTTAACACTTCATTTTAATGCATTTTGATTATTAGATTACATATTAGGTGTATAAATTGCATTAGAATATTCTTTTGCATATTTAGGGTTTGGATTGCACACTTGAGAAGTTTGAGGTTATTCTTGCAATTTACAAAGTTTGTGACCGATTTGGATAGTCATCAAGAATTCAGGGACCATTGGTGCAAAATCAGAATATTCGTTTGGGTTAGATTGGAAAATCAGAAGTCCATGGGTTGATTCGTGGGATGTATATGCAATTTTGATAACTTGGGCCAAAAAGAGAAGAACCAAAAAGCTGAAGTACCAACTGTGAAAATACTCTACAATTCACCATTGTTGCTCTTCGTGAAAGATCCACTTGATGCGATGTCGCCTCCGGAACTGGACGACGATGGCTGCGGCTTGGAGATGTACTCACGACACCGGAAGCTTGGATAGAACTGTTGGAACTATTTTTTTAACATTATGAATAAGGTATTCATATGTCAAAAATGAAGTTTTATTTGAATGAGAAATGAAGGTCTAATGTGTGTGATTTAGAATCTTATATAAAGTAGCAAATACATACATTAGATATTTGATCTTGGATTTGGGTTTTGATTTGTTAGTTGGACTTGATGTTCATTAACTTAAATCAAATATATGTTGATCTTTTATATTGATAAAATATAAAAAAGAAATCTATTTTAAAGTATATTATTTAGTTTGAATTGGTCAAACAAAAAATAATTTTACTCTTTAATTTCTTGGTCAAAATGTGGAATAAATTCACATAATAATTGACAAAAATTAAATACTCCATTAGTGCACCATGGAGGTTTCATTTTTTGTGTTGAAAAATGAAACTTGTGCTTCTCATGATTTTTCTATAAAAGGGCTTGCTAGCATTATAGAAAATACACACATTCATGTAATCAAGAAACATTTCCCCCACTCAGAATAGTTATGCTAGTATTTTTTTTTATTTTGAGTCTGAGAGTACATCACAGAAATAGGGTCGATAGATCCTGTTTTTCGGTGATGGTAAACAGAAACAATGCTGCAGTTGTATCCTGGTAATCTGAGCGCCATGAAACCGTCACACTACGGGGCGTTTAAAGATTTAAGGAAAGAGATTAACTATCTCGACTCTTCAATTCTTCTTTATTTTTATATTTCGGTATTGAAATTTTAATTTATGTTCTTATTATTCTTTACAAATATCAGTTGTCCTATGGTAGTAAAATAAAGTTCTTACACTCTTAAATCTTTAAATATTGTTTATGCTTTTGTACTAACAATACTGATATTTTGTTGAAAGTTTTTTCTAAGAACGGGTTTATATGAAATAAGGAATTAAATTATTCTTGGAACCGGGAAATGGAAGATGATGGAAATCATTTTTTTATCAGAATTATCGTTTATTTATTATTATAGTTTTCAGTCAATTGTTTCTTTTGTTGAGCAGGTGTTCATCTTCCTAACAATCAAACTGGAAAACAAATGCAGGGTTTGTTGAGTTATTTTATTACAGTTTTTAATAGAATAAAAATAAAGCTGTTGGTTTTTAATTTTGATTTTGGTTTGACATGTTCAAAGCACTGATTTGGTTTCCATTGTTTTTAACTCTTAAAATGTTTTTTGTAAGAAGAAAAATGCATACATTTTTTTTTTTTAATTTACTGCCTCATAAAGGTGTTTAAGTTGTGTGGATGGAAACAGATTTTGTGAGTCGACGTCCCAAGGTCTGCCACATATAAATCATTTGTCATAGGAAATAAAATGTTTGTTGATACTGATCAAAACATTTATATTTCGTCAATGCTTAAATGCAATTTGTAAAAGGATTGACCATGAAACTTCTAAAGCCAATATGACTGAAACTGACATGTGTTTTGTAGTTTCTAAAGTCAATATGGTTGAAAATAACCATATAAGATGGTGGTTTTGATGGCACAAATAATATCTTGTAATGATATGTATATTTGAAAAAAAAAAGCAAAATATGTGTTTGGAAAAATCTAAAACATACAAGTTGGATTTATAAATCAACTTAAGAGAACTATGAAGATAGTTGTTTGAAAAATGTGAATTTCTAAAAATGAAATACATTTTTTTAAGAAAATTTTAATAATTTTCGAAAATGCTTTTATTTATTTAAATCTAAAGGAATTGTAGATTAACTTTCTAAACTTTTAGGAGATGTTAAATATAAATGTGCATGTTTTTTGAGTTATCTCAAGAAATGTGCGAGAAGCTTTGCTTGCCATATAAAGTCGTTGGCAAGAGGTCATATGAACTTAGTGATAGTTATCACAACATGATTTAAAAAAAAAAAAAACTAGTGTCATACACTGAGTTTTGTGTATAATGGTTAATTGTATCTTGAATAAAAGATGACAAAAATCATTAGACAATTGATCTCGACTAATCTCAAGAGATTATCTTCATTATGATGACAACCTAGGATCCTTATATTAAAGGTGTGTCATGAGATCAAGTTGTTATATCATCTAAAGGAATGGGTAGCCTATGAATTAAGATGAGGTTTGGCGGTAACTCTACCTAACTGACTGGAGATCCCAAGAAATAGGTTCAAGAAGACAACTACGTCAAACTAAATCTTCCCAAAGCACTGTAAGACTTCGGTCTAAACCCAGTTCCTATGATGATTAAACAGTGCTACATGTAAGGAATATAGGATAAGCATTAGTTTTTAATGATTTGTGTCCATAGCTTTGAGATATGAATGGAGTAGTACATGATACTCCTCTAAACAAAGCTAATGGCAAATCACCTGGTGAGTGTGAAATGGGGCCCTTTCTAGGAGAGTGAAGGAAAGGCTATATTCTCCAAGTTCACTCATGATTAACCAGGACTGTTCACGGCCAAAATGAACACAATAGAGAACCTAGTTCTGTGAGAGAATGAAGCTGTGTTATAGATATTGTCTAGGTTTACACCAAATCCCGGGAGGTTCAAGACATCATGGCCACCTCCTGGCCGAGTAAATCCGATAGCTATTAACAATGACTGGTTCAAAGCTGAAAAATTGCTACCAACTCATCATGCAGTGGATTTTTCGTTTGTACTCTCAAAAGTCCTTAGATCGAGTCTTGTCTAGGAAGTCAAGTCTCTCGAGTCGTCTAGTGTCTAGAGTCATTTCTATTCATGTGGGAGATTGTTGGAACTATTTTTTTGAGCATTATGAAAAATGTATTCATATGCTAAAAATAGAGTTAGTGTGAATGAGAAATGGAAGTTCAAAGTGGATTGATTATAAATCTTAAAATGACATTTGTAAAATGTCCCACATTGAAAATATGAGGAGAAAAATCCTTTATATTTAAAATGGAGAAATCACAACAAAGATCAAAGCTTTAATATACTTAGTATATTGTAAAGAGGAGATATCCGTACCGAGCTAAGGGTTTGGACTTCGGATTTGGTAAATTGACCAATTGATCAAATGGTTAATCTTTTGATCTAAGTTATTTTTTTTATTGTTGACAAAGTCAAAATAAGAATATAAAAATATCTCCTATAATTATGATGGTGATATGATTTAATGGTATTTAGTGCAAAGTCAATTTGATTTTGTAACCTAAAACATTTATGCACAATTAAAAGAATTATTATGATAATAATTCAGTCTCCATGTTTAAGGTTGTCCGTTAGAAAACGTATGGATTATGGGCTATATGAGAAAGACATAATCATCTCATTTCATACACGATCAACAACAAAAAAAAAAAAGATCATTCCACTTGAATAATTTATTTTTTTAGTTTTTTGAGTATGAGAGTACATCACAGAAATAAGGTCGATAGATTCTGTTTTTCGGTGATGGTAAACAGAAACAATGATGCAGTTGTATCCTGGGAATCTGAGCGCCATGAAACCGTCACACTACGGGGCGTTTAAAGATTTAAGGAAAGAGATTAACTATCTCGACTCTGCAATTCTTCTTTATTTTTATATTTCGGTATTAAAATTTTAATTTATGTTCTTATTATTCTTTACAAATATCAGTTGTCCTATAGTAGTAAAATAAAGTTACTACACTCTTAAAAGAAAACGTTACTATTCACAGTGTGTGTTAATGCTTTGACTTGTCTGATTTAATTATCAAGATTAACGTTTTTTGTTTCATTGTTACAGTTTCAAGACATCATGGCCACCTCCTGGCCGAGTAAATCCGATAGCTATTAACAATGACTGGTTCAAGGCTAAAAATTGCTACCAACTCATCACGCAGTGGATTTTTCGTTTGTACTCTCAAAAGTCCTAAGGTCGAGTCTTGTCTAGGAAGTCAAGTCTGCCGAGTCGTCTAGTGTCTAGAGTCATTTCTATTCATATGGGGGATTGTTGGAAATATTTTTTGAACATTATGAATAAGGTATTCATATGTCAAAAATGAATTTTTATTTGAATGAGAAATGGAGGTCTAATGTGTGTGATTTGAGAATCTTGTATAAAGTAGCAAATACATACATTAGATATTTGATCTTGGATTTGGGTTTTGATTTATTAGTTGGACTTCATGTTCATTAACTTAAATCAAATATATGTTGATCTTTTATATTGATAAAATATAAAAAAGAAATCAATTTTAAAGTATATTATTTAGTTTGAATTGGTCAAACAAAAAATAATTTTACTCTTTAATTTCTTGGTCAAAATGTGGAATAAATTCACATAATAATTGACAAGAATTAAAGACTCCATTAGTGCACCATGGAGGTTTCATTTTTTGTGTTGAAAAATGAAACTTGTGCTTCGCATGATTTTTCTATAAAAGGGTTTGCTAGCATTATAAAAAATACACACATTCATACAATCAAGAAACATTTCTCCCACTCAGAATAGTTATGCTAGTATTTTTATTTTTATTTTGAGTCTGAGAGTACATCACAGAAATATGGTCGATAGATTCAGTTTTTCGGTGATGGTAAACAAAAACAATGCAGCAGTTGTATCTTGGGAATCTGAGCGCCATGAAACCGTCACACTACGGGGAGTTTAAAGATTTAAGGAAAGAGATTAACTATCTCGACTCTGCAATTCTTCTTTCTTTTTATATTTCGGTATTGAAATTTTAATTTATGTTCTTATTATTCTTTACAAATATCAGTTGTCCTAAGGTAGTAAAATAAAGTTCCTACAAGAACGCCCATGGCTGCGGCGGTGGAGGAGCTCGCCGTGCTTGGTCCGGTGACGTCGTGGCGATGGAGGAGAAGCCTGGTCGCGAGTTGAGAGCACGGCGGTAGAGGAGTCACGGCGTGGCACGAACAGAGGACAAGGTGGTGGAGCGGCTGTGGCTGAGTGGCTTGAAGACGTGGCTGTATCTTGGACGCACCGTGGAGCGGACCTGCAACGCGGGAAGAAGAAGCCGCTCGGGATCTCAGACAAACTCGAAGCTGCACAGCGGCTTGTCAAAACGGCCTGATGAAGTCGATGTGGTCATGGCATAGCTCGGAGCGGTTTAGTGGAGCGGGGAGAAGAGGCCGCGCGCTTCGATGATCCATTTACGAAATTAAAAACGTTGACCGGTCTAATCCGGTTTGACTCTGGTTTGTAGGGTCAAACCAGCTCGAGATTTACCACTCTATAAATAGATTTAGACCTAAAACCCCTAGTTTTATTTCATTTTCTCTCAAGACTTTGTCTAAACTTGTAAAAGCTTGAATCTTTTGATAATCTAAGGAAGTACTTCATCTTATATTTGTGTTTCTCTTGCTCATTAACATGATTAGCCTTGATCCTTACATGGGTTTAAGATTTCTCATGGAGATTAGTGAGTAGTGACCTTGTGATTCATGGGTTAAATAGATTAAGGTGATTAAGTAGATATTTAGGATGTTTATTGCTTGATTAACATTGTTCTATGCTTGCTAAGTGTTCTTAATGCTAGATTAGACTTGATCACTCTCATCTAGACCTTAAGCTATTTTACGCCCGAAAGGTGTTTGTTAAAATGCTTGAATGAACTTAGTATGTTTATTGCTTGATTAGACTTGATCACTCTCATTTAGACCTTAAGCTATTTTACGCCCGAAAGGTGTTTGTTAAAATGCTTGAATGAACTTAGTATTGTCTTTTACATACTTGGCCAACGACAGTTGATGTCCGAGATGTTTAAGTGGTTAGTAGACTTACGATTCATGCATGCTTGATTGTGTTAGCCAACGACAGTTGGTGTTTAATTCATGATTAGCATAGGAGTTTTTGCCACGACAGTGGATTAATCTATATTGAATGAGATCTAGACCTATAGACTTGTTGATTGTTTTGTTTGAACATCCTAGATTGAACCTTGATCACCTTATATCAATTATCATTTTCCATGGATCCATCCTTAGCATTTGACTGAATTATTGCACTTATTTCTTGATTGGATTTAAGATCACCTTGTTTATATTCCTAGGACATTAGTTTGTTACAAAATCATTCATATTCTTGTTTGCTTAGATTAAGGAAGCTTGTGTATTCTTGGTGTTATAGATCATTAGTTCCTTGTGGATTCGATCCTAAAATGCTACATTGACATATCATTCGATTGTGGTATTGTTGGCACATTAAGTTAATTGGTGTGTGCTTAAACGCGTAATCAATAAGCATTTTAATTTGTTATTTTTAAATATGTCAATGTTTCCAATAAACTGTTTGTTTCATAATAAAAATAAATCAATATCAAATAAGAAAAACTAACGAAAGTAAAAACTTTATACATATATTAATCTGAGATATATATATATATATATGTTAATTTCGAAATTTAAAATAAATTAACTAAAAATAATAATTAATTTTAAAATGCAATAATTCAAACAATTATAACTATAAATTTAACTCATGATTTTCAAATTTAGGCTATATGCTATTGCAAATATTCATAAATAATATACATTATATATAAGGTAAGAATATAAATCAGTGAGAAACAATTCATTATATTCTGAGTATGATTTAGAAAATTGCATAAAATTATTTAAAATAAAATAGAAACTAATATCAAACAAGATAAGTTACCAAAAGTAAAATATTATAAATAAATTTACTTACTAAATATAATATTTCTGAAAATGTAATATTAAAATAAAATACCAAAAAGAATTAATATTAAAAATAGAAAGACTTTCAAACAATTATAAGTAAATTAATTTAACTCATGATTTTCAAAGTTTATGCTATATGCTATTGAAAATATTTAAAAATAATATATACTATATATTAGGCTATAAGTAATTGAGAGTATACACATAGGATTAGAAAAAAAAAACAATCAAAATATGAAAAATCATAATTATATTTTACTTTTTTTTAAATTTAAAATTTCCAAAATTGATAATACAAAATGGAATTCAACAGCAAATAAGATAAACTATTAAACAAAATTTGAGGGTATAAGTCATTGATAGCGTCCACATAAAATTTAAAACAACCAATCATATTGTTACAAATAAACATTTTAATTTGTTATTTTTAAATATGTCAATGTTTCCAAAAAAAAAACCGTTTATTTCATAATAAAAAAGAAATCAATATCGAATAAGGCATACTAACAAAAGTAAAAACATTATATATATATATATATATATATATATATATATTAAATTAATATATATATATATAATAATAATTTCGAAATTTAACATAAATTAACTAAAAATAATAATTAATTTTAAAATGCAATAATTCATACAATTATAACTATAAATGTAACTCATGATTTTCAAATTTAGACTGTATGCTATTGAAAATATTCATAAATAACATACATTATATATAAGCTAAGAATATAAATCAGTGAGAAACAATTCATTATATTTTGATTAGGATTTAAAAAAGGGGTTTTTGCAGAATTGACCTATAATTTAAAGTCAAACACAAAACTAACCTCTTTTTTTTTTGTAAATTGGTTTTGCCCTATTCACCCCACAAGTTCATATAATTTACGAAAATGCCATCAATTTTTTTTTTCTCTTTTTTTTCGAAAATGACATTTTTACTCTCTCACCCTCATCATCTTCAAGTAATTACAAGATTGCCATTGTCATCAATCCCACAACCACCATGAACAACCAATTTGAAGCTCTTAATGCTCTCAAAATCGATTTACCCTTCTTCTTTTTCCATTTTTGTGAACTAAACACAACATATCTCTCACTGTCTCTCCACAATGAGCTAAAAAACCCAACATTTTGATTCTAAATTTTTTATGGTTCATAGAGTCATAGAAGCTAACGATTCTGGGTGGGTTACTTTCGTTTGTGATTCTGTGTGCTTGGAGAAGCCATATGTATGCTAAGGAACTTATCTCACCAATTTAAGGTATGACATCAAGTTTTTTTCCAGATCTGTTCGTCAGACGACTTACTTGGGAAGTCGTCTGGCTGTAGACAACTTACCTGGAAGTCGTCTGGTCAACGCAGAGGTATTTTTGCAATTGACTTTGAAATCTGTAACCTGAGACGACTGAAAGTTAAGTCGTCTGTTTTTGTTTGGTTTCAAAAACATTTTCAAAGAACGTAGACGACTTACATTTCAGTCGTCATAGGTTAGTTTTGCATTTGACTGGATAATTTCAGAAGTTTGACTTCCCCAGACGACTTACATTTCAGTCGTCTGGCGAAAATTAAAATAATAATATTTTTTAAAAAGTAGACGACTTACAGTTAAGTCGTCATAGGTTAGTTTTGCAATTGAAAAAAAAACTTCAAAATTTAATTATACACAGACGACTTATAATTCAGTCGTCCACGAGACGACTTACTTGTAAGTCGTCCAGAATTTTTTTCCGAGATTCTGGTCAAACCTCGTAAATCCTGGACGACTTACATTTCAGTCGTCTCGTGGACGACTGAATTATAAGTCGTCTGTATATAATTAAATCTTGAAGTTTTTTTTTTCAATTGCAAAACTAACCTATGACGACTTAACTGTAAGTCGTCTACTTTTAAAAAAATATTATTATTTTAATTTTCACTAGACGACTGAAATGTAAGTCGTCCAGAAAAGTCAAACTTCTGAAATAATCCAGTCAAATGCAAAACTAACCTATGACGACTGAAATGTAAGTCGTCTAGCTTTTTTGGAGTTTTTTTTTTAGCCAAACAATAGTAGACGACTTATTTTTCAGTCGTCCGAAATAACAGATTTCAAAGTCAATTGCAAAAATAACCTCTGCGTTGACCAGACGACATATAGTTTAGTCGTCTGGACAACTTAGATTGAAGTCGTCCGCGTCTTCTCCGCTAGTTTTTAAGTCTTCTACGTTAGTTTTTGAATAACTTGTATTTTTAAGAGTGATAAGTAACTTCAAGATATGTAAAACTCATATTTACAAAATATGTTCTCTCCCTTAGTTTTACTAAATTTGACTAAGTTTTTCAACGCAAACTTATAATAAAATATGATATGCTTTGACTAGTTACTATTGTTTGTTTCCATCTCTTAAGTATTATTGTTATAGACAATAATGATGACTATTGTTATGAGTTGGAAGAAGGGTTAAAATGCTTCTTAAAATGTTGTATCAATATAAAGCTACCAACATTCTTGTTTATTAAGATGAGAAAAAGGCAATTGGAGTTTATTATTGCATATGAGAGATCCAAAGATAAGAAAAAGGCTACTGAAGTCTATTATTTCATTGATTTGTAAATGTGTAAACACATTGTTAGCACATTTAATACATCTTGGAAAACATTATTACTGATTTTACAAAAAAATCACAACTAAAAGAGTAGACATGCAATTCACAAAACATACCACAAACAAAACTATTATAGATCATTCCTCTACAAAGACAAGCTTGGATTCCACTTGAGTAGACAAGACCACACGACTTTTAAGAAGTCCAGACGACTTCTAAGAAGTCCAGACAAGTTCCAGGAAGTTCAGACGACTTTGTCAGAAGACTTTTAGGAAGTTCAGAAGACTTCCAGACGACTTTACAGGAAGTCCAGACGACTTTACAGGAAGTCCAGACGACTTTGTCAGAAGACTTCCAAGAAGTCCAGACGACTTCCAGACGACTAACAGGTAAGTCATCCCAGAAGTCTTCCAGATCTGAAAAACCTGCATATTAAATCCAGATCTGAAAAACCTGCATATCCAAAAACGTTCAAATGGCTTAAAAACAGAAAAAATGAGTGAAAGATTAGATAAATCTACCTTTACAGAACACACAAAAATACATATTTAAAAATAATAGATCTACCTTTAAATTAGTGGAAGATGAGTACCATCTAATATAAAACCTGCAAAAAAGATAGATTAGTAAGAAAGACATGAGACAAAACTGGAAAATTCATATAAAGTTTGGTGTTTTCAAGTCAAAGAGATTAGAGTGGGTTTGGAGAGTTTTAGTTTGGGAAAAAAGTAAGAACTTTAT
Source organism: Brassica napus (assembly GCF_020379485.1). Taxonomy (NCBI): domain Eukaryota; kingdom Viridiplantae; phylum Streptophyta; class Magnoliopsida; order Brassicales; family Brassicaceae; genus Brassica; species Brassica napus. The sequence goes on along the minus strand of NC_063445.1, from coordinate 17,374,757 downwards.
ACAACAAGAAGTTACCAAATGAAGAAAAATCAGACATAAGAACTTACCAAAACGCTCAGATCTATTATGAAAGGGAGACTTTGTCAGAAGACTTCCATGAAGTCCAGACGACTTCCTGGAAGTCCAGACGACTTCCTGGAAGTCCAGACGACTTTGTCAGAAGACTTCCAAGAAGTCCAGACGACTTCCAGACGACTTCTAGACGACTAACAGGTAAGTCATCCAAGAAGTCTTCCAGATCTGAAAAACCTGCATATCAAATCCAGATCTGAAAAACCTGCATATCCAAAAACGTTCACATGACTTAAAAATAGAGAAAATGAGTGGAAGATTAGATAAATCTACATTTATAGAACACACAAAAATACATATCTAAAATTAATAGATTTACCTTTAAATTAGTGGAAGATGAGTACCATTTGATTAAAAACCTGCAAAAGAGATAGATTAGTAAGAAATACATGAGACAAAACTGAAAAATTCATATAAAGTTTGGTGTTTTCAAGTCAAAGAGATTAGAGAGAGGTTGGAGAGTTTTAGAATGATGAACATTACATTTTTGTTGCAGCCATTTGAGAGGAGGAGAGAGAATGTGTAAATTTTTCTTTATATAGGGAGACAAAAAATCCAATTAGGTTAAATATTTTTGACTCAGACGACTTCCTGGACGACTTACATTTCAGTCGTCTGGTGAAGAAATTAAAACAGATGACTTACATGTAAGTCGTCCAGAAGAGTTTAATATTTTTAGTGGGAAATTAAATATTTTTAGCGGGAAACTAAAATAGAAGACTTTCCAGACGACTTACAAATAAGTCGTCTGGTTTAAATTATTTAAGCGGGAAAATAATTTTTAAAAAAAATTTTAGGCGGGAATATTTGGACGACTTACATGTAAGTCGTCTGTTTTAATTTCTTCACCAGACGACTGAAATGTAAGTCGTCCGAGTAAAATGATCCGGTTAGGTTAAAACGTACATTGGTAAAATTAAAGGTTCGGTACGTTGTGGACGACTGAAATATACGTCGTCCGAGTAAATTATTCGACAGACGACTGAAATATAAGTCGTCCACACCCTAAATATAACCCCTAAACTTAATTATCTTATTAAAGACTTCATAAAATCAAATCAAACTTGAAAATTGTTTAATATACACATAAATAAACACATATAGGTGAAAACTAATTTTTGAAAAAAACATTTTAGTTTTCCAAAATCTAACCCTAACAATACATACAATACTACAACATATGTTTGCCAAACTCCTAAACCAAAGTATTTCATGATTCACTACTTCCACTCATCTATCTTCAAAACAAATCAATTTTATCATATCTTAATTTATATCACTTAAAACTGTTTATAATTACTTGATTTTTATTTTTCACGCATCAAAATATTTTTTTTCAAGGTTTATAAATTAATTTTAAAATAAACCGGTACCAGACGACTTACACTTCAGTCGTCCAGACGACTTCCAACATCTCAGACGACTCAGACGATTTACTATGGCTATATTCGTAAAAATGGCTTCTTTTTTTTGTTTGGTCACAATGGGCTGAGCTGTAATTTCACTAGGCTTTTAGGTTAGTTTTGCATTTGATTTAAGTTTGGGTATAGGTTTGGGGTTAAAATCAAGTTGTAGGTTAGTTTTGGCAAAAACCCCTTTAAAAAATTCCATATAATCATTTAAAATAAAGTAGAAACCAATATTAAACAATGTAAGTTAACAAAAGTAAAACATTATAAATAAATTTACTTAATAAATAATATTTTTCGAAATATAACATTAAAATAAAATACAAAAGAAGAATAATATGAAGAATACAAGACTTTCAAACAATTATAAGTAAATTAATTTAACTCATTGTTTTCGAATTTTAGGCTATATACTATTGAAAATATTTTAAAATAACATATACTATATATTATGCTATAAGTCATTGAGAGTATACACATATGATTAGAAAAAAAAAACAATCAAAATATGAAAATCATAATTATAGTTTACTATTTTTAAAATGTTAAATCCAAAATTGATAATGCATAATGAAATTCAACATCAAATAAGGTAAAATAATAAATAAATCATTAAAATTCAATTGATTCATAGATATATATATATATATATATATATATATTTGGAAATTTAATAAACAAATTAACCAAAATAATATAAAATATAAAGATACAATATTTTTCCTTCCAAGAGCACAAAATAAAAATATACTCTTCAAAATAAAATTTCAAAAAGTGTATTTTCAAAATAAATTATAAATCAATATCAAATGTGTTTTGTAATAATATCTGAATCGAAAAACCAAACATAGTCATCATAAACAAGGAACTTGTCAAGAATATATGATTTGAAGTGAATGACCAATAACGAGGAATGATAAATAGTACAAAAAAAAATATAAAACATCCACGACAGAATGTAGACATACAAAGCCAAAGACAAAATCCAATAGACGAAAAATGTATAACACCAAAAAATTGGATAGAGTAGATAAGAATTCCAATATAAGAAAAAGATTTGAAATTTACATTCGCTCTATCTGAAAAATGTTAAGTAAGAGAACAGAGAGAGAGAGAGTCGCAAGCCATAATTTATTTATGAGTTTCAAATTATTTTAATCAATCAAAAAACTAACAAATTTATTTATCCATTAAAATTTTAAATATTAATCAACACTATTATTTTATGTTTGTACAAATATTCGTTTAAGCTATATTAAAATAAACCTATCATGATCTGATCAACACGATTTTTAAAAATTATTGTTATTAAAGCAAACTAAATGATGAATTCTTATAATCATTAGTCTCATTCACCTCATATAACATATAAAGTTTAAGATGCTCCCGGTTGAGTTATGTTGAAGAAAATATTTAGAGAACAATGTTTACAAGTTAGAAAAAAAAAGAGTCTAAAAAAGTATGTGAAATAAGTTAATTAAGATTTTTATTAAAATTATAAGGATGGCCAGCAGTAAATTAACATGAATGATAACATAAAAAAATAATAGAAAAAATAATCAATATGAATTTATCCTCAACAAACTAAAACCATACAAATTTACAAACTTATAACATTTTTAAAAAAATTCAAGATTACAACGAGTACGTTATCTAAAACGTTCGTTATCTTATTGTCAGCATTTAACAACTAGAAATATTTTTTTATCAAATTATATAATAGTTTTTAAAGGATCTTAAAAATATTCATAGAAACTCCAAAACAAACATATATTATCTATCATACCAAAATAATATTTTTCATATAAAAAAGTAAAATATGATATATTGTAATGCATTATACAATCATACAAGTTTCACTACTATATAACTAAATAACTAGATCAAGTAATAGATAAATATTATACTTTAGGTTCTCTATATTTTTAATTCAATAAATAAAATGTTAATTAACATTTGTTTAATTCATTATATTTACTTTAAATTTATATTATCTTACAAATATTATTTAATATTAATTAAAGTTCATCAAAATATTTGTTGCGATTAAATTTTAAATCTAAATATTATACTATTAGATATATATATATATATACTATTAGATATATATATATATATATATATGTATAACAATCACACATTGATTATAAAGTTTCCTGAATATGAAGCAAAATTAGATATTATGTAGATAGTTTAATCGCTTATGTTATTCAAATAAAATATATATAATTTTTTGATAAAATATTATAATGTATTAACAATTTACATGCATTGAGTAATCTACATAATATTTTAAAATATAATTTAATATTTTCAAAAACTATGAATATACTTATAAACATGATTATTGCATCTATAAATACAAATAACTAAATAGCTAATAACATGGTATAATTAGAAATAAAAATAAATATTAAAATCAATAAATCATATTTTAAATAAAAAAATTATATAAATCAATTAAATTGTTAGCTTAAAAATTATTATAAAACTAAAATAAATTATTAATACACACTTGCGCTACTATAAAATCTAGTATAACAAAGCGAAGAAGTATAAGTAATTTAAAGATAACTAAAATAGTACCATTATCATCCTTTCTACCATCTCCTACCGCCCCCTTCCTTCTCTCTCTCTCTCTCTCTCTCTCTCTCACTCTCAAAAGGGAAAAAAAAATCTAGAAGATCGATTTCACCATCCTCGGTAAGTTTCCTCTCTCCACAATCCATAAAATATTTCGTATTTGTACTCTTTGCCTCCTCTCTTTCTCCATTGTCGACGTATCTCTCTGTGCTTATATATATATATATATATATATATACTTTTTTTTTTTTTTTTATTAGATCCCTCTGTTCCATATGCTTTGTTCTGCTCCTGGGAAAAAAAATGTTTAATTGGGAAACCCTAATAAAACATATTAACGAATCTGACGAAATCTATGGTCTTTTCTTGTTCAAATCCTTAAATCTGATTTTGGCTTTTTAGATTCACCTAAGCCCTTTTCACAAAATTGTGTTCTTGACAAAAAAAAATTGGAATGTGTTTGAAACTAATCTTAGATTTTGCGAATTTGACTCGAACCCATGTGAAAAGTAAAGATCTTTTACCCAAAAAAAAAATTGTGGGTTTTATTTGCAGAAGTTTCTTATAATGGATGAAGATGGATTGAGCAACCGGGATTGGGGTTATTACGACCAGTCTCAGTTCAGACCAAGTTTAGGTTTTCAACTAATACCAAGTATTGTTGACCGTAACGAGAAGCAGTTTCTCTGCCCTCAGAACCCAAACTTCATAACCACCAATAATAGCTACTGTGGTGGTGGTAGTAGCAGCAGCAATGTCATGTCGTTTCCGCGCGATTACACTTCCTCCGATGCACCGTTCATGAGCTACAGCTGGTTAAACCAGCACAGAGATAGCAAGTTCTTTAACAACTTACCTAACCCTTCAAACCATCACACGCTTCTAGATCCCAGGGCTCAGCCAATGCAGCTTCTGCAGATTCCTAAACCCGAGGCGGGCGAGGTCTATGAGTCTCTTAAGAGAAGGCAATGCGGTGGTGGTCAGAGAGCTGATCCCAAGGCAAAGAAAGAGAGGAAGCTGAAGGACAACATTGTTCCGAGAATGCAAAGGGAGAGAAGTCCTTTGAGGAAGAGCATAGAGATGGTGATAAATGGTGTTACAATAGATATTGGTTGTCTACCAGTTCCGGTTTGCTCGTGTACCGGGTTGTCTCAACAGTGTTACAGGTGGGGTTGTGGGGGATGGCAGTCTGCGTGTTGTACAACCAATGTGTCAATGTTCCCTTTGCCAATGAACACCAAAAAGCGCGGTGCTCGAATCGCCGGAAGGAAAATGAGCCAAGGTGCATTTAAGAAAGTTCTTGAGAAACTCTCTGCTGATGGTTTCGATTTCTCAAACCCTATTGATTTGAAGTCTCATTGGGCAAAACATGGAACCAACAAGTTTGTCACCATCAGATAGAGACCAAACCTCTGTCCTTTTTTTTTTTTGTTTTTTCTTAAGATTCGGAATCAAGTTTTGTTTGTTTCCTAAGGCTATGTTGTAGAACTCAGAATCAAACTCGGCATGTAACTCAAAAACGTACCTCTTTTCTTGAATTTTTACCGGTAAAAAAATTGTATTATGTACAGAACCAGAACCAAGTGAAAAGAATCAATCTCATCCAGATTTGCTGAACGTTCTCTAGAACGTAATCAAATCTGGCATTGTGTAACAAACTGGTTGGTTCGATACTACAAGAGGCAGAGGATCTTGATGATATTCTTGAATCGCTTTTTCGCTGAAACAATACTCGTCGTCTTCGAAAGTCTCCCATTTGTCTGTTATGATCGTCTGCAATCTCGGTTTCTCCAACAGTACAATGGCTTTCTCTTCCTCCTCCACGACTTCTTCTTCTTGCTTTTGCTCATCTTTTTCGACGCTTTTGACCATTTTCTCCATTGCTTCGACTTCCGCCATCGGTATAGTAACAAACTGAGGCGTATCCCGCGCGTTTGAGACGCCAAAGCCTTTGCAGAATTCGAAGTACATAGCGAGATCTTCTCCTTGAGACGTCGCCTTGTTGACGATCTTTAAACTCCTGGCGGCGTCTGTTTTGCCGGCCGCCGGGAGGATTTTGATGATTCCGCTGCATATTCTACCGTAAATGTTGATGCTCTCGAGGACGATACAATCCATGGCTTCTAGGATCAACGCTCTCTTCATGTTATCGGCAATAGGACGTATCTGAAGAATCAAATCGAGAAGAGACTGCAGTTTTTGTATCCTATCAAGCTGTTGCTTCACGGAATCGACTTTGTCAGATCGTAGATTCGCGCGGGTGCGGCTGATCTGATCGGCTGTGAAGGAAGAGTAGCTGTTAAGGAAAGCGAAGTAAGCTCGAACGAAGATGTTGAACCCCCAGGTTCTGCTGAGAGATGAATGTCCGTCGGAGAAATCGGAGAGATCGAAAGGAAGACGACGAATCTCTCCGACGACGGAAGGGACTTTGCAGCTGATTACACCGTGGAGAAGCATCAGGGATTTGAGCGCGACGATCCAGCTTCGCGTGTGGTTGACGCGGGAGGATAGAGCGTGGACTAGAGTTTTGAGGTTGAGAGGAGAGGCTTTGATCCATTTGTAGACGCGTTGAGCGTTCGAATAGTCGACGGAGGAGTCGTCGTGGGAGGTGGCTTTGATGATGGCTGCTTCGAGATCCGTGTTCCGGTATGAAGCTCGCCGTGAGAATCCGACGGCTAATAAGCTTTTCTGGTCTTTTATCGCAGCAGCAGCTCGTTTCCAGAGCTTCATCGTCGAGCCCCCTCCCTCCTCTCTCGTCGTATTCTCTGTACCTTTAGTCTTCCCCAAGAACAAAAAGTCGTCTCTGTAAATCTTCTTTTTCCTATTTTTGAGTTCTTTGTCTCTGTATTATCCGTTATAACCGTTGAAGCCGCTCATTTTCAAAAGAAGAACATTTTTAAATAGAAAAATAAAAGCTGGCACATGTGACCGGTTTGATTACGTTTAAACCAAACCAAAATCGCATAAATCATGATTTGGTTTTGTCTTTTTATATCCAGCTTGCAAATAGTAAACAGGGATTTTTGGTTCGGATTGCTAGTTTGGCTCTTCCTAAAATCTATGTAGAGACGTGAAGTTTATCAAACCAAAATTTTCATTGAAATTCTATGATTCGGAAACAAACAAAACCGGATTGAACAAACTTACTTTCAGTCTCCTCCACTATAAACGTAAAGGAGAGATTTGAACTTGGGATATTATGCGTGCATTAGGTTAGGTTTTACCATCTGAGCCACTGAAAATTTCATATTTTTACATTTAAAATTTTAAATATTATAATAACTATGGGTGCACGCGCCACCACTCTCCGTAACGTGGCTTTGCCTCTGCTTGTAGTTGCTTAGACCATATGTTTTGGAAATTTTATTTAATATATAAAAATATTAAAATTATACTATATATGTATATATGTTAATATCATTTAAATTTAAATATATACAATAAAAATATGTAAATATGATTGTTTTGATATATTTACCATAAAAGTTGTTATTAAAAAGAGTGATTATTTTGATTTATGTGTTCGTGCCAGTTTAGTTATATATATGTAATAGTTACTTGCTTCTTAATTATTCAGCATATATTTATTATATTATATTATATAAAATGCAAAATAAATAATAGCGTATTTAAAAACATTGCATATCGAATATTTATTCCGCGCAAAACACGGATCTTAACCTAGTTAATTAGTAAATATACAAGGATCTAGATTGCATGGAAACTCTGTTGTTTTAGAAATGTTTCAGATACAAAATCCCTTGAAATTTTGAGGAAACACATTTTTTTTATAAAATCTTATTTTGAAAACACAGTTTTATTTAGAAACGTGAAAGAATGACTATTTTTCATTTGATGGTAGTGATTACTTGTTTAATTTTATTTTTGTATACTTTCATGACTAGTTATTGATTTGTATTTTAATATCATCTTTTCATTTCAGTATAATGATTTGACTTAGAATAAAGCTCACTATATTGTTTTATCGAAGGATAACATGTTTTATTTTCTAATTTTTGATTAAAAAGTTTATAAAATGTAAAAACAAAAACAACATTTACTTTGGTTTTCTATCTTAGAAAAATCAAACAAATAAAAAAACTGAAGCTCACATGTTGATTAATTGTATTTACACATATACATTAGACACTTCTAAAACATTTTCATTTCTATTTTTTTAAATCATGTTTCAATGTTTTGAACCGTTTAGTTTTCACATATCCGTTTTCAATTCCTTGCAATCTAGCAGAGGATATACACTACACCAGTTTGCACAGTACATCATTTAACTGGTATTAAATGGCATTATATACGCTGTCTATTTTATTCTATTTGACTTCAATATATTTAACCTCTTTAAGATGATCATATGACAATATAAGCAATAAAGTTTAATTAAATGGCATTATATATGTTGTGTATTTTATTCTTTTTGACTTCAATATATTTAACCTCTTTAAGACGATATATATGACAATATTTAGTAACATTGTTTTTATATATTTTTTCTGTTAAATAAAATATATTTTACCTCTTTAAGATGACAGAATAACACTATACATATGGTGAATTGACGATAAAACACACATTACATACTATAAGAAAATAAGAATAAAGAGATAAGACACATCATAACTAAGATCATCAAAGACAAACAAAATATGATTTCACAGGCAACTTTCATATGCATATTGATGATCTCACTCTTTGCTCTACATCAATGTATGCATATATACTTTTCTTCATATATGTGTAACAGCTTTTTTCTTTATTTTTGACATCTTTAATATTTGGTAAATAATGTGTGGTTTCCAATTATGTGTAGGCGGGCAGATGGATGTTGGAGAAATAGATAGTTCGAGCAAGTTCTATGTTCCAAAGTGTTAACGGAAATGTGGATTTGGTGCAGAAATAGATTGTTGGTGCTGTCACAGAGATTCATCGCTATGTTACTACAACGTAGATGATTGCGTTTACGACAACCATTGTCCTCTTTAGGACTAAATTTTTAGACATTAATGCACCACTATGATTTTTTTCCAAATTTAAAAGGTTTACTGCTTTTGGTAACAACCATATCAATGTATGACCTATTTTAAATAAATATTTCGGCTAGTCAATCCAAAAATCCACAAATTTGTTTTGACATCCAAATTAGATATCAATTTGGTCAACTTTTAACTGCTCTTTAATAAATGTTAAGTATTAAAGGGTAAGCAAAACGAGCCCATATGTAAGCATCAAAACATAAAAGTTCCCCAATTTTCATTTTTAAATCTCTAATTTGTTCTCTTAAATTTGTTATTCTTCAGTCGTTTGTTGCAACAAATCACAGATTGTTCTTATGTTTCATTCTCGGGTTGTTTTCATAAGAACAAAATCCCATGTATTTTTTGATGATCGAACAATCTTGGAAGTTGGTCGGTCACATGACGTCTTTATGGCGACTCCAGCAGATACAAAATTTCCATTGAAATTTTGATCTTTCGTGATCAATTTTTTTTTGTAAGAAGGGAATTGATCGTTTTCTCAAAGATTTATCCTACTCATGACTCAATATTACGACCTTATCAGTTGAAAAAAAATAAAATATATTACGACCTTATCAAGCCAGTTTGTTCGTGTTATCCATTCGGTTTTTATCAGTTTGATATGAAAAGATGTAGCTACTTATATGATCTCATTATAAGTAACTTTAGTATTTATAAATATGTTGTAAAAAAAAGGTATGAATTTATGTGGTATAAAAGAACAAACATATATAATTAGATAAGATATGATTATATTTATTCTTTTTTTGAAAAATATAATGCAAGATTTAATATGTGGTATACTCAGAGGATTAATGAAAATCTAAAAATATAATATATATATATATATATATGAAACTAAGATATGAATGGCTTATATAATAGTATAATACTGTTACATTTGGATAGGGATGGCAATTGTGACCTTAGCCCGCGGGCCTGGCCCGTAAAGTCCCACTGCGGGGCGGATTTAGGCTTACATATCTTAGGTCCGAAATATTGCGGGTCTTGCGGGTTGGTCAATTTTGGGTATGGGCCAATACGGGGCGGGTCGACGCAGGTTTGCGGGGCATTCGAGACCCGCATGTCTTCTTCTCCACAGATGTTTGCCGTTCTGCTTACCGACGAAAAAAGTGAGAAATGGCGACTGTGGAGGCAATTCTGGACCTTCTCTTCCACTCGTCGACTAAGGTCACCACCGGGCCTTATCTTCTTCATCGGTCGCTTCTCTTCTTCCTCGATCTACCACTGTAGCTTCACCTCTTCCTCGATCTATGATGTAGCGGAAGCTTTATAGGATAGAATTAGAGATTCGTTGATTCTGAGAATACCTGGAAAACTAGAATAATCACAAAGCTCTTATTTAGTCTAAGAATGCCTAAGATCAATGTCTTCTTAAATTCATTGAGAACACCTATATTGTAGCCGAAAACAAGGAATAAAGAGAAATCTCTTAACTTTTATCAAATCATAAACTCATAAATTACATAAAACCATAGTCTCAAAGACTATATATAAAAAAACATAAAACCCCTAAAACATTAGAGATAATTATCTTAATAATAAATAAACTCTAAATAAATAAGATATTTATTCTAAATATCCTCTCTGCATCATTCTCTCCAGGTTGGAAAGATTCGTCCTCGAATCTTAACCGTGGTCTTCAAATAATATTTCTTTTCTAACCATCCAATAACAAAATTCTTGATTCGCAAGTAAACAGTTTTGACATACTTCATCAATTTTGACTTTTGCATAATGATATATCCACTACAAGAAAACAGCGGTATTCTGACGGACATTCCGACGAAAAATGAAATCCTCGGAATTTCCCGAGGAATTTCCGAGGATATTCCGAGGAAACCCAAAATTTGGTTTCCTCGGAATTTCCTCGGAATATACCGACGGAATTCCGAGGAAATATTAATCCGTCGGAATATTCTTATGGAATACCGAGGAAAAACGTATTCCTCGAAAAACACCGATGAATTCCGAGGATATATTATAGCCGTTAGAGAGCCGTTGGGGGATTTTAAAAATTCCGAGGAAATTCCGACGAACTAGCCGTTTCCGTCGGAATTTCCTCGGTCTGTCGGCAGGATTTCAACTATAAATACAAGCACCCCTCTTCCTCTTCATTCACTCCATATCTTCATCCTCCCTCTTACTCTCTTTACACACGAATTTGATTCATAAAAAACATGTCTTCTTCAAATTATTTTTGTTCTTGGATCGATCGACCTCATTTGGATCCGAACATGAGATTGCTTACGGAAGAATACCGACGAGGTATAACCGAATTCATGGGGTTAGTTCACCGACAACCGGAAGCAAAAACAGGTATGTTAAGATGTCCTTGCTCTAATTGTAAAAATAGAAAGGTTATTAAAGAGTGGGATGTTTGGCCTCATATATATTTGAGTGGGTTTACACGAAGTTACAAAATTTGGTATCATCATGGGGAAACTGATTATGAACATGGTAGTACTAGCGAACCTCAGCCAGCGGTTAGATTAGCACTAAACCCTAAAACATTAGAGATAATTATCTTAATAATAAATAAACTCTAAATAAAACACTAAATAAATAAGATATTTATTAGAGATAATTATCTTAATATTTATTCCAAAAACATTAGAGATTGAGACCGCTGCGGGGCGGGTTGTCCCAATTGCCATTCCTACATTTGGATGTGTTTTAAATTTCAGTGCACCAGTAAATCAGGTATTTGCCTCAGTACATTTTGCTCTTTGCTTTCTTCTAGTTTAATTCGCGTTTGTTCACAACAAATACTTCATTTTTTTCAATACATGACGTTTTAGAGAATTTTGTTTCTTCCAAATTGTTATTACGTGTATACGCACACCAATTAACCTAATGTGCACACTACCACAATCAAATGGTATGTCGATGTAGCACTTTAGGATCGAATCCACAAAGACCAACGATTACACTTTATCTTTATGGGATCAATACTTAGCTAAAACAATGATGAAATTTTGAGATTAAGGTATTGTGACAAGCAAGTAACAAATTTGTTTAAAGTTTTCAGATGATCAAGAGAGCTAGGTTCAAGGTGATTCATTGGGATACTCAGACCATGAGCCACACAACTATTCATGAAGGCAATAAGAGCCAATCTAGAACATGAACAACAAGAATAGATAAACCTACTGTCGTGGTGTCTATCAATTTATCAAGCAATTCCAATGCCTAAACTTTCGTTTGGATCAGAGAATGATGACAAGCATTAAGCTTAGATTCAATTGGTTCACGATTTGCCTTAACATCAGCTTTCGTTGGCTAAGGACAAATCGCCTATCTATGCCTTTGACGGAAAGGTTGCAGAGGTTGTATTTGTCTGAACGCACAGCGCAACCAATGAGATGGCATGCGGAGCACTCAACAGATGGTGAGATCAGACATCTTTCAGATGCAAAAGCGTGGAAGCATTTCCAATCAAAGTATCCCGAGTTTGCGTATGAGAGAAGAAATGTCTACCTTGGATTATGTACTGATGGTTTCAGCCCGTTTGGCAAGAGTGGAAGACAGTATTCTCTATGGCCAGTCATTCTTACACCATACAACCTACCCCCAAACTCGTGCTTGCGACGAGAGTTTTTGTTTCTCTCGATTCTCGTTCCCGGACCAGAGCATCCTAAGAGATCACTTGATGTGTTTCTTCAGCCACTAATATATGAGTTGCAACAACTATGGGCTCAAGGTGCTGAAACATACGATGTTTCGTGTAAAGAAAACTTTCAAATGCGGGCAGTACTAATGTGGACAATAAGTGATTTTCCAGCATATGGTATGTTATCTGGATGGACAACGCATGAAAGGCTATCATGTCCATATTGTCAAGATAACACTGATGCTTTCCAACTAAAACACGGAAGGAAAACGTGTTGGTTTGACTGTCACAGGAGATTCCTACCACCTGATCATCCATATCGTAGGAGTAGGAATTTGTTTACGAAGAACAAGAGGGTGTTTGACAGTCCACCTCCGGAAATTTGTGGGAAAGATTTGAAGACACAACTAAGAGATTTTGGTGCAGAAAGGATGCCAGACGTCGGTGGACATGAGCGTTTTCCGGTAGATGCTGTTGGAGACCTACATAACTGGCACAAAAAAAGTATTTTCTGGGATCTGCCATACTGGGAGGATCATCTGCTAAGGCATAATTTAGATGTCATGCATATTGAGAAGAACTTTTTTGACAATCTCATGAACACGATCCTTAATGTTCAAGGTAAAACAAAGGATAATTTGAAGTCAAGACTGGATTTAGTCGATATATGTGCTCGTTCAGAACTTCATGTTGATGAGAATGGTAGGGCTCCTTTTCCCATATACCGACTTGATGCAGAGGGAAAAGATGCGTTCTTTGATTGGATTTCAAACGATGTGGAATTTCCAGACGGTTACACATCTAATTTGCGTAACTGTATCGACAGAAAGGAAGGAAAATTTACTGGCTTGAAAAGCCACGATTGCCATGTAATGATGCAGCGCCTCCTTCCGTTTTGCCTTCAAGGAACTATTACCACGAAATGTTCATGAAGCAATTGCAGGGATAAGTGGTTTCTTCCGTGATTTATGCATGAGATCAGTGACTCTTGAAGGTATTGAAAATTTGAAGACTAACATAGCCGTGATTCAGTGAAACCTTGAGAAGATATTTCCTCACTCATTTTTTTGATGTTATGGAGCATCTTGTTATTCACCTGGCAAGAGAATTGGAACTTGGTGGTCATGTGCAGTATAGATGGATGTATCTGTATGAGCGGTATATGTTCCATTTGAAGAACATGGTGAAAAATTTAAGTAGCGTGGAAGGTTCTATAGTCGCACAGATGATCAATGAAGAAACTTCAAACTTTGCCGAGTACTACTTTCCAGCAGAAGTTCAGACCAAAAACAGAAGACCTGCTCGGCATGATGATAGAGGCGAACGGGCAACATATCGTGTTACGGTTCCAGACATTTTCACAGACGTTGGACGACTTAGCGGAAAACCAAAGGACCGTCGACTTACTGAGCAGGAGCGCAGTAATTTGCAAACATATTTGCTCACCAACTGCGAAGATGTTCTTCAATATGAGAGGTAAATAAATTAGCTTACAATATGTACATGATTTTCATGGCAGAAAAGAGGTTCGAATATAGATATGTACATGATTTTCATGGCAGAAAAGAGGTTCGAATATAGATACGCCACAGAGGACGAACTAGAAGAAATGAAGCAGAGAGAATTTTCTGGATGGATGTTTACTTATGTGAGTGCTTTAAACAAATTAAAATATCATTTATCACATATTTATACTAATTCACATTTATTGATATAACATATATATGTACTATTAATATAGGTGTCTGCTGGTTTGGTCAGAGGTGAAACATTTGACGATTGGATACGCGAGATGGTCGTTGGACCAAAATTTGTTGTGAAGTCATATCCGAGATTTTGTACTCGAGGATATGCATTCACAACTCAGAAGAGGAGACGTTCGAGTACGACTTATGATGCTGGCGTTTGTTCTGCATCAGGAGATGATGTATACTACAGACACATACATGAGATTTTGGAAATCAAGTATTTGGGCATGGTTGGATTGCGCTGTACTGTTTTCTATTGTGATTGGCACGACAACACTCTAGATCGAGGTGTGAGAACAGATGCATTTGGTGTTACATCAGTAAATTCGAGGCGAAAGATGCAATATTATGATCCTTTCATTCTTGCTTCTCAGGCCGATCAGGTAATTAAATGTTAATTATTTAGAATGATTCATCATCATGTGTATTAATTTATAATTTTACTAATATTTTTTTTAATGTTACAGGTTTGTTATATCAAGTACCCCCGGGTAAGGAACAGAGATGATCCATGGGTTACTGTTACAAGACTTAACCCGAGAGGCCGAGTTCAGAGAAGTTCTGAGCTGGAAGACCCACTACAACCAAGCACATCCGGCAACTTAAGTGCAGCAGAAGATTTAGCTGGAGTTGGCCTTGTAGTCGATTTAACCGACTTCGGAGAGGAAGCCGTCGTTCACGTAGAGGATGAACCAGTGATTGGAGAGTTTCACCAAGATCCAGATTCAGATTCATCTGGTGATGATGACTCGGAAACAGACTAGCATCGACTTTTTTTTTTTTTTTTTTGGAATATTCCGACGGAATTCCGAGGAAGATAAGGGTTTCTCCGAGGAAATTCCGAGGAAGTAGAGTTTTTAAACCGAAAACAACGTTTTGCGGTTTGAATAACACTTATATAACCCTTATTAAGTGTCTTAGACTGATTATGAAGACAAAAATTTGTTCATTACCCTATAATAAACACTTTTCCGATTGTATGAACGAAATCACCACAACATAAGAGAAACACTTATACACTTTAATGAACGGTAAAGGGAATACTTACAATTCGTTTTGAAATTTTGTTATTTCATGGTTTATGATCATCTATACAAAGAATCCTCAATATGCATTACAATTGTATAAGAAATGAAATACGGCAAAAAAAATCGATCTTTTGAAACCCCAAACACTAGTTCCTCGGAATATTCCGACGGAATTCCGAGGAAGATAAGGGTTTCCTCGGAATTCCATCGGAATTTTCCGAGGAAATTCCGAGGAAGTAGAGTTTTTAAACCGAAAACAACGTTTTGCGGTTTGAATAACACTTATATAACCCTTATTAAGTGTCTTAGACTGATTATGAAGTCAAAAATTTGTTTCTTACCCTATAATAAACACTTTTCTGATTGTATGAACGAAATCCCCACAACATAAGAGAAACACTTATACAATTTAATGAACGGTAAAGGGAATACTTACAATTCGTTTTGAAATTTTGTTATTTCATGGTTTATGATCATCTATACAAAGAATCCCCAATGGTATGCATTACAATTGTATAAGAAATGAAATACGGCAAAAAAATCAATGTTTTGAAACCCCAAACACTAGTTCCTCGGAATATTCCGACGGAATTCTGAGGAAGATAAGGGTTTCCTCGGAATTCCCTCGGAATTTTCCGAGGAAATTTCGAGGAAGTAGATTTTTTAAACCGAAAACAACGTTTTGCGGTTTGAATAACACTTATATAACTCTTATTAAGTGTCTTAGACTGATTATGAAGTCAAAAATTTGTTCCTTACCCTATAATAAACACTTTTCCGATTGTATGAACGAAATCCCCACAACATAAGAGAAATACTTATACACTTTAATGAACGGTAAAGGGAATACTTACAATTCGTTTTGCAATTTTGTTATTTCATGGTTTATGATCATCTATACAAAGAATCCCCAATGGTATGCATTACAATTGTATAAGAAATGAAATACGGCAAAAAAATCAATGTTTTGAAACCCCAAACACTAGTTCCTCGGAATATTCCGACGGAATTCCGAGGAAGATAAGGGTTTCCTCGGAATTCCATCGGAATTTTCCGAGGAAATTCCGAGGAAGTAGATTTTTTAAACCGAAAACAACGTTTTGCGGTTTGAATAACACTTATATAACTCTTATTAAGTGTCTTAGACTGATTATGAAGTCAAAAATTTGTTCCTTACCCTATAATAAACACTTTTCCGATTGTATGAACGAAATCCCCACAACATAAGAGAAATACTTATACACTTTAATGAACGGTAAAGGGAATACTTACAATTCGTTTTGAAATTTTGTTATTTCATGGTTTATGATCATCTATACAAAGAATCCTCAATGGTATGCATTACAATTGTATAAGAAATGAAATACGGCAAAAAAAATCGATGTTTTGAAACCCCAAACACTAGTTCCTCGGAATTTCCTCGGAATATTCTGACGGAATTCCGAGGAAGATAAGGGTTTCCTCGGAATTCCCTCAGAATTTTCCGAGAATATTCCGAGGAAGTAGAGTTTTTAAACCGAAAACAACGTTTTGCGGTTTGAATAACACTTATATAACCCTTATTAAGTGTCTTAAACTGATTATGAAGTCAAAAATTTGTTCCTTACCCTATAATAAACACTTTTCCGATTGTATGGACGAAATCCCCACAACATAAGAGAAACACTTATACACTTTAATGAACGGTAAAGGGAATACTTACAATTCGTTTTGAAATTTTGTTATTTCATGGTTTATGATCATCTATACACAGAATCTTCAATGGTATGCATTACAATTGTATAAGAAATGAAATACGGCAAAAGAAAATCGATGTTTTGAAACCCCAAACACTAGTTCCTCGGAATTTCCTCGGAATATTCCGACGGAATTCCGAGGAAGATAAGGGTTTCCTCGGAATTCCCTCGGAATTTTCCGAGGAAATTCCGAGGAAGTAGAGTTTTTAAACCGAAAACAACGTTTTGCGGTTTGAATAACACTTATATAACCCTTATTAAGTGTCTTAGACTGATTATGAAGTCAAAAATTTGTTCCTTACCCTATAATAAACACTTTTCCGATTGTATGAACGAAATCCCCACAACATAAGAGAAACACTTATACACTTTAATGAACGGTAAAGGGAATACTTACAATTCGTTTTGAAATTTTGTTATTTCATGGTTTATGATCATCTATACAAAGAATCCTCAATGGTATGCATTACAATTGTATAAGAAATGAAATACGGCAAAAAAAAATCGATGTTTTGAAACCCCAAACACTAGTTCCTCGGAATATTCCGACGGAATTCCGAGGAAGATAAGGGTTTCCTCGGAATTCCCTCGGAATTTTCCGAGGAAATTCCGAGGAAGTAGAGTTTTTTAACCGAAAACAACGTTTTGCGGTTTGAATAACACTTATATAACCCTCGGAATATTTTCATTTAACCGGGCAAATATTTCGCGAAAATTGAAATCAGAATTCCGAGGAAATTCCGACGGAAACTATCCGTCGGACCCTAGGTTTTATAACCACGAGCCGCTTCTTCTTCCCCATTTCTCTCTTCTTCCTCTGCGCGGTTCCTCTCCCTCCTCTCCGGCGATCTCCCCCTTCTCTCCGACGATATCTCCGGCGATCTCCCCCTTCTCTTACACAAATCATGTAAGGACCCTATCCCACTCTATTAGGTTCTATTTGTTAGGTTTTTGTGTAGATTTGATAGATTTTTATTAAGGTGATTGGTTAGGATTGTGATTTGGTTGTATAATAGGTTTAGAATTGTGATTTGGTTGAATAATTTGTTTTGTTGAATTGATTTAGATTTTTTTTATAAATTTTTTATTTTTTTGTATTTATAAAATCGATTTTTGTATATAAATTCGATTTTTGTGTATAAATTCGATTTTTGTATTTTACAAAACGTTTTTTGTATATAAATTCGATTTTTTGGACTTTACAAAACATTTTAAATATCTATAAAATTTTTTTTGTTATTAAAAACTATTATTTGGGATTTAAAAAAAAAAAAAAAATATATATATATATATATATAATATAAATTTCTATATTTATAAACATTTTTAATATTATTAAAACTTTTTTTTGTAATTATTAAACTATTTTTTATTTATTAAAACTATTTTTTGTTTATTAGAACTATTTTTATATATTTATTAAACATTTTTAATATCTATAAAACTTTTTTTGTGATTAAAAACTATTATTTGGGATTTAAAAAAAAAATATATATAAATATATATATAATAAATTTCTATATTTATTAAACATTTTTAATATTATTAAAACTATTTTTTGTAAATATTAAACTATATTTATTTATTAAAACTATTTTTTGTTTATTAGAACTATTTTTATATATTTATTATACATTTTTAATATCTATAAAACTATTTTTCTGATTAAAAACTATTATTTGGGATTTTTTTTTAGAAAAAAAATTTAATTTATATATTTCTTTATTTATTAAATTTTTTTTTTTTAATTTACAGGTCTCATGATGATCAGACCCGGCCTCGACAGCGTCGTGGTCGTGGTGGTACGGGGAGCCAGTCTCGGGATTCCAGTCATTTTCAGGATTCCCCTTCGCCCCACAGCTCCTACCATACATCTCCCTCTGCTGCACCCGCTCCTGCTCCTCTCGCTCCCACTGCTGCACCCGCTCCTGCTCCTCTGGGTCCTCCGGGAGTGATGAGTGTTGCAGAGTTGGTTCGACAGCCCGGTCGTGACCATCTTCCCTATCTCATGGGGGTGTTCAATTTGGATATTGGTTCGGTTTCGGTTCGGTTTTTTCGGTTTTTCGGGATTTCGGTTAGTAAAATATAACTACCATTCTAAATCCATATTTACTTCGGTTCGGTTCGGTTTATATACTGTCAGTTTTCGGTTTATTCGGTTTTATACCAAAAAACATAATTCTTTATTTTGGGATCATATTATATGAATTTTAGAGTCTTGTTGTCAACACATTCATTTATTAAAAAATATTATAAGTTTAAATAAAAGAACAAAAATAAAAAATGTTTCTATCATCTAATAAAATAATCAAATCTATAATTAAAATCAAAGCTCAAAATTTTGATAATAAAAATAAAAAACCAAAAATAAAACAGAAGCACGCAGCACAAAAAATAAGTTATTATATTCTTTCATATTTAGCGTTCATCAAAGTCATGTTTCTTCTATTAAACACGAAACTCTATTCGTTTATAGATAAAAAAATTGTGAAGAATTTCCACTAATTGTTATCATCAAATTTATAATCTTTATTTCAATTTAGTCAATGCTAAATTAAAGCAAAAAGATCAAAAGAAGACTAAGAAAATAAGAAGCATGTTTGCGATGAATTGTTATTTAATTATAGTTCAAGTGTTTTACAAATCAGGACTATTTTATTACTGTAAAAAATATGGTAATAGTTATTAGCAAAAAAATTAACTTATACGTTGTTATAAAATATATACATATTTACATGTTTCTATTTTTTATCGGTTTTATTCGGTTTTATTCGGTTTATTCGGTTTTATCGGTTATATACCGAACCATATCCAAATCCTACGGTTTTTTAAAAATCATATCCATTCGGTTTGTATGGTATATACCAAATCCAAACCATATTATCTATTTCGGTTTGGTTCGGTTCGGTACGGTTCGGTTTTGCCATATTGAACAGCCCTCCGTATCCATATGGACGGGGTCAAACATGGTAATTAAACATATTTTTTTTTCATTAAAATTTGATTCATTATTAACCGTTTGTTCTTTTTATTAGGTTCAACCGATCCGGGAACGGGATCAGCGCATGGATCAACCGTATGATGTACTCGGCCCTCGACAAGGGACATCCGACTTTCACTGACTTCCCTACCGACAAGTAGCATCTGTGGTTTCGTCAGTTTGCGGTAAGTATTCTAATTTTTTACTTATATTTTTAATCTTTAATATAAATTTTCTACTAATTGTTTTTTTTTCAGCAAGAATTCAACTGGAATTCCGATGAGACGCTCTTTATCTATCACCACTTCGTCCATAAAGTTATGGACAACTATGGGAAGCAGATCCACGAGTGGAAGAAGAAGTGGAAAATCAACAAGGTTTGTTTTAGTTTATTAAACAATTTTTTAATTTATTAAACTATTTTCTTTTCTTTTTTTATTAAAAGGTCCCAAAGTCGATAAACAACACGGTCTGGACGGAGTTGTGTGCGCATTGGGATAAGGAAGAGACGAAAGAAACTTCTTCCACCAACTCCACCAACCGCAGGAGCGACCGTAAAGGGAAGGGCGTCTTCAAGCATAACTTGGGTGCTCAATCTATTGCTTCTCTGGGAGATCGCATGGTAAGTTCAGTCGCTTTTTCTTCAATTATTTAAGTTTTGAAATTTTATTTTTTGTGCATTTCTTCTAATTTCTAATGTTTCTTTAATTTATTTTTTTTTAAGGCGGAAGAAAATGATGGCGAGCCGGTTGATGATCTCGCCCTAATGAAGAGGACATATACCAACAAGAAGACCGGCCAGATTGATGACGGTCTTGTGAGGGAAGTGGTCACCCTGGTCCAAACTCAGGTGCAAGACGAAGTGTCTCAGCTTCAAACCGAGGATGACGCTTCGACGGCTTCGACCAACTTGTCCTGGTTTCGAATCAACGAAATCGTTGAATCCGTAAGTTCTTTTTTTTAAAGTTCAATTCATTTATTTCTTGATTTAAATTTGGCTATTTTCTATTTCAGTCGGTTCCAAAGAAGAAGGGACGTTTGGTCGGTTTGGGTCGTCGTTCTCGGTCGGTTCCTCCTTCTTCTGCACCACTGCCCTTTGTTGATCCATAAGTACTTACGGCTCAGTTGAAGGACAAGGATGATCGCATATCTTTGTTGGAGACCCAGATGGCGGCTCAACAGGCGGGCTATGAGGCACAGAGGAGGTTGAACCAGCAAATGATGGAGATGATGCAGAGGATGTACCCGAACGAGGTGTTCCCGGACGTGCCAGACCCGTAGTTTTTTTTTTTTCAAAAACTCGGAATGTTTTATTTTTATTTGTACAACTTTGAATATTAACTAATATGATTTTAATTTTAATTTTAATTTTATATTTTCTAATTTAAATTTCAAAAATTTTATTTTTTTTTTTAAATTTAATTTTTTTAAAATTCCGAGGAAATAAACCCTCGGAATATACCGAGGGACATGTTCCTCGGAATATACCGAGGGACTCATTCCTCGGAATATACCGAGGGACTTGTTCCTCGGAATTTTCCGAGGGTTCAAATTCCGAGGAAATGAACCCTCGGAATATACCGAGGGACATGTTCCTCGGAATATACCGAGGGACTCATTCCTCGGAATATACCGAGGGACTTGTTCCACGGAATTTTCTGAGGGTTCATTTCCTCGGAAATTCCCGATGAAAATTCCGAGGAACATTTCGTCGGAACCTCCGAGGTAAATTCCGAGGAAGTTCTCCCTCGGTATATTCCGAGGAGCTTTCCGACGAACTGGTGGTCCTCGGAGTTTTCTCGGAAATTTGTTTCCTCGGAATTCCGTCGGAAAATTCCGAGGGATTTCCGAGGAAAAAAAAATTTCCGAGGAGTTATTTCCGAGGACTTGTTTCGTCGGTATGTCGTCGGAATAACGTTATTCCCTCAGTATGTCGCCGTTTTCATGTGATCAGACGTGCCATGAAGAATTGTGGAATACATGCACTCTCCATAATAATATAACAAGACGTAAGAACATGTCCCTGCGCCATATCACTGTCCCATGCAAAAGCCGCCGACAGAGTACATATCAATTTCACAAACTCACCCTTGTATCTAAAAGCTTGATCTCTAAGCAACCCTTCAATTGGGCTTTATTTTGTAAAAGCCGAAGTCAACCTCTGAGTTTCCCAATTGTAGCATCCTGCGCGACCTAACTCAAATTTTGGGAGAGCAAGATCATCTTTTACGTTGACACCATCTACGGCTTCCTCCGTAACGATAGCAACATAATCGTCATACATTGGAGGACCATAAATCCTCTTACAAAAATTCTCATCATCATATGTGTCATAAACTGGATCACCATGAATTTCTCTGAACTCCTCACAAAGATCTTCAGATAAATTAAATGGATATGAATCCATGAAATAACAT
This sequence comes from Brassica napus, assembly GCF_020379485.1. NCBI lineage: Eukaryota > Viridiplantae > Streptophyta > Magnoliopsida > Brassicales > Brassicaceae > Brassica > Brassica napus. The sequence continues at coordinate 17,352,120 of NC_063445.1, read as the reverse complement.
GTACCTTGGATGAACATGTCTGGATCGAAATTTAATTAAGAAACCAAAGTGTTGGCTCTGATACCAACTGATATAGCGGAAGCTTTATAGGATAAAACTAGAGATCCGTTGATTCTGAGAATACCCGGAAAACTAGAATAATCACAAAAATCTTATTTAGTCTAAGAATGCCTAAGATCAATGTCTTCTTAAATTCGTTGAGAACAACTATGTTTTAGCCGAAAACAAGGAATAAAGATAAATCTCTTAACTTTTATTAATCAAATCATAAACTCATAAATTAGATAAAACCATAGCCTCAAAGACTATATATAAAAAAACATAAAAACCCTAAAACATTAGAGATAATTATCTTAATAATAAATAAACTCTAAATAAAACACTAAATAAATAAGATATTTATTCTAAATATCCTCTCTGCATCAATCTACCACCATCCACCATCTACACATGTATATGATTTCTTCCTCTCAGTAGACACGAGTTAAAGTTAAATCTTTGCATGTTATTTATATCACTCGCCATTCTATACTGTAATTAGATTACAAATTTACAATCTCCTACTAAGTTACAGTATTGAGTTCAAGACTTTGTTTGCTTTGTTTGACTTGACTACTTGACTTGAAACATGATGGTTGTAGACTTTAAAAAATTTGCAGCGTTTGTTTGTGCTTTTGGTAATGTACTTTTACAAACAATATCACTGTCACGTAAAATGAAGCGTTGGTATCAGATTGATACGAGTCGTATGATACAATATTACACTTTCAATCTTTAGTAGAGAAACCAAAGAAACCGTGATCATGTCTCATCTATCTGGTTTATCATCAACTCCAGAAGAGATCGTTCTTTTGTTTATAAGTTGTTTGATATAATCACTGGAAATGGTTCCCCGCTCTGATCCACTTCTTGACTGTTGTTTTAGTACTGCTCATATGTTTCTCCAATAGAAACGGATCTTTTGCTTTACTGTTTGCCTTACTTCAGACCAAGCTCCTTTGAACAGAGAGGAGACACATATGAACCACCACCACACGAGTCAAGCAACAACAAAGGAATGGGGACTGCATTTTCACTACCCGCGGGCCGGACCGCAAAGTCCTATGTAGCAAGCGGGGTGGGTTTGGGTAGAGGTTTGGGAACCGCAGGTTACGGCTGGCTAACCCGCAAAGATCCGCCAGAGATTGAGACCGCTGCGGAGCGGGTTGTCCCAATTGCCATTCCTACATTTGGATGTGTTTTAAATCTCAGTGCACCAGTAAAGCGGGTATTTGCCTCAGTACGTTTTGCTCTTTGCTTTCTTCTAGTTTAATTCGTGTTTGTTCACAACAAATACTTCATTTTTTTCAATACATGACGTTTTAGAGAATTTTGTTTCTTCCAAATTGTTATTACGTGTATACGCACACCAATTAACCTAATGTGCACACTACCACAATCAAATGGTATGTCGATGTAGCACTTTAGGATCGAATCCACAAAGACCAACGATTACACTTTACCTTTATGGGATCAATACTTAGCTAAAACAATGATGAAATTTTGAGATTAAGGTATTGTGACAAGCAAGTAACAAATTTGTTTAAAGTTTTCAGATGATCAAGAGAGCTAGGTTCAAGGTGATTCATTTGGATACTCAGACCATGAGCCACACAACTATTCATGAAGGCAATAAGAGCCAATCTAGAACATGAACAACAAGAATAGATAAACCTAATGTCGTGGTGTCTATCAATTTATTAAGCAATTCCAATGCCTAAACTTTCGTTTGGATCAGAGAATGATGACAAGCATTAAGCTCAGATTCAATTGGTTCACGATTTGCCTTAACATCAGCTTTCGTTGGCTAAGGACAAATCGCCTATCTATGCTTTTTCTACCAACCTAAAACACTTTTGATGATTAGATTAAACCTATGATCATATGTTGAATGGCCAATTTAACACAAGCAATAAGTATAACAATAGATAGAGATATCAAAGAATAACAATCCTATTTGTGTCTAGCTCACTGATCCATGATCCCTAACACCCTAAACCTAACAAGATGACTACTCTGCCATGACACAAGAAAACACAAGCATCAATTCTGAATAATACATCATGCGATTAATAATAAATAGAATAGGGTTCAGGATGATCTTCTCTAAGGCGAGATTGATGGAGCCGTCTCCCTTTAGAAAGTGCAAAATCTCCGAGTACAAAACCCTAGGGTCTGGTTTCTTGTGTAAAATAGCGTAGAAAAATAAAGAGAAAAGAAAAAAGAAGATATATGGAAGCCACAGGCGGCTGGGAGAGAAAATAGGAAGATCGCAAATCCCGAAATAACTTGAAGTTTCTTTAAAAATCTATGCCGCTGGAACATGCGCATTCGGGTTGCTCCGCTCGATCGGGAACAACCAATCAGATTGTTCTGCAAGAAAAACTCCAAATTGCACACTTTTCTGTCCTTTTTGCTCCAAGTGGCCTATCTATCCTCAAAGTCAACTCTAGACATGTAATGACTCAAAAAGGACTAGGAAGACTCGATAAAGACTTGAAAATCAATTAGGAAATATATATACAAGATGTCAAAAATACCATATATCACAAATTATATGAAATTTTTAATTTTCTATATAAAATTTATGGCTTTTTGCAAAATTGACCTAAAACTCAAAGTCAAACACAAAACTAACCTCCCTTTTTTTTTGGAAATGAGTTTTGCCCTATTCACCCCCACAAGTTCATATAATTCACGAAAATGCCATCAATTTTTTTCTTTCCGAAAATGACATTTTTACTCTCTCACCCTCATCATCTTCAAGTAATTACAAGATTGCCATTATCATCAATAACCCAACCACCATGAACAACCAATTTGAAGCTCTTAATGCTCCCAAAATCAATATACTCTTCTTTTTTCTCCATTCTTATGAACTAAACACAACATCTCTCTCACTTTCTCTCCACATTCAACTAAAAAGACCCAAGATTTTGATTCTACATTTTTTTATGGTTCAAAAAGTCATAGAAGCTAACAATTCTGGGTGGGTCACTTTCGTTTGAGATTCTGTGTGCTTGGAGAAGCCTTATGTGTGCTAAGAAAGTTATCTCACCAATTTAAGGTATGAAATTGAGTTCTTTTCCAGATCTGTTCGTCCAGACGACTTCCCAGGTAAGTCGTCTGGCTGTAGACGACTTACCTGGAAGTCGTCTGGTCAATGCAGAGGTTATTTTTGCAATTGACTGTAAAATCTGTTTTCTGAGACGACTGAAGTATAAGTCGTCTGCTTTTGTTTGGTTACAAAAAATCTCCAAAGAACCTAGACGACTTACATGTAAGTCGTCATAGGTTAGTTTTGCATTTGACTGGATTTTGTCGGAATTTTGACTTTCCTGGACGACTTATTTTTAAGTCGTCTGGTGGAAAATGGAAATATCAATATTTTATTAAAATCCGACGACTTACATGTAAGTCGTCGTAGGTTAGTTTTGCCATTAAAAAAATAACTTCAATATTTAATTATACCCAGACAACTTAAAATTCAGCCGTCTGCCCGACGATTTACATGTAAGTGATATCTCATGATTTTAATAAGTTTTAGATTCATCTTTTAGCTTATTATGATCATTTTAGATTGCATTTAGGTCTTTGTGTTGCATTTGCATACTCATTTGCAAATCATTGGGGTTGGAATGCTCATTTGGAAGTTTGGGGAGAAATTTAAGGGTTAAATTGCACGTTTTAGAAGTTTTGAGTCCACTGTGATGTTAACAAGAATCCAGGGACCAAGGTTGCAAATTCGGAATATTTGCCTGGGCTAAATCGTAAGATTAGAAACTTTGGGGTTGATTCGGGTGGACCTTTCTGCACTTTTGATAGTTTTGGGGTTGAAAAGTAATTATCCAAAGGTCCAAGGACCAGATGTGCAAAAATGGCAAAAATCACCATTGTTGTCTTCTCCACCTCGATCCCGATGGTGAGACTCGCTTCCGGTGACGACGAAGCACGGCAATGGAGGATTTGTGGTTCAACGGAGGCGCAATGGTTGGGACGAGGCTCAGAGCAAGCGCCGGAGATGGAGACACTGACGCCACGGAGGAAGCTTGATCGCGGCTCGGAGGAGACTGATGCGACGACTCCCGATGGCGATTCCGGAGCTTCCACGGCGGCGATTCTGAGCACAGCTGCGGATTCTTGACGATGATGGCGTGAATCGTGGATTTGAGCTTTGATATGCGACGACGATTGAAGCTCTCGGCCATGACGAAGCTTGAAGAGACGACCTCCGCGAGTTGTAGCCATGGCGGAAGAGAGACGACGAGGACGAAAGCTCGCGCGGGTTGAGCGACTCAGGAAGTTGTACCCGCACGCACGAAGAGAGACGAAGACGATGAAGGCTCACGCGGGATGAGCGACTCGGGATTGCGAACCCGCATGCACGAAGAGGAAGAAGTCACGACGTCTCGACTCGGGGTGGGAGACGCGGGGAACCGTACCCGCGCGCGTGAAGTTGGAGCTGCTCGACGTCAAACGCGGGATAACCAACCCGGGTTGTAGCCCGTGATTTCTACCCGAGTCGCGTGTTTGCCTTAGTCGAATTTTAATATTTTTAAAGGGTTTTTTAGACTTTTTAATGGAAACCATTAGGTTTACCAAGGACATATAAATACTCTTGTAATCCCAAAGTGGGATATATCTTGTTTTCTATCTAATCAAAAGCCACTTTTGGGAAAAAGATCTAATCTTGATTATAATTTCTTATCTTTGCTTGATTATCTTGCTCTCTAATCATGTTTAACCTTGAATCACCAATGGTTTTGGGGTTATTCATGTCTATTAGTGAGTAGACTAATCTTGGATTCATGGGCTAGGGTGATTAAGGGTGATTAGAGAAGAACTAGGGTGTTTAGTGTTAGATTTACTTGTTTCCTTGCTTGTTGAGGGTTCTCAATGCTATTTTAGTCTTGATCATACTAAAATAGATCTCTAGGCATTTCTTGCCCACAAGGTGTATGATGAAATGCCTGAACCAACTCTTCAATGCTTTTAGCTTGCTTTACCTAAGAGATTAGTTGCTAAAGGAGTTAAGATTGCTATTGGACTTGTTCTCCATGTTTGCTTTAGTAACATTCAACCTAAGAGATTAGATGCTTGAATTGCTTTACCAAAAGAACATTCATCTAGAGATAGAGTTTGTTTAGCTTAGTGTCTAGGCATAAGGAAAATGTTTGATTGATACCTGGCCACCCTTAATTAGATTGGATCTACATCACCCGAGATCAAATGCCTAGCCCCATGAGTCCTCTTGCTTCATATTGAGAAAAAAAGATCAATACTTTATTGCATTAGCTTATTAGTTCTTAGTTCATATCATCTTTAAAACCGGATCGCACTTAGCTTAAGCATGAACTTGCATTCCCTTTGCTTTAGAATCACCTAGGATTGGTTCGACAATCTTTTATACTACATTGATTTGATCTTGGACCCTTGAAAAGTCCCACATCAAATTGGCGCCGTTGCCAAATTCTAAGTTGATTGTGACATTGAGATTTAGTCATTTGCTTGAGACTAAGTCAATTTTTGTTTAATTGTGTTATTGCTTTTCATTCTTTTTTCTCCCTTTGGATTTCAGGTGTATGAACACAAGGAGCAGAGGTCCAACAAACCTAGTTCCAAGAGTTGAAGACATTAGAGCATTTGAGAGGGAGATTGCAAGACAGAGAAGAGAAGTAGAGCAACAAGCTCACTTGCAAAGGTTGAGGTTTGATATGGAGAATCTGCCTCAAGATGCTGATGCCCAAGGAGGCATTGATCCATGAGCTGATCACTTTCGACCACAGCGCCAGCCACAACATCCACCGCGCCAAGCTCGCGCCATTGTAGCCTATGATCAACCTCACATTAATGGTCATAGGTTAGGAATCAGAGCACCACCAGTGGAGAATAACAACTTCGAGATCAAGTCAGGACTGCTCAACACCATAGAGAACAACAAGTATCATGGTCTTGCTGCTGAAGACCCTTTTGATCACTTGTACAAGTTTGATAAGTATTATGGCTTGTTCAAGACAAATGGTGTTTCTGAAGATGCCTTCAAGCTCAAGATGTTCCCCTTTTCTTTGGGAGACAAAGCACACCAATGGGAGAAGACTCTTCCAAGTGACTCTATCACAGCTTGGAATGAGTGCAAGAGGGCTTTCCTAGAGAAGTTCTTCTCTATCTCAAGGACGGCCAAGATCAGGAATGAGATCTCTAACTTTCAGCAGAAGAACCTAGAGGGCTTTAGTGAAGCTTGGGAGAGGTTCAAGGGCTATTGGTCTCAATGCCCACATCATGGCTTCACCAAGGAGAGTTTCCTTAGTACCTTTTACAGAGGTGCTCTTCCAGAGTTCAGGAGCAGATTAGACACAGCCAGCAATGGTTTCTTCTTGGGTAAAACTGAAGAGGATGCAGAGGAGCTGGTGGAGAACATGGCTAAGAGTGACTCAGTCTACAGTGAGGAGTATGATAGAAGCAACAGAGGTGATGATCAGCACACCAGGAAAGAGCTGAAGTCTCTCCAAGCCAAGTTGGATCTACTTCTTGCAGAAAAGGCTAAGCAGGAGAAGATCACTACAAGAAAACACAGTTTTAGCAAGGAAATTTAACGAGGAAAACTATTCCTCGTGAAATTACGATGACTTAACGATGAAATTGCGAGGAAATAAAGTTTCCTCGTAATGGCCTTGTAAAATACCGAGTAAAGATTTTCCTCGTAGAATCGTCGTAAGTTGACGTGGTTTTTCCGAGAAAAATGTGTTTCGTCGCAAATTCGTCGTAATTTTAGCATGATTTTTACGAGGAAATAACTTACGAGGAAAGAACGAGAAATCCACCAACTTAACACGTTTTTTTTGCCACCAACCTAATTTTTCGTCGTAAATTCCTAGCAAAATTCAACTACCAGATTCGAAAATTTTCTATATATATGGAGGTTTGAACATAATTTTAAGCACACCAACAAGAAAAAAAACGTGAAAAAAATGTCGGGCTTGGGAAATATTTTCGAGTTGCGGAGGTGGATGTATATGCATAGAGATGCTAACGGGAGAGTGACGAAAGAATATCTTGCTGGGTTGGAGCGTTTTATGCATCAAGCAGATTCTACACCGCTCGCCCAAGAAAGCGGTAAAATATTCTGTCCTTGTAGGAAATGTAACAATTCAAAGTTGGCAAATCGTGAAAATGTTTGGAAGCATTTAGTAAATAGAGGTTTCACGCCAAATTATTATATCTGGTTTCAACATGGAGAAGGTTATAGTTATGATCAGAATGAAGCTAGTAGTAGTAATAGCAACTTTCAAGAAGAACCGGTTGATCATCAATTGCATAATGCACATAGTTACCATCAGGAGGATCAGCCGATGGTAGATTATGATAGGGTTCATGATATGGTAACTGATGCATTCGTAGCTCATGATGATGAAGATGAAGAACCTAACATAGATTCAAAAAAGTTTTATGAAATGTTAGATGCGGCAAATCAACCACTTTACAGTGGTTGTAGAGAAGGTCTCTCTAAATTGTCATTGGCTGCTAGAATGATGAATATTAAAACTGATCACAATCTACCTGAAAGTTGCATGAACGAATGGGCAGATTTATTTAAAGAGTATTTGCCGGAAGACAATGAGTCTGCTGATTCTTATTATGAGATTCAGAAACTGGTTTATAGTCTTGGGTTGCCTTCGGAGATGATAGATGTTTGCATCGACAACTGCATGATCTACTGGGGAGATGATGAGAAGTTGGAAGAATGTCGATTCTGCAAGAAACCACGATTCAAGCCGCAAGGAAGGGGACGTAATAGGGTACCGTACCAAAGGATGTGGTACCTACCAATTACAGATAGATTGAAAAGATTGTACCAATCGGAGCAGACTGCTGGAAAGATGAGGTGGCATGCCGAGCATACTCAGACGGATGGTGAGATGACTCATCCATCAGATGCAAGAGCCTGGAAACATTTTAACAAAGTACATCCGAATTTCGCTAGCAATAGCCGGAATGTGTACCTCGGATTATGCACAGATGGATTTAGTCCATTTGGAATGTCAGGGAGACAATATTCATTGTGGCCTGTCTTTCTTACGCCATACAACCTGCCACCGGAGATGTGCATGCAACGGGAGTTTTTATTCTTGACCATATTAATACCCGGTCCGAAGCATCCAAAAAGGTCACTTGATGTTTTCCTACAACCACTGATAAAAGAGTTGAAGGATTTGTGGTCAACAGGGGTGAGGACGTATGACTGCTCAACGAAGAAGAATTTTACGATGCGAGCTATGCTTTTGTGGACCATAAGTGACTTTCCTGCCTATGGGATGTTGTCTGGATGGACTACACATGGGAGATTAGCTTGTCCATATTGTAATGGAACGACAGATGCATTTCAACTGAAGAATGGTAGAAAGACAAGTTGGTTCGATTGTCACCGTCGATTTCTTCCAGTTGGCCATCCGTACCGAAGAAACAAGAATTTGTTTAGGCACAAAAAGGTTGTGAGAGACACTCCTCCTCCATATCTAACTGGAGAACAAATTGAAGCGCAAATCGACTACTACGGAGCTAACGAAACAGTTCGCTGGGGTGGTAATTGGCATGTCCCTCGTAATATGCCTGATTCTTACGGTGTTCATCACAACTGGCACAAGAAGAGTATATTTTGGGAGTTACCATATTGGAAGGATCTTCTTCTGCGCCACAACCTTGATGTGATGCATATAGAGAAGAATTTCTTTGAGAACATCATGAATACAATATTGAATGTCCCAGGGAAGACAAAAGACAACATAAAATCGAGGTTGGACTTGCCGGATATTTGCTCAAGAAGTGAGTTACATATAAAAAGCAATGGCCAAGTTCCCGTTCCAATTTTTAGATTGTCTTCAGAAAAAAAGTCGGTTTTGTTCAATTGGGTGGCATCAGAAGTGAAGTTCCCTGATGGGTATGTTTCAAATCTTTCAAGATGTGTTGAAAAGGGTCAAAAGTTCTCCGGGATGAAGAGTCATGATTGTCATGTCTTTATGCAACGACTTCTGCCATTTGCATTTGCGGAGCTACTTCCAACAAACGTACATGAAGCACTTGCAGGTAGTTTACAATAGGACAATAATATTAAATTGGTTTAGTTTACAATAATAGTATTTGACTAACAATGTGTTTAATTGTTTTTGGAATAGGCATTGGAGCATTTTTCAGGGATTTGAGCACACGCACTCTTAAAGAAGAAGTCGTAGAACAGCTTCAGGAGAACATTCCTATCTTATTGTGCAACTTGGAGAAGATATTTCCTCCAGGCTTTTTTGACGTGATGGAGCATCTAGCTATCCACCTCCCATATGAGGCATTGCTTCGTGGACCGGTACATTACGGATGGATGTATCAGTACGAGCGAGCCATGAAATATTTGAAGGGAAAAGCAAAGAACCTCGCCAAAGTTGAAGGTTCTATAATTGCTGGAAGTTTGACAGAAGAAGTTTCTCACTTCACATCGTACTACTTTGCGTCAAAAGTACGTACCCGAAGAAGAGCTCCAAGAAGATATGATGATGGTGGCGTTGCGCCCACATATGCAGTTGTTGGTGTTCCAGAAATCTTTAGCCAGATTGGACGACTTGGTGGGAAATCAAAACAGGTTTGGTGGTCGAGTGAAGAAGACGCTCATAGTGCACACACCTATATTCTACTCAATTGCGAGGATCCATTGATGCGTTATTTTGAAAGGTAACTTAAATTGAGTATACATTATATAATTGAGAGAGATTAATTCATGTAAAATGTGAATTTACAGCATGTTTGTTTCACAAGTCAAAGAAACATTTCCTGGTATATCCACAAGTGACGTAGACAAAAGAAAAGATCAACACTTTGTTAAGTGGTTGAAGAATCAGGTATTAATCAAATACTTTTAAAATTTTCATACATGAATGATTTGTATTTCAACGTTCTTTTTATTTTTAAATAGGTTGATTATGACGACGATGCAGATTATCCTAAGTGGTTACACGAAGTAATTCAATCTCCACTTGTAAAGGTCACCACATCACAGATGTATTTCACACGAGGCTATACTTTTCACACATATGAGTATGGTAAACAGCGGGCAACCAGTAACTATGGAATTTGTGTGAAAGGAGAAACAGATTTCTACGGAATCTTGACGGAGATTATTGAAGTCGAATTCCCAGGGATATTGAAGCTAAAATGCGTCCTCTTCAAGTGTGAATGGTTCGACCCCGTCGTCAATAGAGGTGTTCGGTTGAACAAATTCGGTGTAGTAGATGTCAACGGTGGCCGGAGGTACAACAAATTCGAGCCCTTCATCTTAGCTTCACAAGCAGACCAAGTTAGCTTCCTTCCATACCCACGGATGAGAGAGTCGGGTATAAATTGGTTAGCCGTGATCAAAGTTACACCTCGAGGACGAATCATCGTAGGAGAAGAACCACCATTGCAAGAAGAACAAATAAATGAAGTTCATGAACCTGAACAAGAAATTGATGACATCCTTCTCATTGATCCGCATAATCACGAGTATGAAGATCTTACCGAAGATCCCACGGAGGAAGCTGTTGAAGACGAGTTTCATGTAAATGATGATGTTTCAAGTGATGACGAGAATGTCGATGAATCCGATTAATGTATTTCATATTTGTATGAGTTTGATTTATTATATATAATTAAAGATAATGGGAGTTTATTTATAAATAAGATATCGACATTAATTATAAGTAAAGGAATTGTGTTTTTATAATTTTCGGTTTGGATTAGAATGAATTGCTTGAGGTTAAAGGATAGAAGTGTTTGATATATGAAGTAGAAGATAAAGAAGATGTGGTTTGGGATTTGGGGTTTCGTTTTAGGGGTTTAGAGACAGTCGTCGTACTTTCCACGTTATCTCACGGGAATTTTACGACGATTTATAATACATTACCTCGCATATTCCACGGTAACAGTAAACGTCGTAAGAGCCTCGTTAACTTACGTGGACTAAGAGACGATTTATAATTAAAAAAGCGGACCTCGCTTATTCCACGTAAGACCAAAACGTCGTAAGAGCCTCGTTAACTTACGTGGAATGAGCGAGGTTAGCTTTTTTATTTTACTTTTCGTCGTTAATTCGTCGGTAAATATAAACCCTAAACTAAAATGAAACCCAAATCCCTAAACCCCAAATGTGCAAACCCTAAAACTCCCCATCCTACTTCATATAAACTAAAAAAAAATTAATTTTCAATTTTATATAAACTTAAAAAAAAAAAGAGAAGAAAGATATTGGAAACACATATGACGAGATACGTAAGTGTAGCCCACATAAATCTACATCATTTGTATTCAAATATCTTCTTCTCTTTTTTTTTTGTTTTTAAACCTTTCATATATGATTTGTAGCGTGTGTTTGATTTGTTGTGTGATATGTCAAATTCAAAATTTGTAAAATTGTTTTCCAACGTATTAAACCTTTCAAATTCAAAAAAATATATATATTGAAGTTAAAGGGTTAGAAATATATGAAGTATAAGATAAGAAATATAAGAAAGATAGGGTTTGAGGTTTGGAGATAAGAAAGATAGGGTTTGAGGTTTGGGGTTTAAGATTTTAGGGGTTAGCAAAAAAAGCCTCGCTATTTGCACGTAAAATCGATGATAAAAACAAAAATCGTCGCAAGAACGACGTTAAATAAAACACGGGCCTCTGTATATCCTCGTTAATTTGCTTGGGCCTTGCGACGAAACGAAAGACGGGCCCACGTAAAATCGATGATAAAACAAAAATCATCGCAAGAACGACGTTAAATAAAAGACGGGCCTCTGTATATCCTCGTTAATTTGCTTGGGCCTTGCGACAAAACGAAAGACGGGCCTCTGTCTTTCCTCGTTATTTTGCGACGAATTTTCGACGAACACTAATCCTATATATAGGCGAAACCGCAGCCCTCTTCATTTCCTCTCTAATTCCTCTCTACAGCCTCTCCATTTCCTCTCAACATGGTAACTCTCTTTCCTCTCTAAGTAGTTTAGGGAATTTAGATTAGGTGGTTAGTTTAGGGAATTTAGTTTACGAAATTAGTTTACAAAATTTAGGTTTCCTCATTTTATTAATTACGTAGTTAATACTGTTCATAATTTTTTATTTACTCTTGACTTTAATTTAGAAATTTAAATTTTGCAGACTATTCGTAGACACCAGCGTAGTGCTCACTACTCGCAGATGTTCGGTCCACCGGGTAGTCGGTTAGACCCGCCTTCACTTCCCGGTTCTTCTTCAGCTCCCGGTTCTTCGGGTCAGCAGGAGACCGTCCCCGAGACTCAATCTTCTCAGAGAGTCTCGCCTTCTTCTACGGCATCGCCATCAGTTCCTCATGTGCCTCCTCCGGTAGCTCCTCCTCCGATGCCAGCTCCTCATGTGCCTCCTCAGATGCCCGCCCATCAGGTTCATGCTGATTTGATGGTGCCAGCGAGTTGTCCTTACTCTCAGTACACTGTTGAGGACATTCTCGGTTTGCCAGGCAGAGAAGGCTTACCGATCATAGACCCCGACCGACCTGAAGGAACACTTTGGTATGTATGTTACATTTATTTTTTAAAATTCATTTGTGACTTTAATAAATATTTAAAACTTTGAATTTGTTTTTTTTTTCCAGGTTTGGGGTTGATAACTGCCTTGCAACAGAAGTAACCGAGACGATTAAAGGTTACTTCTCCATGGCACATCCCAACTGGAAATCCACTCCGATCTACATCAGAAGGACGTGGTTCAAGATTTACGCTGTAAGTTTTTACAATTTATTCCTGATTTATATTTTTTTAAATTTTATTTTTCTAAACTAATTATTAATATTTTTTTTTTTGCAGCAAAAATTTAATTGGTCCATGGGGGTCACTGAGAAGGTGCGGAAAGAGTTTATCGACAAGGCGAAGAAACGTTTGTTGGACACGGTCTCCAACTGGAAGGGTGACTGGATCGTGAAGGGCTATGAGCGGGGCAAACCCACAACCATCACCACGGACGTGTGGGATGGCCTCATCCGTTACTGGAGGGATCCTGATGCCATGAGAGTCGCCCAGTCTTGCTCCGCCTCCCGTAACTCGGTAGATGAGCACGGCCACAGGGCGATGCAACATAGTACGGGCCAAAAGCCACACGCCCGCGTCCGTTTGGAAATGGTACGTAATTTAAATATTTAACTTTTTGATTTTTAATATATATATATATATATATATAATAAAAACTTTCTTAACTATTTTTAGGCCAAGGAGTTGGGACGTTTACCGACTCTTATGGAACTTTTCGATCGGACCCACAAGAACAAGGCGGGCGCATTTGTAGATGAGAAGTCTGAGAAGATCTACAATGATGTGGCAGCTCGTATTGACGAGCGTGAGACCCAGCTGGCGCAGGAGTCCGCCGACGGATCACCCGTCGTCTTATCCACAATAGAAGTGGATAGAATTTACGAGGAGGTAAATTTTATATAAATTTTTTATTAATTCCATTTTACTTTAAAATTTAAATTTTAATATATATTTTATTGTTTTTTAAGGTCGCTCCCAAGAAAAAGGGACGTGTGTTGGGGATTGGTTCCGTCAACGATGTTCCGAGAGCGACTTCCTCTTATGGCCAGAGACGGGATGATGAAGTCTCTCAGCTGCGCGACGTGTTGGAGACGACACAACATCAGCTGTCGTCGACACAAAACGAGTTGGCCTCGACAAAATCGTCGTTCACAGCTCGTATGACTGGTCTCGAGAACTTCTTGGACGTCATAGCGGCCACAAATCCGGAATGGGAGGCCATGTTCAGGACCATGAGACAACAAAACCCCATTCCAGGCGAGACATCCGTGCAAGTCAACGAGGAAGATCTCTCGAGAAGGAGCGAGGAATTCTACGACGCGGCAATGCAGCATTAGTTTTTTTTTTGTTATTGTATTTTAAAATTCAAAACTTATTTATATATTATATAATTTCATTTTAATTCGGCCAAAAAAAAATTTTCTATTCGATTTAATTTCAATTAAAATTTTATTAATAAATTAAATAAATATAATTTTTATTTATAAATTCAGTAAATAGAAAACAAAGTAATTGCATCGCTAATTCCCGATGTATTAACGAGGAAAATTAACGACGAAATATCGAGGAACAATTAACGAGGATTTTACGTGGATTTAGTTACGATTCTATTACGACGAATTGTTTTCGTGTTCCTTACGTTTTTATTACGACGAATTTATTTAGAGGTTTTTGCGGGTCTTTTACGACGAATCATTTACGAGGAAGCACAACGACCGCGTTACGTGGAAACCCCACGTGGTCTTTATGACGAAAACTTAATTCTTCTTTACGAGGAAAATATAACCTCGCTAATTGACGAGGAAATGGCGACGAATCTTCTCTTACGACAATCATATAACGACGAAACGCCTTTCATCGCAATTTCCTCGTAAGTCTTCTTTTCCGAGGAAATAACGACGATTTTGGCCGTCGTTAAATTTGTGTTTTCTTGTAGTGGATGAACTTTGTTGGTGACCAGAAACAAGAGGCACCTCCAGTGATCAATGAGGTTGATGGTTTAGAAGGCCAAGAGGAGTTGTGCTTCATCAATGCTAATGGCACATGGTACAAGAAAGAGCCCAACTTTCAGTACCAAAACAACTACCAGCAAAGGCCACTCTACAACAATCAGCAAGGAGGTTACCAAGCCAACCAGTCTCCTCAGACTCAAGGAAGCTCTTCTCAAGTTCAAGCTCCAGATTCAAGTGTGGATTCTATGTTCAAGCAACTCTTGGAATTTCAGGCCAGAAATGAGAAGACCATGATTTATGAGTTCAAGAACATCCATGCAAAGATTGATGGAAACTATTCTGACCTCAACAACAAGTACATGCAACTTGCCTCTCATCTCAAGGCTTTGGAGAGTCAAGTTGCTTCTATGCCTTCATCCTCCAAGCAGCCAATGGCGTCTCTACCAGGGAAACCAGAAAAGAACCCCAAGGAGTCTTGCAATGTTGTCTTCTCCACTACTTCTCCAGAGATTGAGCTGAG
Organism: Brassica napus; assembly: GCF_020379485.1. NCBI lineage: Eukaryota > Viridiplantae > Streptophyta > Magnoliopsida > Brassicales > Brassicaceae > Brassica > Brassica napus. The sequence continues at coordinate 17,337,043 of NC_063445.1, read as the reverse complement.
TGATCATGAGAAAGAAGAGGATGAGAATGAAAGACTGGTATTTGGAACTGAGTTTGGGGAAGTTGAGAGATTTGTTGTGGCAACAGCTGAAGCACAGATTGTGAAGGACGCTGCTAGGAAGGTTGAAGCAACGAATCTGCAAAGAGCTGAGCACAAGGCTGAGAAACAAGTTGAGAAGAGAGCTGACAACAAGCTGAAAAAGGTTAAGCTAGAGGAAGCCACTGAGGTTGAGCTATCACCCTATGATAAGCTTCCTTTCCCCCAAAGAGTTCTCACCAAAGCTCAGAAGAAGGTGCTCTCCAAGTTCAGGAAAGATCTTAGTGATGTTGGGGTCAGGCTTCCAGAAATCTCGGGTATGCGTGAAGCTCATGTCCAGATGATGCTCATCAACGACATTCTAGACCACCAAGCTGAAGTGGCCGAGCTTTTGGACATCTCCATTACGAAGATTGATCCACCAATCCCTCCAAAGTCCCTCCTTACGCTTGAGTCTCAAGGGATGTTCACCTTGCCTTGCTACCTTGGTAAGCTCACTTTTGATGATGCTCTTGTTGATTCTGGTGCAAGTGTGAATGTGATCTCAATGGAGATGATGAAGAGTCTAGGGATTGAGAGCATGGAGCCAAACACATCTTCCCTACAGTTTGGAGATTCCTCTTCTACAACTCCTATTGGTCTCATCAAGGACTTCACTTTGAAGATTGGAGCATGCACCATTCCTATAGACGTCACTGTTCTGAAGATGGCAACTGAGAAGAGAGTCCCATTGATCCTTGGCACTCCATTCCTTACAACAGTAGGAGCTTGCATAGACTTTTCCAACAAGAAGGTCACACTTGTAAATGTGAACAAAGATGTCTCCTATCCACTACAATCACCAAAGATGATTGCTGAGTACTGTGGAAGAATCACTTGTGGAGCATCCTCCATTGAGAAGACCAAGGCTGAAGGGGTTGGTATTAAGAAACAAGGTCTTGCTGGAGAGTAATCTAAAGAGCTGTGTGATGAGCACTTGGAAAGTGCTACAAAGGAGGAGGTGAGTAGAGCCACAAAGGCTGCTCATGGCAAAAAGAAGATGATGAAAGAACATTACCCTCCACCTCTTGATATAATGCCACACACTCTTACTCTTCACCCAATGAAGTTCAAGGATGGAGCTATTGAGTACAAGATCAAATGCAAGAGAAAGTCTACACCATTCTCAAGTGCAAAAGCCATCATCACTTCACCGCTCCAAGATGATCCAATCAAGCTTCAAGAGCTTCTCTCTCAAGTCCTCACCATCACTCTTGAAGGTGGGAAAGATCCTCCTGTTGATTAGCCAATTGGAAGGAAAGTCAAGCTAGAGACTTAAAACGAGCTCACTTGGGAGAAGTCCCATGGTATCCTTTGTATATATCTTTTTTTTTGCATTAGTGTGTTTGAATAAGCTTAGAGACAAGTTTGGGGGAATTCTAAAAAATTCCCAAAGGTCATGTCGAAAATTCCAAGGTGACAACAAGTCCTCCCTCCTCATTTTCCTTCTCTTATGACAGCCAACTTCAAGTAAGTGCATTCTACCTTTTTAAATACTTAGTTATCATGTTTATGTATTTCCCTTAGATCTCTCCGTTGAGTTTATTCTCACACAAGAGACTGTGTGAAGTATGTTTGGGGGAGAGTCTACTATCTCACATTTTGTTTTGTTTTGTTTACTTGTCATTAAGTCTCATGCATTGCATTGTGAATAATTATTTGCATAGAAAATCCACAAAAATTGAAAAATTTCGAAAATCACAAAAATAAGCATTTAGTTGCATCATTTGCATCTTTAGGATTGAGTCTAGAAGCATTTAGATTGCATTCATGCATTGGGAGAAACCTTGTAAAGAACACATGTCTAGAACTCAATTTGACATCCTAGCTAAACATATCAAGTAGCTTAAGCATCTTTTGAAAAAACTTGTAAGCTTCGAGCCTTGAAAACTCTTCTTAAAACTTGTTTGCTTGCTTGATATGAGCATTGTTCTTAAAATCAGCTCCAAACTGAACTTGGCTTGAATGAACTTAATCTCTCTTGCATATGGGCACTTGTATACTTGATCATGGATCTCATACACATTTGGGTTATCTTATTCCATTATACTAATTTTTGTTAACCCAAATGACACTCCATACCCTACAACCCTAACCATTCTTTGAGACCAAACATTGAATTGCATGAGTGAGGCCTCTTTTGATAGCTTGTCATGTGCAAAATCTTGAGAGTATTGGAGGCGACATAGATTTGTTCTCATCTCTTGCTAGCAAAATGAGCTAGCATTTGGGGATGGTGAGAGGGGTTTTATGTGTTCTAAATGTTAATATATTGGGTTTGGAGAGTGAGAAAGATGAGAAAGATGAATAAAAGAGTGTCATTAGAAAAGAAAACTCTAGGGAGAAAAGAAAAATATGAAGCTCTAGGTTATGTACAAAAGAACCTTCCCCCTTAAAAAAAAAAAAAAAAAAAAAGAGAAAAAGAATCAAAGAGAAAGTGGGGAAGAAAATGAGAAAGAGTTAGAGTTAAGTGTTGTAAAGAAAATGAATTAAAATCCCTAGTTGGTTGAGTCAAAAGAAAAAAAGAGTTGTTCATTGGGCGAGTGATGTGAGTGGGTTTTATTTTGGTTTTGAGATGATGATAAAAAGGTAGAACTTGTAATCACTTAGGAAAATAGTAGAATGATGAGAATGAATCTATGTATGCATGAGTTGCTTCTAATCTAAGATAAATTTTGCATAATGATCAAGTTCCTTGTTCTTGAGTGATAACCACCTTGGAATAATAACATTTGAATCCTTCTTTTCATTCATATTAGACAATTGCTTACCTAGCCAAATGATTGAGATCATGTGCCAATTTGTGAGAATTCACCTTGTGTGTGTGTGTGAATCAATGTGAGAGCTGGTTGAAGGAACTTGTTAGTTGATGAGTATTGCAACTTGAGTAGAGGCATAAGAGTATGGATAGGCCTAGAGAAGCTAGAGTATAATAAGGGAGTTGCTCATGGTATTTGCTATGTTTTCTTTGGGATGTCATATTGAAGGCTAGAAAGTGTTTCTTTTGGCTAAGCTCCCATCTTTATATCTCTCCTTCTTGAGTTTTTGAAAAGTTTACTTGAGGACAAGTAAATGACTAGTGTGGGGGAGTTGATATCTCATGATTTTAATAAGTTTTAGATTCATCTTTTAGCTTATTATGATCATTTTAGGTTGCATTTAGGTCTTTGTGTTGCATTTGCATATTCATTTGCATATCATAGGGGTTGGAATGCTCATTTGGAAGTTTGGGGAGAAATTCAAGGGTTAAATTGCACGTTTTAGAAGTTTTGAGTCCACTGTGACGTTAACAAGAATCCAGGGACCAAGGTTGCAAATTTGGAATATTTGCTTGGGCTAAATCGCATGATTAGAAACTCTGGGGTTGATTCGGGTGGACCTTTCTGCACTTTTGATAGTTTTGGGGTTGAAAAGTAATTATCCAAAGGTCCAAGGACCAGATGTGCAAAAATGGCAAAAATCACCATTGTTTTCTTCTCCACCTCGATCCCGATAGTGAGACTCGATTCCGGTGACGACGGAGCACGGCAATGGAGGATTTGTGGTTCAACGGAGGCGCAATGGTTGGGACGAGGCTCAGAGCAAGCGGCGGAGATGGAGACACTGACGCCACGGAGGAAGCTTGATCGCGGCTCGGAGGAGACTGATGCGACGACTCCCGATGGCGATTCCGGAGCTTCCACGGCGGCGATTCTGAGCACAGCCGCGGATTCTTGACGACGATGGCGTGAATCGTTGATTTGAGCTTTGATATGCGACGACGATTGAAGCTCTCGGCCATGACGAAGCTTGAAGAGACGACTTCCGCGAGTTGTAGCCATGGCGGAAGAGAGACGACGAGGACGAAGGCTCACGCGGGTTGAGCGACTCAGGAAGTTGTACCCGCACACACGAAGAGAGACGAAGACGACGAAGGCTCACGCGGGATGAGCGACTCGGGATTGCGAACCCGCACACACGAAGAGGAAGAAGTCACGACGTCTCGACTCGGGGTGGGAGACGCGGGGAACCGTACCCGCGCGCGTGAAGTTGGAGCTGCTCGACGTCAAACGCGGGATAACCAACTCGGGTTGTAGCCCGTGATTTCTACCCGAGTCGCGTCTTTGCCTTAGTCGAAATTTAATATTTTTAAACGGCTTTTTAGACTTTTTAATGGAAACCATTAGGTTTACCAAGAAAATATAAATACTCTTGTAATCCCAAAGTGAGATATATCTTGTTTTCTATCTAATCAAAAGCCACTTTTGGGAAAAAGATCTATTCTTGATCATAATTTCTTATCTTTGCTTGATTATCTTGCTCTCTAATCATGTTTAACCTTGAATCACCAATGGTTTTGGGGTTATTCATGTCTATTAGTGAGTAGACTAATCTTGGATTCATGGGCTAGGGTGATTAAGGGTGATTAGAGAAGATCTAGGGTCTTTAGTGTTAGATTTACTTGTTTCCTTACTTGTTGAGGGTTCTCAATGCTATTTTAGTCTTGATCATACTAAAATAGATCTCTAGGCATTTCCTGCCCACAAGGTGTATGATGAAATGCCTGAACCAACTCTTCAATGCTTTTAGCTTGCTTTACCTAAGAGATTAGTTGCTAAATGAGTTAAGATTGCTATTGGACTTGTTCTCCATGTTTGCTTTAGTAACATTCAACCTAAGAGATTAGATACTTGAATTGCTTTACCAAAAGAACATTCATCTAGAGATAGAGCTTGTTTAGCTTAGTGTCTAGGCATAAGAAAAATGTTTGATTGATACCTTGCCACCCTTAGATTGGATCTACATCACCCGAGATCAAATGCCTAGCCCCATGAGTCCTCATGCTTCATATTGAGAAAGAAAGATCATTACTTTATTGCATTAGCTTATTAGTTTTTAGTTCATACCATCTTTAAAACCGGATCGCACTTAGCTTAAGCATGAACTTGCATTCCCTTTGCTTTAGAATCACCTAGGATTGATTCGACAATCTTTTATACTACATTGATTTGATCTTGGACCCTTGAAAAGTCCTGCATCAGTAAGTCGTCCAGGATTTTATTCCGAGATTCTGGTCAAACCTCGTAAATCCTGGACGACTTACATGTAAGTCGTCGGACGGACGACTGAATTGTAAGTCGTCTATATATAATTAAATATTAAAGTTTTATTTTTCAATTGTAAAACTAACCTATGACGACTTAATTGTAAGTCGTCGAGTTTTAATAAATTATTGATATTTCAATTTTTCACCAGACGACTGAAATGTAAGTCGTCCAGGAAAGTCAAACTTCTGAAATAATCCAGTCAAATGCAAAACTAACCTATGACGACTGAAATGTAAGTCGTCTAGCATTTTTGGAGTTTTTTAACCAAACAAAAGTAGACGACTTATTTTTCAGTCGTCTCAGATAACAGATTTCAAAGTCAATTGCAAAAATAACCTCTGCGTTGACCAGACGACTTATATTTTAGTCGTCTGGAAGACTTAGATTGAAGTTGTCCGCGTCGATCTTTAATAAAATTTCGTTTTCTTTGTTCTATGTTTGCTAATGTGTTTTATTTTGACTTTTTCAGATGATGCGTCAGTTACATGCAGTGTATGGAGAATGGTTGTTGAAAGATGGATGCTGGAATTTTGTGGTTGATCATTTAAAAGGAGCGAGAATGTTATTTTTGAGTGAAGGTTCGACACATGCTGATCTTGTTGCAATGACTCAAGAAGATTATAACCTGGACATGAACACAGAGTCTGTGGAGTTAACCTACTCATTACAACAGAGTCTTTGTAAAATTTTAATTGCAAAAATGACCTAAATAGACGACTTCTCTGGAAGTCTACTAGACGACCTCCGTGGATGTCGTTTGCGTCAATGTTTAATAAACTTGCATTTTCTCTAAAACTATAAAGACTTTTTAACATTTTCTTGTTAATTCATGTTTATTAATGAGTATTTGGGCTACTGAATGAATTTTATAACTTAATTGGTGATATTTATGATGTTACCAACATTCACGTAAATTAAAGTTTCTAACTGATCCGAGAAGACTTCCGTGGAAGTCTTCTACGCTAGTTTTTAAGTCTTCTACGCTAGGTTTTGAATAAATTGTATTTTTAAGAGTGATAAGTAACTTCAAGATATGTAAAACTCATATTTTCAAAATATGTTTTCTCCCTTACTTTTACTAAATTTGACTAAGTTTTTCAACACAAACTTATAAAAAATATGATATGCTTTGACTAGTTACTATTGTTTGTTTTCATCTCTTAAGTATTATTGTTATAGACACTAATGATGATTATTGTTATGAGTTGGAATAAGGGTTAAAATGCTTCTTAAAATGTTGTATCAATATGAAGCTACCAACGTTCTTGTTTATTAAAATGAGAAAAAGGCCATTGGAGTTTATTATTGCATATGAGAGATCCAAAGATAAGAAAAAGGCTATTGAAGTCTATTATTTCATTGATTCGTAAATGTGTAAATACATTGTTAGCACATGTATTACATCTTGGGAAACATTATTACTGATTTTACAAAAAATTCACAACTAAAAGAGTAGACATGCAAATTACAAAACAGACCACAAACAAAACTATTATAGATCATTCCTCTACAAAGACAAGCTTGGACTCCACTTGATATGGAAGAAGACTTCGTCAGAAGAATTCCAGGAAGTCTGGAAGTCGTCTGGAAGACTTCTTGGAAGTCGTCTGGAAGACTTCCTGGAAGTCGTCTAGCATTATATTTTAGACGACTAACAGGTAAGTCGTCCCATAAGTCTTCCAGATCTGAAAAACCTGTATATCAAATCCAGATCTGAAAAACCTGCATATAAAAAAACATTCAAATGGGTTAAAAACAGAGAAAATTAGTGGAAGATTAGATAAATCTACTTTTATAGAACACCCAAAAATACATATCTAAAATTAATAAATCTACCTTTAAATGAGTGAAAGATGAGTACCATCTGATTAAAAACCTGCAAAAAAGATAGATTAATAAGAAAAACATGAGATAAAACTGAAAAATTCATATAAAGTTTGGTGTTTTCAAGTCAAAGAGATTAGAGTGGGTTTGGAGAGTTTTAGTTTGGGAAAAAAGTAAGAACTTTATACACCAAGAAGTTACCAAATGAAGAAAAATCAGACATAAAAACTTACCAAAACGCTCATATCTATTATGAAAGGGAGACTTCGTCAGAAGACTTCCTGGAAGTCGTCTAGTGCATTATATTTTAGACGAGTAACAGGTAAGTCATCCCAAAAGTCTTCCAGATCTGAAAAACCTGCATATCAAATCCAGATCCGAAAAACCTACTTATCCAAAAACGTTCAAACGGCTTAAAAACAGAGAAAATGAGTGGAAGATTAGATAAATCTATTTTTATAGAACACACAAAAAAACATATCTAAAATTAATATATCTACCTTTAAATGAGTGGAAGATGAGTACCATCTGATTAAAAACCTGCAAAAAAAGATAGATTAGTAAGAAAAACATGAGACAAAACTGAAAAATTCATATAAAGTTTGGTGTTTTCAAGTCAGAAAATTAGAGAGAGGTTGAAGAGTTTTAGAATGATGAACATTACATTTTTGTTGCACGCATTTGAGAGGAGGAGAGAGAATGTGTAAATTTTTCTTTATATAGGGAGACAAAAAATCCAATTAGGTTAAATATTTTTGATTGAGACGACTTCCTAGACGACTTACTTGTAAGTCGCCCAGAAGACTTTAATATTTTTAACGGGAAATTAAAATATTTTTAGCGGGAAACTAAATAGAAGACTTCCCAGACGACTTACAAATAAGTCGTCTGGTTTAAATTATTTAAGCGGGAAAATAATTTTTTAAAAAAATTTTAGGCGGGAATATTTGGACGACTTACATGTAAGTCGTTTGTTTTAATTTCTTCACCAGAAGACTTCCATGGAAGTTGTCTAGACCCTAAACATAACCCCTAAACTTAATTAACTAACTAAACACTTCATAAAATCAAATTAAACTTCAAAAGTGTTTACTATACACAAAAATAAACAAGTATAGGTAAAAATTTAATTTTTCAAAAAAACATACAAGCTTTCCAAAATATAACCCTAAGAATACATACAATGCTACAACATATGTTGCCAAACCCTAGACCAAAGAATACCATGATTCACTACCTACACTCATCATCTATGTTGAAAATAATTCAATTTTTGTTATATTTTAATTTACATCACTTAAAACTGTTTATAATTACATGATTTTAATTTTTCGCTTATCAAAATATTTTTTTTAAAAATTTAAAAATTATTTTTAAGATCAGCCACACCAGAAGACTTACTTTGAAGTCGTCCAGACGACTTCCAACATCTCAGACGACTCAGACGACTTACTGGGGCTATATTCGTAAAAATGGCTTCTGTTTTTTTGTTTGGTCACAAGGGGCTGGACTGTAATTTCACAAGGCTTTTAGGTTAGTTTTGCATAGGCCTGGACGTTCGGGTCTTCGGGTCGGGTTCGGGCCGGTTTCTTTCGGGTCCGGGTCTTTTCGGGTCCTAAATATTTAGACCCAATAAGTACTTAGAAATTTTCGGTTCGGGTTTGGGTCGGTTCTTCTCGGGTCCGGGTCGGGTCCGGGACGGGTTGGGGTATTTAGGATCTGAAAAGGACATGATATACCCAATTCCATCAACTTTAGTTGAATATTTGTCATATATATCTAAAATTTTACAAAACAACTTAAATGAAACCATTAATAATTAAAATAAAACATTTTAAAACTCTAAATTTTACATTTTAAAGCTTTATATAACTTTAAAAATGTTAAAAAAATAAGAACAAATGTTGTTAACAAAAGATATTTCAACTAAATCATAAAATAATATATATAAAATAGAACACAAAAACATCATAGTTTTAGATATACATGTTTTTAAGTCGGATACAAATCGGTTCTTATCGGGTCGGGTCTATTCGGGTCGGTTCTTTTCGGGTCCGGGTCTATTCGGGTTCGTTCCTTTTCGGTTCCGGTTCTTTCGGGTAAAACAATTTAGACCCAAAAGATACTTGTAAATTTTCGGTCCGGTTCCGGGTCGGGTATTTTTGGGTCGGTTCCGGTTCGGGTCTTCTGGTCCAGGTTAAAATGCCCAGGCCTCGACTTTTGCATTTAATTCAAGTTTGGGTATAGGTTTGGGGTTAAAATCAAGTTGTGGGTTTGTTTTGGCAAATTTCCCTAAAATGTATTAACAATTAATGTTATATGACCAATTGGTATAAAAGTAATGGAAAAGTCTATCTTTATTCATAACATAGAGGTTCCTTATATAGGAGATTACACCGTCATAGATAAATGGAAAAATTACAAATCATAATCTCTTGGTTATGAGCCATCCACAATCTGGTTCATAACACTCCCCCTTGGATGCTATAACCTTTTAGAGCTTGTAATGTGCTTTAATGTTGTCTCATTAAAACCTTACCAGGAAAACTCAATTGGGACAAAACCATGGTGAAGGAAAAAGAGTATAACACACATTACTCCCCCTGATTTGGACATTACTGAAGGTCCCTTGGACCTCTCTAATTTTCTGCAACCCGTGGGTGATGAAGATCTTGGGCAGAATATGCTTCGTCCTCGAACATGATAGTTGGTTCTTCTTTACCATCGGCCATGCCACAATCTGATCGAACATATTGAGTCATCGACCTCAAATACACACACACGAAATCTTGGATGATGTTGCTGTGATATGCGTGTACCACCATGTGTAAAACATAACTTGTCTGAAAACAAATCAACAAAACCAAATAACCCCTCTTTGGGCTGGTTAGTATAAAATAAACCAAAATCAAAAGCTTCTTCATCGTCCTTCTTATGGACCAATCAGATCAGTGTCTAAAACAAGACTTCTGCATCGTCCATCTCAGGACTAAATGGACTTCTTTATCGTCCACCTTTGGACTGAATGGATCAGTGTCCAAAACAAGTGATCTCACGCCCATGTACTAGATAATGGGTGAGACTGGTCCATATTAAATCACTTGAGTATCTTTTTCTGTATATACTATTTGATGCACAAGGATTTTATTGTTAATGTACTCAAGCTGTAATCCCAAACAAAACTTTGTTTTCCAAGATCTTTCATCTCAAACTCTTTCTTGAGATATTCAACTGTTTGGGAAATTGTATCCAGAGGTTCCTAGGATATTCAGATCATATACTTTGATGATTATCAATATGTTTCTCGAGAACTTGCTGTACTTTCAGCTCAATACCCTCTAGTACTTTCATTATCCAGTAGACCATATAAATATGCAGTCACTACATCAACTTGATGCAAGTCTAATTTTTTCTCTTATATAGCCAGACTTATGAGAAATCTAAAAGTAGTTGCATCCACCACATGGGAGTATGTCTCCTCATAATCTATTACTGGTCTTTGTGAGAATCCTTGTGCAACATCAGCTTTATATCTCAGGATTTCTATTCCTCACAAGACCCATTTATATACACTGGTTTTAACATCATATGGCGTCTTAATCATATGGCCAAATACGCTTTTCTTCTTTAAACTATTTAACCCTACGTTTCCATTCAATCCAATCTGTTCTACGAGTGCGCACTCTTATACTGACGTGGGTTCATGATCCTCACTTATCTTCATAAATTCAAGTACTACCTTGTATGCAAATAAATCATCTTATGTCGACATTCCTTATTGGTTCCATTATGTTCCAGACATTATATAATCGATTGAGATTTATTATTAGCAGGACCTTTAATACTTTGCAGCTTGGCGTCCCAAGCTACATTGTTTGGTACATCTACCTTAGAGCCGGCCGGCCTTATCTCCATGTCTGGGATGGTTTCCTTAGTAACCTTGGATTTGGATTTTGATTATCATTCTGTACACCTTTCTTTTGTTTCCGAGGATTCTTATCTTTTGGAACCTATTTGGTCTACCACGTTTCATACGTTGTCTAGACTCTGTAGCAACTTGACTGTGTCTCTTCTTGGACATCAAATTCGTTGGTGCTTTACAAGCTGGTTTATATATGACTTAGTCATTCTTTTTCGGGTCAGAAAATGTGTCTGGCATTTGATTAGCTAGCTTTGTAAACTTATAATCTTTGGAGGTCTATTTCATATTCTTTAGTCCGAGGATCTTGCCAAGACATTGATGGTTGATTCCATTCTATTTCTTTTACCATTCTATTACCAGCTTTATTATTTTTCTCCTCCTGGTCTTAAAATAATCCGTGTACCTGGCCTCAAATATAATCACCCATAGTTGGCTCAAAGTACTTTATTATTGTGGGAGAATCATATCCAACATATATCTCCATCCTCCTTTTGAGGTCTCATCTTAGTTCTCTGTGGTGGAGCAATTAGTACATAGACAGCACATCCAAATGTCTTATGATGGGGTATGTCTGGCTCTTGACCCGTTAATAATTGTGATAGGGGATATCTATCCTCACTAAATGGTCTGATGCATATTAACTTAGGTGCATGTAAATTTCATGTGGCCCAAGCTGTGAATGAGAGTTTTGACCTCATAAGTTATGGTCTATCAATCAGCTATTTGCATTTTAAAAGATTTCGGCCAACCCGTTCTTGGTATGGACATGTATCACAGAATTGTCCACACTTACCCCCATGGACATACCATAATCATTTAAACGCTTGGGACATGTATTCACCAGTATTATCTAGACATATAGTCTTTATTATGAAAAAGGGGCTCGTAGCCGTTTTACTGGTGATGGCCTAATGAGTTTCCCTTTTGTACATGCTACACACGTGAGATTCTTTGGGATAACTCTTCTTATCTTTTAATGTGTGCCTTTTGAATATCAATTTTCGCATCATGTTTGGACTAGGATGGCCAATCCGGTCATGCCATAAAGTGTATATTTTCGCAGGCTTTTAGCCTCTATCATACTGATCTATGCATAGTCTAGGTCAGTAGAGAATGCATGTATAGTCTTTAGGATTTATTATGGCCTTGGGCGATTTTATACATATATCTGAAGGAACTCTTTGTTTCCTTCGCCCATTGTTTCAATATGGAAACAATTCATTCTTATATCTTTAAAACTCAATAGGCTGCTCTTGCTCTTAGAGCTGGGTGAATATAAGGCATCACTGATTTCTAGATGCATACCCTTAGGCAACAATATATTAGCCTAGCCATAATCTTCTTTCAGACTGACGATACCTGCTTTAGTACTTATATTGGCGTTTTTCGGTGTACTCATATAGAAAAATCATTCATTCATTTAATCTAAGCAGACAATGTAATAGAAATAAATTCAAGGAGATGAAAATCAGAGAAATCATACAAGCAAAGCAATCACACAAGCTTGATGTCGAAATCAGATTATCAACTTGATTCTTTTAGGCAATCATAAGTCTTATATTCCATAAGATCTTATTGATCATGTTCAAAATTATTTTCACCATCTTTATAGACCAAGTGGGTTTCAAGATTCTTCCCTTTCAGACTCTCTTTGATAGAGGTGACAAAAATGTTTGGGAGTCCTTCATATCTTAGCCCAATGGTTCCCCATTCCACATCTATGGCACACTGATTTGGTCGAGCTTTGTTGTTTAAAGGATATACCGTGGCCACTGTAGGAACCCGTTAAAAAGAAAAAAAAAAAGAATGGTCGAGTATCTTTGTGGTGGTCGAGTCGCGGGCGATAAGGATCGATCGAGAAGCTTTGAAGTACGAGGTGGGCGAAGAATTGATCGTGAGTGAACTATGAGTCGAATAAGTTGCTCGACCATAGTTAAAAGATGTCTTAGATTGATTAGAAGGACGTTTTGGAAGCATCACGTTTTTGGAAGCACGGCGGTTTAGAAGCTCGACGCTTTGGAAGAATGACGTTTCTTCAGCACGAAGTTTTCCGCGAAACTTCGTATCAGCGGAATATTATTTCAAAGACATTGGAAGCAGGACGGGAGTTAAGCAGGATGGGAAGCAAGCACGACTAGATCGAAGCACGTCGGGAAAACTCGAAATTAGACGAAAACCCTAATTTCGGTATTATGGAAGTTTTCGATGAAGCCGAAGGATCGGAAATATTTACGGCCAAGGTCAGAGTTCAGATTGGAGTTTATTAAAAACATTAAACTCATCTGAGCGGGAGCAGAAAAATATTCGGGATTAATCGCGGATCAGAAAAATATGCAGCCAGCCATGTGGAGCACGAGGTGCCGCCGCGCATGCATCCGGAGCCATGCAAAGCGACACACTGGCTGCCACCAACCTGAAGCTGATTGGTTGCTGTCTTCTATAAATATCCCACGAACCTAGCTCATTTAATCACATCCAGACCTGTCCAAACCACCTTAAAAACGTGAGAGAAAAGTAGAAAAAGAAAGCAAGTGATTCCGAGCTATTTCGAGAGTTTTAGAGAGTTTTTGAGGTCAGTTCCCTACTGAATTCGAGTCCGCGCCTAGGGAAGGTTCTGTCCAAATGAATCCATCCAGGACAGTCAGTTCCTTTGATGATCAATCGAAAGTGCTGTCCGGAGTTAGTTCAGGTCTACGGGTTCAGATCAGTCAAAGTTCTGCTCGATACTCCGCCGGGAAGTCCGAAGAACTGTCCATAAGCTAAAGGAGGTTCTGTACGAGTCCAGATCAGTCTGTCGAGGCCTGTCAGTTTCTTCATGGTGAAGCCAAGGTCTGTCGAAGTCGAGATCAGTTCTGTCCAGTCAAGTCAAGACGTCCCTTGGGTTTTGGCCAAGTCCTCTCCGATCAACCAGCTGCTTCTCGCCTAGAACACTGTGAGTTGGTTTGTTTGAGTTCCACTTGGAACTTAGGGAAGATCGAGTATTCATATAGAGTAGAATGCTCACACTGTTGCATGATAGAGTCCTTAGGGTTATTTATTAAACCGGACTCAGTTTAGCACGGGCTAGCTGAGATAAATTGAATTAAGACTAAGTTAATAACCGGACTAGGACTAAGATGACCGATTATATTTATTCATGAATCGGTATATTATGATGAATTATGACCTAGTTGAATTGGCTTAAGGATGATATGCATGTCTTGATTATTTATTACTTGGTTGATTAGTTATGATTTGGACATGCCTTAGGGATGTCCAAATGATTGCTGGTTGAGATTGTTGTTTGTGCAGGGATTATGTTAGGAGATTTTCGGCCATATAGGCTGATATCCCAGTTTGTATTGTTTAGTACTACGAGTCCTATGCCACATAGGTCGGGCTACTAGTACTGGTGGTTAATGTTCTAGACTCTTTAAAGTATTGTTTAGTTTTGGAAAAAGAGTCTTGTCTCTTAGTCTTTCCTAGAAATAGTGTGTGTTGCCGACAGCAGGTGCGAAACCCGCCCATGCTAGGCATGTTGAGGGGTGATTAGTGTTTCCTCACCCTCGTACCCAGCGGGTTCAAGGAAACCCCTTATTCGCTGGATCGGGAAGACTCAGACGAACGGGGTCATGTCCTATGACTGAGTATTACACGACGGTGTAATGTGGCAGTGACCCGAAGGACTGTGGGCTGTCGCGCGGTGACCCGAAGGACTGTGGGCCGCGGTCGGTTGAAATTTCCTTCTTCTGGCCTCTGTGGTAGGGAGATAGGATATTGCCGATAGAGAGGAGGAACACGAAGTCACCAGGGCCCAGGTTAGAGTGTTGTGTTAGTGTGTCGTAGAGGGTTATGGAACCCTCGAGTTAATGTAGCACCGATATACGGTGTTACGAGTAAGATCGAGTCATTGGTAGTTACTATCTTATTATTGTTGTGGTTGTGGTTGTTGATTGATTTGTTTGCAGGTTCTGATATTAAGTCCTAAGTCTGGTTTAGGCTTGGTGTGTATTTGGTTAGTGTAGGCCTGACGTTGGCATGTATGTGTTTGAGGGATTGCTTGTGAAGGGTGGTGGATATTAAAGCTATGCGGTATCATTGGTTGGCCGATCATGTTCTTGTCTGATTGTTGGTCGACCGGTTAATGATACTTGTATAGTCTAAGTGTCTAACACTACATGAGCACTGAACTCAAGCGTATATATGGTTAACTAGGAATTGGTTGTTGACTTTTTTTAATGCAGGTTCCCGTTACTTGAAGTTAGATCATGGCAGGAGGCCAACTCTAACTTAGTAACGGTTTGCTTAGCCTTAGCTTTTATTGCATGCTAGGGCTAGATTGATTGTTATTTTGGGTTGTCTGGGTTAGAGTCTAGGTTGCGGGTAGAGGCCGCCAGCTCACTGAGTAATATTAGATTACTCATCCACCTCTGTTGTCCTTTTTGCAGGTCGCTTAAGGTAAGGATGATCGGATAGCTTGGTGCTGGACGTTAGGGCCGCCGGAGTAGATTTTCATGCCTTTTGTAAACGGTATTGTGAATTGTGTTAAGTTGACTCGATTTGGCATTAGGCCGGGCCCAGTCTTGAATTATTCAAATGTATGAATATTTCTTGAATCAATAAAAGTAATTTTTTTATATGCGCTTCATGAGTACTCTGATATTTGACTAGTCCGGTCTAACACAACGTTAGGTCGTAGTACGGGTGGGAAAGCCTTAGGCCTCGATCTAACGAAAAATGCTAACTCTAGGTACGGGTTGCAAAGCCTTGTGCCTTGACGCAGAGGGAAGAGTTAGTGGATGAACTGGTCGAGGTCGTGGAGTAAATTTTGTGACTCTGACCGGATCATCCCTAACCCGTCACGTAGCACTTCCGGACCATGGTATTGGGTTGGACGGTCAGTCATGTTCTTGATTGATTGTTGGCTGGCCGGTTGGCTCATTCATCTCTAACCCTGGGTGTTGGGAGGTCGATCGGTCATGTTCTTGTTTGATTGTTGGCTGGTTGGTCGACCATATATCTAGGACGGTTCGGGAGTGTTACAGCCACTGCCTTAACCATGGCTCAAATTGGGTTGATACCCATGGCCTCTGCCATAGTGATTCCCACGGCGAAATGTGTTATAGTGGCCATGGCCACGTCCTTTCCACCCTCCACGGCCATGACCGTGTGGTCTATCATTATGGACGTGGTTACCTTTTTTTCTTTTCTTCTGCGGCCTTATTGGTATCAGGTAATGAGGTTAATCCAGGAGGTCTCAATTCACTGTTTCTCATCAGTAATCCATTATTTTGCCCAGCTAGCAATAGACTCATCCACGGACTTATAGTCCTGGATTATGGATTCTTCCAATCAAATAGGGCCTTTGGTAATAACACCGTTCTGCGGTGATCATATCTCGATTTTTAACTCTGTCCAAAGGTCTACAGGATTCTCTATAGTCAGATACTGATCTTTGAGACTCTTAATAAGATGATGGCTAATAATTAATATTGCCATGTATCAATCTTTCTCATTGGCATTATTGCCTTCTATGATACATTCACCAAGTTTTTTTGACTTTAGGATAATCTTTGTATCTAATGCCCACCGTAAAAAATTATCTCCAGAGAGATTTAGGGCAGCAAAATCCAGGTTGATTTTCGACATCTCAAATCATATATCACTCAATATTTAGGTATAATTTTCATGCGGCCTTACTCTTAAAAACAATCAATTCGGATTTCAATCTTGTGAGGACAATGAGACTATCAATCTTAAAGGCATTTAATCAATCAGTCAATTTCTAGCAAGTCTCAGCAAAACTATTTCTATGTGCTCATAATATTATGGTTTATCAAGACTAGCAAAAACGGATTCAATTAATCATGCAATTAGGGTTTAACAATCAATAGATTTTAGCAAGACTAGTAAAAAGATTTATTAATCACTCAATCAGTTTCAAGGCTGATTTTAGCAATACTAGAATATAGATTTCAAGAATGAATTTCAATGAATCAGTTTCAAGGCTGATTTTACCAATACTAGAATGTAGATTTCAAGCATGAATTTCAATGAATCAGTTTCAAGCCTGATTGGTATTTAGCATAAACCATGTGTAAATAATTTATCTAGTATCCGAATTTACCAAAGCTCAAAAAAATATAATCAGATCAATCAATTTAATCGAACTTAGCATACAATCTTAAACCTCAAGACATTAAATTTTATCATGAATCTATCAACCTAGCATACGGATTCTCAATTCTCAAAGACATCCAAATCAGATCAATATAACCTATCATCCAGATTATTTAGGGTTTCTATTTAAAACAGATCAGATTACAAAACTATCAATCCTAGCAGATGATATTAAACATCAAGAATCATGCAATCAGATCATTCAGATTTTAAACAAGTAAACTTCAATCAATCTATCAACCTATCGGATTATATAAACAAAGCAAGCTAGCAACCTATCGGATTCAATCAATGTTTTAACAGGCTGGTCGGTTTAAACAATTTTAAATCAGATGAACAATTAACCAAGCAGGATGAGAAAATAAATCTATCAATTTAACGGTCAAACAATTCTAGAAACATAACATCAGATTCAATCAGATTTAAAACCTCAATGATAAAAACCGAAAACAATTTTGATTTCAAAATATTTGATTAGGGTTTTAATATGTGATTTGATAATTATACTGTAATTAATTTTTATACATATATTATTTAGGGTTTATAGATATAGGGTTAGGGTTTATTGGATTTTAACTTGTAAAAACCGATTTGGGGTTTTAATCATGTAGGAACATGATTTAGGGTTTGGGGTATCGAACTTTTAAAGCTTCGATTTACTCAATTAGGATTTTTGATCTATTACCCTATGGTTTTGATTCATAAAGATTAGGGTTTTAGGGTTTCATTCTTTATCAATCAATCCATGTTCGATTATGGGTTCTTAGGTTTTAAATTACCTTTTAACCTTAGATGATTGTTGAATCGGACCACCAAAGGAGTTGAGCCGTGAGCTGGACACGAACGGGACGCGAGCTGGAATGGATCGAGTCGCTTCTATCGGGTCGCGGACGTCCTTTGTTGCTTGATCGGGAACGCCTTGATCGTCGGATGCGAGCTGTCTGATGCAATCGCGAACGAGGAATAGGTAATCAATATTTTCTTAATCCGTGTAATCAATATTAAAACTTCGTGATAGTAAAAAGAAACGGAGGAAGTATGTAACTTTTACAAAGTGAAGTTCATATTTTTGATTTGCATGTCAATTAATATACGCATATACGCCTGTTTGGTAAAGTAATCATTTGACTAATATATATTAAATGACATTATATACGTTATCTATTATTTTTCTATTTGACTTCAATTTGTTTAAATTTTAAACTCTTTAAGATTATATATATGAAAATATAAGCAAGCAATTGTTTAATAATATAACCGCATTTTAAAGGTGATATATCAAAATGTAATATCTTTTACCAACTTTTGGTCAAATATATTTTACCTCTTTAAGATGACAATATCTGGGTTTTGATTTCAGTATAACACTATATATACGGCAATTTGACCAATAAAACAGACATTACATCTTAACCAAGATCATCTAAGATAAACAAAAGATGATTTCAAAGGCAATTTTCGTATGCATATTCGTGTTCTCCTTCTTTGCTCTACATTAATGTATGCATAGGTTTCTTCATATCTTTATTTTATTTTTGTCATTGTCATGTCAGTGTTGTGTAAATGATGTGTGGTTTCAAATATAGGCAACCAAATGGAAGTTGGAGAAATAGAGAGCAAACTCGTTATTCCAAAATGTATCCATAGAAGATGTTCAGATCAAGGCTTTTTCCAAAGAGATTGTTGGTGCTGTATGAAAGATCGAACGCTCCCTTGTTTCAAAGAACAAAGCGATTGCGATTCAGATAGGCATTGTCCTCCTATACAATTAAGACTTTAGAAAATCAATGTAATATTATTATGTTTCCAAATCTATATAAATGCCATTGTCCAAACAATAAACCAATATAAATGCAACTAACAAACTATGATTTTAGCCTATTTGAAATCATGAAACATTTACGGTTCATTTGAGATGAATAAAGACAGTTTGTTCTAAAACGCGGCTGCCGTGACCGGCTTTGCGGAGTTTAAGGGATCGACGGCTCCCGGACGTTTCGATTTGGTCCAAATCGGTGAATTAGGCGGAGTTTAGAGGGTAAATTTTGATTGAAATGCAAAAAAATGAAGATAATATGAATAATATTTATGGCGGCCATGGACAGGGCCGGTCCTGAGATTTTAGGAGCATGTGGCTGTTTCTATGTAAAAAAAAATGTTTTACTATCCGGATATGAATCCGGACACTCCGTATATTCTATTTTCAGAGCGGATCCGGATCAGATCTTGGATCAAATCGGATCCCGGATAATAATTCCCAGCCCTACTTACCGCCACACCATGTTTATATCATCGTTATCTATTACAAAAACTTTAATTATATATACTAAAATAAAAAATAGACTCAAAATTAATCTCTTAGTAATTCCCGATTAAACCACAACTCTTACATTAGGTGCTATACCCAACCGGAGTGTAATAATAACGCCTAACGTGTTTTAGAACGAGGATCTCATATATAACCAAAAATTAAGTGAATCGATCAAAAAATTTATAAGCAAAATCAAATATATCTTTAAAATCTTCTTTTTGTTGTCCATACATATAAATTATAAAATGACTTGAAACTAATAACAATGAAATAATATATTAATTAAATATGAACTTATATATTTTATGAATATTTATACATGTGCAAGGGCATAGGAAAACTACCTAGTTACCTAATAAATATATAAGAAATATAACATAATATTATACTTTTACTCTTAACTTTAAAAAGTTTTGTGGGAAGTATATATCGAAGCATCCATCGTCACATTTAACTGAACGAAACAGAGAATTCAACTCCTGAAACCAAGGTCCAATGTCCATTTCCTTGGCATATTTGGCAAAACACATTTTCCATAAACTATTCAACATCCACAAATCACCACCACCACCAACAAACAAAATCCAAAACAAGATCAAGAAAATACAAAAGATAAAAAAAATCAAGAAATTAAGAAGAAGAAGAAAATCTTATAACTATCTTCTTTTGAATCTTATTGAAGACGAAAGAGAAAAATGGCAACAATGAAAATACCAATGACGGTACCTTCTCCTCGAGTCGATGCCGAGCAGCTCTTTAAGGCCTTCAAAGGTATTATCTTTAATGGTTATAAACAGGGTTTCTTGATCACATTTTAAATTATAATCTTGTGCAAATTTTCAGGAAGAGGTTGCGATGCTTCGGTAATAATCAACATCTTAGCTCACCGCAATGCAACGCAACGAGCTCTCATCGAACAAGAATACGAAACTAAGTTCTCAGACGACCTTCGAAAGCGTCTCCAATCTGAGCTTCACGGTCATCTCAAGGTAGGCCTTACAAGAAATGTTATTCATCAAGAAATATAGTTTAAACCATGCTCATTTTTGTATATGGATTAGATGCTGTTGTATCTAGATATTACATTCAAATATTATTCGGTTTTATTTTATAATAGCATCTGAAACTAGTTGAAAAGTAAAATATATAGTATATATTAATAATGAATTAATTATTATATAGATGCTTTTTCTTGGTTTCAGAAAGCCCTTCTTCTGTGGATGCCTGAAGCAGTAGAGCGAGACGCTTCAATACTGAAACAAGCACTGAGAGGAGCCGTGACTGATCACAAAGCGGTCGCTGAGATTATATGTACACGCTCTGGCTCTCAGCTTCGTCAGATCAAACAGGTTTACTTAAACACATTTGGTGTCAGAGTAGAACAAGACGTTGAATCTGAAGCTTCTGGCAATCACAAAAGAGTATGTGTTGATCTGATGAATCATTTTGACTGAGATTATGTTAGATGTTGACATGCATATATATAATAGGTTTTGCTCGCTTATTTGAACACTACACGGTATGAAGGACCAGAGATCGATGACAAGATCGTAGAGAATGACGCTAGGGTTCTCAAGAAGGCGGTTGCGAGGAAGCACAAGTCTGATGACCAGACGTTGATTCAGATTTTCACAGACCGAAGCAGGACTCACCTGGTCGCTCTTAGATCTACTTACCGTTCAATGTTCGGCAAAGAACTTGGAAAGGTAATAATAATAATCAAGAACCAGAAACTTGTTACTCAAGAAACCCTTTATAGTTTAAGACATTATTTGATCTTGATAGGCCATTAGGGATGAGACACGTGGGAACTTCGAGCATGTCCTTCTGACGATCTTACAGTGTGCTGAAAACTCTTCTTTCTATTTCGCAAAGGTAAACCTAATCTCTCATGTTTCTTGAACTATAAGAAACAGTATTTTTTAGATGTTAAAAGCATGACAAATATGAAACTGCAGGCGCTGAGAAAATCGATGAAAGGGTTAGGAACAGATGACACGGCGTTGATTAGAATGGTGGTGACAAGAGCAGAGGTTGATATGCATTACATCGTTTCAGAGTATCGCAAGAGATACAAGAAGACTTTGTACAATGCTGTTCAGTCTGATACAAGTGGTCACTACAAAACGTTTCTCCTCTCTCTTCTAGGCCCCAACGTTTGATATATCTCTATCTATATATGTACCCAAACTTTCACGTTGATTCTTGGCGTATTTTTATGTGTATATATCAAATAATTCTTGTAAGAATGTTGAAAGGAAAATATAATACGTTTAAATGTAAGTTTCTACCAAAAAAGGGCAGGTCCAACAAAGATCAACCAAGAACTTGAGAAGCTATGTTAACTACCGTAGCTCGAGATTACTTTCTAATTCTAGCCAGAGTCGAGTTTGTATATAGTCTGGTAAGTTTTCCATTGAGGTAAGGATGATAAGAGCTCGTTGAGTAGCTTACAAGTATACTCTTCCCAAGAGGTAATCGCGGCTGATATATTTGTCAAGTCAAGTGAATCCTTCCTATCCTCAGTGAAGCATGAATATCCAAAAGTTTTGGTTACAAGTCCATCCTCGTCTGGTAGGAAAACTGATTTCAAGGTATTGATAGTTTCTAACTGACGCTGGGACATAGCTTTCAGCTCTTCTAAACCTTGAGCTCAGAAGATTTCCAATGGCAGAGCTGAACAACCTCTTGTTCAAGGTTCAACAAATGGGAAAGAAAATAAAAAGGCTTTTGATTATTTATGAAGAAACTCATGTGAAGTCCGGGTGAGCAGCTCTCCTCCTTTAGCTATTTGTATTGACCCCATGAGTTGTTCAGAGGTATCTAGAGAAGGATCTTTGTCTTCTTGTACATCTAAACCAAGAAGATGCAACCTCGCAAAGCAGATATCAAAACGTAGGTTTTGATTAGCATCTTGATGATGACAGAACCAGTACATGTTAGCGGAAGCAGGTACATGGAGACAAAATTCAAGTGATGTGAACGACGGGAAGCAAGATTGGAATCTTCGTCATGGGATGAATCCCGGCTAAACCACATTGCAAGAGTTAATCTTTCTACATCTGTTACCTGTGAGCATCCCATCAGTTGTGAAAGTCATGTAAACAAACAAACAGAGTTTGAACCAAGCGGTTCAACAAGTGTGATTCATTGGGAAGTGTTGATAAATGTGTAAATTGAGATTTCACACTTGTTGAACCGCTTGGTTTAGAGTCTTTAGGGGAGATGAAAAAAACTCTAAACCAAGCGGTTCAACAAGTGTGAAATCTCAATTTTCTACCAACTAGTCCAATCGTTGACTATCCAAATCTCTCTAACTCTATGATCCAACACATTCGTTTAAAATCAATTAAACAATTAACAACACTTCCCAATGAATTGAATCACTGATTCACCAAATCATATTTTTTTTTTTTTTTTTTCAAAACAAAGCAGTGTTGACCTTCAGGTCCTAAAAGCTCATTTAGAGTGGTTGGGTACGAACAAAACAAACCCCAAGATTCACTTACCATGTCTTCTTCTCCACCTCAATCCCCTTCCTCTTCACCAACCATGTCCGATTCCACCTCACCTCTTCTCCGCTCCCGCCAATCTCCCCGCCGCCGCCAGCCCTTACTCGCGTCGCTCATAGGCCGAGCTTCGGGTCGGCGAGGAGCTTCGGTGGTTGTGAGAGAGACGGCTGCACAGGAGCTCGAAGACAGACGAGCCGATTGGGGCTACTCCAAACCCGTCGTGGCTCTCGATATGCTCTGGAACAGTGCCTTTGTGGTCGTCGCGGTGGTGATGCTTTTGATTTCAAAGGAGGAGGAGCCTAACGTCCCGGTTAGGGTTTGGATCTGTGGGTACGCGCTTCAGTGTCTTGTTCATGTGGTGCTTGTGTGGTTGGAGTTTAGGAAGAGGAGCATGCGCGCTGGGGATTTGGAAGCTGGGGAAGGCTCTGGTCGTGGACGTAGTCGTGATAGTGATGATGAAGATGGTGATGAGAGGATCCTCAGGTTAGCCACTCAATTCTACATTAGATGAATGCAAAAAAGTTTGATACTTTATGACATTTATCCAGACCCGACAATGCTTCTTGTCTTTCTTGTGTCATGATTATGTTGAAGAATGCTTTTTAGCTTCTGTAAGAATAAAAAAAAAAACATTAGTCTATAACTCTATATTGTCAAAGTTGTTTACTTTCCTTTTCATGGTTGGAAACTACAATGTTTTAGTTTATTCTGCAGTCGTGAAATTGATGGAAGCTAAGAGCAAGCAGTTTCCGTTATCTCAGTGTCTTTTGTTGTTCTTTAGTAAAATTATTTACTAATTGATTTTTCACCATCATATTTCTCAGCGCTAAGACTTGCGAATCAATGAACACCATTGTATCATTTGTCTGGTGGATTGTTGGCTTCTACTGGCTTGTATCTGGTGGTGAAATCCTTCTGGAAAATGCTTCGCATTTGTACTGGTATTGATTTAATCTTTTCAAAGTTTCTTTATGAAAAGTAAAAACTCTTTCACCTTCTTTTGATCTCATGTTTCCTTTGTTTAGCTGATTGGTAATGACTTAATGCTTTGCAGGTTGACTTTTGTTTTCCTGGCATTTGATGTGTTCTTCGCCGTCTTTTGCGTTGTGCTGGCATGCCTTATCGGAATCGCCCTATGTTGCTGCCTCCCTTGTATTATTGCTCTTCTTTATGCGGTTGCCGGGCAGGTACAGACTTGAACATCAACCCCCCTCAATCAAATATTGACTTTCCTCTGGAAGAAATGAGATAAATAAACAGCCCTTTGTGTGTGTTTTCAGGACGGTGCATCAGAAGCAGATCTTAGCATCCTTCCCAAGTACAAGTTTCAGATGATGAACAATGGAGAAAAGCAAAGTGACGGTGGAGGGAAAATGATACCCATGGAGGCAGGCACTGACTATTCAGGAAACGAACGAGTCCTTTTGGCAGAAGATGCTGTAAGTTGTTATTTTAGAAAGTTATCTCGTGAAACTTGTTTTCAGAGCTTTCCTTTAATGGGGGTTTTTTTGTTTGTTTGTAGGACTGTTGTATATGTCTGAGTTCGTATGAAGATGGAACAGAGCTGGTGACACTTCCTTGCAACCACCACTTTCATTCGACGTGTATTGTGAAATGGCTGAAAATGAATGCGACATGTCCATTGTGTAAGTTCAATATTGTCGAAGGTAGTGAACAAGACTGAAGTAGAAGAGAGTGACTGTCTCATCTATTTAAATTCTCTTTGATCCGTGTTTTTTTTGGTATAGATTAGAGACACAGAAAAATGATTCTTGTCATGTGTAAGTTGTAAAATAAATGTAACTTTGTTGTCTATCCCTTCATTTATCAAATATATATATATGTTTATGCCCAGTGAAACATTAGTTAGGTTTTACATTTAAAAAAAAAAAAATTAATAAGATAACCGTATAACCTCTCCATTCTAAAAGTTAAATTTATTGTTTTTATTAAATTGTTTATATCTATACTATTAAAACAGGATCCTATTGTCTTTTTTATTTTAGTCTGCCATTTCTTTATTAACATTGCATGTTTCATTAAAGGCAATCAAGTAATATTAATAACACATCTATATTGGGCCATTATTTTCGGATCCAGCCCACTATCCACATTAGATCTCTCTTGGGCCATTTGGGCCGATTAAGAAATCAGATCTAATTCTCACATTTTTTTTCCTTTGGGCCATTGAGTCCAAGTTCAAATAATTTTTTTTTTCAACCATTCTTAATTAATTTTTTTCTTTTCTTAATATAATTTAAGCATTCTTAAAAAAAATTGATTTTTTCATTGAAAAGTATAAATCTTTATTAAAAGTATATAATTATTTTTATTAAATATATTAACCACATAATAAAATTAATTCATCAGAGTTATACCAACTTAATTCATTAAAAAAATAAAGTTTAATTTTTTAAACATAAATAGTCATTTAAAATGAAACACGATAAAGAAAGATAAAAAGTTTAAGTCTTTTATAAAATAAAACATAAATATATGAAATATGACGCTAAATATTTGTCAATTGAAAAAAAAAAAAATAAACCCGCGCTTTGAAAGCGCGGATCAAAATCTAGTATACTATTAAAACATGATCATTTGCTGTCAAAAAAAAAAAAAAAAAAAAAAAAAAAATTAAAACATGATCATTTCTGTTTTTTCTCTTTTTTAATGGAAAATTAATTTACCTAAAATATCTTATTTTCTAAAGGAATTTTAACTCTCAATAATGATATTTTAATCTTTTGGTTTTGGTCTATACAAGCTAGATTTTTAATCCGGATTTTCAAAACATGGAATATTTTACGTTGTGAAAATCAAGTAAACACGTATCAATTGTTTTGCTAGAGACATTGCTCATTTTTACACATTAGAAAAGCACACCTGAGTACACTTCCCCCTTTACACTTGGCTTACCCATTTGTAACACTAAAAACATTTATATTATTAAAACTGAAATACAAATAGAACTAACCTTTTTTTTCAATAAGTTATTATATTAATTATCATTCCATTTTTAACTCAATTTAACAGCTTCATTAATAATATTATCTTAATGATACATAACATCATTAATTATATTACAATAATAATAATATTGCAGATTGTTATTTATTAGATAATCAACATTAAATTTATACTAATTATAAAAATCAAAATGTAAAATAACCAGATTTTGCATATAGTTAAAAGTTCGGTTTATTCTGTTTTACTATTGTTTATCTTACTTTCAATAGGTGAAAAGCTACATAGCCAAACACATAATTCAAAGATATAGTTTATATGAACAAATTAATAACTTAAATCAAAATAATAAAAATGTATTACATATATTGCCACTTTATTTTCCACACCATATAACTATTTTACTAAATAAAACACTCTCTCTATTTCACTTAATTTAGCTAAACACATGGAAAGAAGTTTTTTTTTAAACAAAATCAGTAGGCATGGACATTCGGCTACCCATTTAGGTACCGGTTATTTCTTTTGGATATCGGATTTTTTTTGGGTTTTGAAATTAGGCATCACTTGGATATTATAAAATTATATGTGGATTTCGATTTGGGCCCTCTAGGGTTTTAGGTGGTTCGGTTCTGATATATATGAACCTAAAAATATCTAAATAACAAATGTATCTGAAATGGGTTTGGAATATTTGTACCAAAAATAACTATATTACCCGATTCAGATCCGAATACAATTAATTATATGGCGAGTTGGCGACACATCTAAAACATGTAGCACTAATCATGCAAAATATATATAAATTTATAAAAACGTAAGAATCAATAGCGGGTCAATCTCTAGTACACATTAAGTTTAAACACTAAACAAACAACAAAAAACCACCTTCATAAGAAAATTGAGTAAAAATAGTTGGATGTACATTGATTTTCAACATACATTATTTTTTTCTTTATATGTTGAATAGAAAAATATATGTTAGAAGAATATCTCCCATTTTTGAAGATTTAATTCTTGTTTAATTATTATTGTTTGAAAGATGTGAAAATCATTGAGTAAATTGAAAATTAAGGATATTATTATCCTTAAATAAATTCATATCGTAAATATAATTATGAAAAAGGAATTATTAATTGTGTTATCATTTCAATAGTTAAAATCTCTACATAATCTAGTTACTATTCAATTTATTATATTAAAACTGAATATTGTATATTTTATTTCTATGAAAAAAATTGTTCTCATATTTTTTTTGGTGAAAATCTCCTAATAATAGGATTTGTTATAATGGGTATATCTCTTTCTGACAATGTTTTAAAATAGGTCAAAATAGATTCATTCTTAAGTTTATTTCTCGGTATATGATTTAGCAATATTTTTTAACTTATAAAACTATAACTTTGTATATGTGTTTCAATATTGTTTTGTCAAATTTACATATTTCTACTAAACCATTATATATGATAGATTTAAATTTATCTGTTCTTATATATTATTGTAAATATATGTTTCATCATTATTATTTTTAATTATAACATAATGATTCATTGCAATAGATTAAATTATTAAGTTAATATAATATTCATATTAGATATCATAATTCTTATTTATAAAATTCAAAAATTTGTATATCATATCTTAAATATTCATATAGATTTATTCATTCATCAATATAATTTGTTAGTTTTTCAAAATTCATATATAGTATTATAATTCATATAAATAAGTAAATAAATTATTTTATAAATCATTATATGTTATATTCTATATAAATTAATATCATGAAATTGAATAATATATCATATTCATTTCATTTGAAAAATTATTATATTTGTTTTCAGTTTCATATTATTTTCTTATGTGGATTCAGAAAATTTCATTTTCAATCGTTAATCAAAATTTTATTATTAAAGAGATTGAAATAGATTTATACTTTTATTTCAATTATTTATTTCATCATTAAATTTATAATTTCATTCATTATAAATATTAAATTCATAAAATTTCATATTATTAATTAAATATGTGTTACAATCATAAGTTATTATTTCAGTTTCAACTAATTTATTATTTTCTATTTTTCATTTTTCATTTCATATAACATAAAATTACATATAAGCATTAATTATATTTCTTAAAGTATTAAATTTCCATTTATTTTACTCTTCATCACATATTTATTAAGTTTAATATTAAAATTTTCTATAAATTAACAATTTTATCTGTATTATCATCATGGGTATTGATATTTATTTTGTGTATAATAGCATAGGATTTCAAACGTTCATCAATTTCTAATTTGGGAATTTATACCATATTTCATATTTATTCATTCTAAATAAGGATATGTAATTTATTCAATCAAGATTTAATTATACATAATCATATTATTAATTTTCAAACATTTTTTATAACGAGTAGGAAATTATCACATTTTCATTACTAATGTTTAAATTGAAAACATTTTGAAAAATTTATATTGTCATATTAATTTCATATTTAATTTTTGTTTGAATTAATATTAATTTCACAAATAAAAAAACAATTATTAATTTCATAAATAATTCATTCTAAATTCATTTATATTTAAAAGAAATTTTATATGAAAATTATTATGATTTCATAATTATTTCATTCCATGATTTATTCATTCACCATATCATTCGTTATAAAATCAAATATTCTTTAAAAATTTTCGTTTCACAATTTATGCAATTCATTCATATTTTCTTTATGTAGTATTCAATTGTTGATATAATGCAATGAATTTTATATAATTATTTGTGTAAAATATTCATATTTCAGCGATTTATCCTCGTACATATATATTTTTTAACGATAAAATATCCATTTTATTACTCAAGATTAAAGTGGTCTGGATAATTACACCGAAATAGAACAACCAACAAAACAAAAAATCCTATAAAAAGATTGAGTGGTTCTAGTTAAGTGATCTGCAGTTCCATTTTATCCCCTATGAGTATAGAATACATGAAATCTAGAAATCTTCTATTCAGTTCTTGTATTTCCTTCAACTCCGTCGAGAAATTTGCCCATCCTGAGGTTCCCCTAATATCGCTATCAAGTTTTTGTTGTCTCTCCCAAAGTGCTGATATGTCGAATGATGCAACATGTTTCCTATTGCATGCTTCCAACTTTTTATGCAATATGGATTCTCTGAATCTTTAATTTCTTATACCCATAAGCTATGCCCTTCCATTGTTATATTTCCACATCCATCTACATCCACTAAAGATCGATGTAGAGGTTCAAGAACCATCTATTAAACATATAATTTCTAAGCGTAAAACTTGAGATGTTGTTATTTGTGTTCGGATTGAATATTCACTTACATATAAATTGGTGAATATTTGGTTTTCATGTATTTGTAGTTCATTTGTTAATTATCCTACAATTATGGTATATAGTTATAATTAATGAAATCTTGGTATTACCTTATAATAAGAATAAACCAAGTCAAATCTAAATTTTGTTGTAAAATAAGAGAATAGAATATGTATGTACATAAACATAAGAAGCCCTTTATATATAGGGAATTACACCGTCATAGAATAATGGATCATGTCTGTGATCGAGCATTGTGTAGATCCGAAAGATAACCTGCATCAGCAAAATCAACTAAATCTTCTTTGTTTTGGTTAGTATAAAATAAACCCAAGTCTTTTGTTCCTTGCCGGTAACGAAGAACATGTTTAATCCCGTTCCAGTGCCTTTGGGTCGGACAAGAGCTAAATCTAGACAATAGATTCACGGTAAAACATATATCTGGTCGTGTGACTAGCCAGATACATCAAAGCTCCTATGGCACTGAGATATGACACTTCGGGACCAAGGACATCTTTATCGTCCATCTTAGGACGGAACGGATCAGTGTCCAGGCCGAGGGACCTCACGACCATGGGGCTAGATAATGGGTGAGACTCGGCCATGTTGAATCTCTTGAGTACTTTTCTGTATATGCCATTTGATGCACAAGGATTCCATCTCTTATGTACTCAAGCTGTAATCCCAAACAAAACTTTGTTTTTTTCAAAATCTTTCATCTCGAATACTTTTTTAAGATATTCAACTGTTTAGGAAATCTCTCCAGAGGTTCTTAGGATATTTAAATCATCAACATACACTGCTATAATCACAAAGCCCTGGCTGAATTTCTTTATAAAGATACAGGGGCTGATCAGATCATTCTTATATCCCTCTTTCACTAAGTACTCACTTAGTCTATTGTACCACATTCGGCCTGATTGTTTCAACCCATAA
Organism: Brassica napus; assembly: GCF_020379485.1. NCBI lineage: Eukaryota > Viridiplantae > Streptophyta > Magnoliopsida > Brassicales > Brassicaceae > Brassica > Brassica napus. The sequence goes on along the minus strand of NC_063445.1, from coordinate 17,306,905 downwards.
AGTGATTTATTCAACTTTATACAGTGTTGTTCTCGAGTACTCGATTTGTTTTTCAACTCTATACCCTCTGGTACTTTCATATAAATCTCATTATCCAGTGGCCCATATAAGTATGCAGTTACAACATCCATTAACCGCAAGTCTAATTTCTCTCTTATAGCCAGACTTATCAGGAATCTATTCCTTGTCTTTGTGAGAATCCTTGTGCAACTAGCCGTGCTTTATATCTAACGACACTACCATGTAACACTAAAAACATTTATATTATTAAAACTGAAATACAAATAGAACTAACCCTTTTTTCAATAAGTTATTATATTAATTATCATTCCATTTTTAACTCAATTTAACAGCTTCATTAATAATATTATCTTAATGATACATAACATCATTAATTATATTACAATAATAATAATATTGCAGATTGTTATTTATTAGATAATCAACATTAAATTTATACTAATTATAAAAATCAAAATGTAAAATAACCAGATTTTGCATATAGTTAAAAGTTCGGTTTATTCTGTTTTACTATTGTTTTTCTTACTTTCAATAGGTGAAAAGCTACATAGCCAAACACATAATTCAAAGATATAGTTTATATGAACAAATTAATAACTTAAATCAAAATAATAAAAATGTATTACATATATTGCCACTTTATTTTCCACACCATATAACTATTTTACTAAATAAAACACTCTCTCTATTTCACTTAATTTAGCTAAACACATGGAAAGAAGTTTTTTTTTAAACAAAATCAGTAGGCATGGACATTCGGCTACCCATTTAGGTACCGGTTATTTCTTTTGGATATCGGATTTTTTTTGGGTTTTAAAATTAGGCATCACTTGGATATTATAAAATTATATGTGGATTTCGATTTGGGCCCTCTAGGGTTTTAGGTGGTTCGGTTCTGATATATATGAACCTAAAAATATCTAAATAACAAATGTATCTGAAATGAGTTTGGAATATTTGTACCAAAAATAACTATATTACCCGATTCAGATCCGAATACAATTAATTATATGGCGAGTTGGCGACACATCTAAAACATATAGCACTAATCATGCAAAATATATATAAATTTATAAAAACGTAAGAATCAATAGCGGGTCAATCTCTAGTACACATTAAGTTTAAACACTAAACAAACAACAAAAAACCACCTTCATAAGAAAATTGAGTAAAAATAGTTGGATGTACATTGATTTTCAACATACATTATTTTTTTCTTTATATGTTGAATAGAAAAATATATGTTAGAAGAATATCCCCCATTTTTGAAGATTTAATTCGTGTTTAATTATTATTGTTTGAAAGATGTGAAAATCATTGAGTAAATTGAAAATTAAGGATATTATTATCCTTAAATAAATTCATATCGTAAATATAAATTCATCTCGAATTCTTTTTAAGATATTCAACTGTTTAGGAAATCTCTCCAGAGGTTCTTAGGATATTTAAATCATCAACATACACTGCTATAATCACAAAGCCCTGGCCGAATTTCTTTATAAAGATACATGGGCTGATCAGATCATTCTTATATCCCTCTTTCACTAAGTACTCACTTAGTCTATTGTACCACATTCGGCCTGATTGTTTCAACCCATAAAGTGATTTATTCAACTTTATACAGTGTTGTTCTCGAGTACTCGATTTGTTTTTCAACTCTATACCCTCTGGTACTTTCATATAAATCTCATTATCCAGTGGCCCATATAAGTATACAGTTACAACATCCATTAACCGCAAGTCTAATTTCTCTCTTATAGCCAGACTTATCAGGAATCTATTCCTTGTCTTTGTGAGAATCCTTGTGTAACAAGCCGTGCTTTATATCTAACGACATTACCATGTAACACTAAAAACATTTATATTATTAAAACTGAAATACAAATAGAACTAACCTTTTTTTCAATAAGTTATTATATTAATTATCATTCCATTTTTAACTCAACTAGAGGGTTTGCCCGGGCTACGCCCGGGTTATTTGTTTATAATTTTTTGATTATTTATAAATAATTTAAAATCAATAATCGGAAAGTGCCAACAACATTAAAGCAAATGAAAATAGATTTTTTATATTGTTGTCTTGTTGAATTTAATGTTTGATCTTCTATATTCTTTTTGCATTTTCATATCAGTTATATATTGTTTAATTTGATGCATATGTTTTTTTCTGAAACTGCCAATAAACATCATCGCTGGGTTTAACTAAAATATGATTCGTAGCAAGTTGAGTTTGTTAACTTTTCTATATTTTTTTTTATAAATTTACACACGATAGACTAAATGATGAGCTAATGAGAAAGATCGTATTGAAACCTAAACAAGCTTTGGATATGAATTTATGATAAGACTAAGAAATTAATTAAAACAAACGGATCTCTATAATATTATTTGAGAAGTCAGTTTCTTATGTGTCGTCATCACCTTAATTTTCATGATGGTTAATTACATTGTTAACCTTAATGAATTTTGTTTTTGTTAATTGCCATTATCAAGATTTCTATTTTAGTTTTTATTCATATTTTTTTCTTAAACAAGAAAAAAGAAATATCTATATATTTTTAAAATATGTTTTTTCTATTTTTATTTTCGTTTTTCATATATATATATATGTGTGTGTGTGTGTGTATATATAAATAATCATATAAATATCATACAGAAATTAAGTATCAAAAAGTCAATATCTTAAAAGTAAAAATATTAAAACATGTAATTTGACAACAAAAAAATCCCTTTTATATAAATCTCAATTTCATAAAGTATCTGTATATCTTTTTGTTTTTAGTTTTATTTTATAAAATCATATCAATATCATAAAAAAATTAGTATAAAAGTAAAATTATAATAAAATTATTTTATTTTAAAATATTAATTTTATAATTATTTAAAATTTACAATATGTTGAAACTAATAAATGTAATCTGTTTTATTCTAAAAATTATATTGTGAATTTAATTAAACTTATTGTTTTGTGTTATCAACTGATTATTGTAAGAGAACACAAAATTATTAAATTTAAGAAAATTATGAAAATGTAATGATTTTTATTTTTTTCCTATTTGATTTCTATTTCAATTTGATATAGTTGAAGAAAATCTTAAGTGAGAATAATTAATATTTTTTACTTCTAAGAGTATGAGATTTTAATATTATTACTCTAACAAATTTTTCATGATAATAAGTTAATACACCCACCTCCAAGCTAAACCAATTAAAAATAATGTGATAAAGTTACAAAATTTATATTTTAAAGTAATATATAAATAGTTTTAATAATGTCAAAAATATTAATTTGTATATATTATATAACAACAAATGATGTTTTATAATACATGTTTGTTTCAGTTTATATTAGTTTTTCAATTTATAATGAAAGTTTCTTTAAGTTTAGTGTTTACTAATTATCTTCTGTAAAATACTTTAGCATTTGTTGAACTTTTATTCAAAATATGTGTTGGAAATTTCTCTCATGTGAAAATATTTTTATAATTAAAAGTATTACATTTCTAACAAAATATTACTTGAGTTTCATATACCATTATATCAAATAATTTAAATGTACCTTAATCATTAATTATCAAGAAATTAAGGTGAACCAAACTCCATACAAATGTTTTCTGGAATTGTTTTTCTATTTAAAGAATAAAAATAAAGAAATAACTAAACTTTTTAATCTTTTTAGTGTTGACTGTATTGAACGAAAGTACATATTTTCCTATCTAATCTAACATCTCATTTTCAGTTTCCACATAGTAACAACGAAAACATTAAAAAAAATATATAGTACTTAAACGTTTAGAGCGTTCCGAGTAAGGTTCTTGACTATCTTGAACCGGAAAGTCTTGACGAAGCAGATGGCGACATGGCGTCTTTCTTGTGATTCTCCAGTGTACTGATGAGGATAGCTCGTCTGGGTTAGCATACTATGTGTATTCCAGTTATAAATATCAAGCAGAACTCCACTGAAACGGAGCATTCAAGGAACCGCTCTTCCTCACGATGATGACATGTCATGAAACCGGATGCTGCTTCTTTCAGTATATCTAAGCGTATCCAGATGTCTTAAGTTGTCTTGATACCAGTCGTGGTTTATTTGAAAAACAAACGACGCTGGAGCGTTTCTTAGTCTGTAAGACCTGAATCAGTCTCTTTGCCTAGGAAGCCGGCGTGAGGGAAGTTGAAGATGGTTCGGTCGAATCTTATGCAGTTAAGATGAGTATGTAATGTAACTGCAATTTGGTTGCATCCTCCATGAAAGAGGGAATCTCCACATGTCTTCAAAGTTCTAAGGTTTGTAAGGAATATATTATAATGACTTGGATGAAGCGGAGAGATTGGGGAGTTCGTCATCTTTATTTGTAGGATATAGATTCTTGTCGCTACTAAAACTGCAACACAAAGAACGCAATACAAATCAGCCTCAATCAAACAATGAAGAAAATTACAGAAAAAAGGCAACAAATCTTTTTGTGAAATTTTGTGAAGAATATACACACAAAAAAAGTAACCAAAGTAAGAAACATAATTGTAAAATGCAAAAATTCTTTCAAAACAGCCACAGAAATCGTAAAATAAAATGCCACAAATCAACTAAATCAACAATTTTGCAAGAGACAGAGAGATTAATATAGGTATATGTCAACCACATAAAATAAAATGACAAACTTAACTTACAGTAGCTCTAGTGGCCTCCGAAGGATAGTAAGTGGTGAAGAAGCCATTCAATTTGAGTATAATATCAGCTCCGCCAAGGGATTGTCTTCTAGAAGACTCGTTGCTAATACTTCTTCCTGAAAAATGAAAAAGTAGCAATTCTAACTAAACCTTGATAGAAAAGGCATAAAGAAGGCTTGAAGATTTGTCTAGTAGATTAAATTTTATATACCTTCAATGCTTCAGATCTTAAAGCTGCGCCAACAGCAAGAACAGCTCCACAGTCTGTCTAGCAGTTCTTACGGCACTGAATCTCCTCTAGACTACTGTGTGAACCTCTAAGAATAGTAACCACAAAATCCAACCTTCAAGTTCGATGCTTTAAACAAAAGCTCTAGTGGAATTGAGGGCAACGACTGGAACTTATACGTTGTTGTATTGCGTTTTCGGTTTGTACCCTCTCTGTGAACTCAAAGAATCTTAGGAATGGGCTTATAGGTGATGTGAAGGATGTTGGAGCAAGAACCGTTAAAGACAGATCTTCAGATGTCAAATTTGATGCCTGCAGAGTTAAAATTTGAAACCAGAAGTAGTATGAGGTACAAAAGGACAACCAAAGACCCCACTGGAAATGCCTTCCATAGTTAATGTATTGTCACATTTAACTTTTCCAAAGAAAGCCTTCTCTTCACCATCTTCCATCCCTTCGTTTAAAGCTTTCTTTATGTAACCTTTAGGCAAACCCAGATTCTAATCCATCACTTCCATTATCTTGCTCGCTAGCTTCATCACTTCTCCTATGTATTCCAACATTGTCTCTCTGTTTTTTGAAGAAAACAGAGTACATATAAAGTTACAACCTTTGAATTCAAATTTGATTTATTTAAAAGCGTTTTAATGTTTACTTGAGGCCAGAAGTGTTGGATGGCCACTCGTTTTGGTTATGGTCTAGGAGAGTGAAAACATCTTCCCAGTCAACGCTTTCGAGCTTCTCTCTAGAGTTTTTCTCAAGCAGTTCGTTGAGCAGCTTCACGGGTGTTGAAGTCTTGGACGCTTCTTCTCTCTCTGTATTTGTAGCAGTCTGAGCTCAGGTCCTTAACTTTGTTCAGAAGCTCCAGTGGAGTCCCATGGCTCACCAGCTACACAGAGAGAACAGAGTGAGACATAAATCTCATGAAAACAGAGAGATAAAGCTCTATTTTTGTGTGCGTGTGTTGGAGATACGAACCTGAAAGAAACCCCATTCTTCACATGCTTTGGCGATGTCAGAGAGTGTCTTCTCCCTTTCTTCTCCATGAGTGATCGGAAACACATGGAGGCTTGGGAGAGATTCGGGTAATAGGATCGAGAGGCACGGCGCTATGATGTCGACGAAGATTTCTTCGGGGAGAGATGAGATCAGAGATGGCAGTTGGTTCTTCTGTGCCCTAATCTCGGAAGAAGACATCTCGCGATTATACAATCTACCAAATCTCGAATAAAACCCTAGCTTTTTAAGGAATCTGAACATGTATCTATCTCTATTTATATAGATATGTGATCGGATTTGGCTTTATGAGGGAAGGAGATCGAGTGTTTCAGAAAACGCTTTACGATTCAGTTTCTCAGAAAGAGGTGAGTAGAAGAATTAGAATATGCCTGGTGAAATATGCATTGAAACGGAATTGGAGAGAAGAGTAATGGAAGTCGAAAGGTAAGAGAAAGATTTGTGAAACGTAGTAACCGGAGAAGAGGAAGAGAAAGGGGATTGACGGAACGAAGAAGAAAAAGAGAAAGAGGATTGAAAATCGATCAGGAGGCTTCACCGAGACATGGACTCTCCGGACTTTATCGGGCCGATATGATGCGAGGCCCAAATGCAATGCTGCTGCGTCTGACGTGGCTCAACGGTGATTTCCTATTGGTTGATTATAATTGATGACGTGGACAGCATGAGAGGAGCCCTTATTCTGCTTTTAGTATTGTATTGATTTAACAACTTCATTAATAATATTATCTTAATGATACATAACATCATTAATTATATTACAATAATAATAATATTGCAGATTGTTATTTATTTGATAATCAACATTAAATTTATACTAATTATAAAAATCAAAATGTAAAATAACCAGATTTTGCATATAGTTAAAAGTTCGGTTTATTCTGTTTTACTATTGTTTATCTTACTTTCAATAGGTGAAAAGCTACATAGCCAAACACATAATTCAAAGATGTAGTTTATATGAACAAATTAATAACTTAAATCAAAATAATAAAAATGTATTACATATATTGCCACTTTATTTTCCACACCATATAACTATTTTACTAAATAAAACACTCTCTCTATTTCACTTAATTTAGCTAAACACATGGAAAGAAATTTTTTTTTAAACAAAATCAGTAGGCATGGACATTCGGCTACCCATTTAGGTACCGGTTATTTCTTTTGGATATCGGATTTTTTTGGGGTTTTGAAATTAGGCATCACTTGGATATTATAAAATTATATGTGGATTTCGATTTGGGCCCTCTAGGGTTTTAGGTGGTTCGGTTCTGATATATATGAACCTAAAAATATCTAAATAACAAATGTATCTGAAATGGGTTTGGAATATTTGTACCAAAAATAACTATATTACCCGATTCAGATCCGAATACAATTAATTATATGGCGAGTTGGCGACACATCTAAAACATATAGCACTAATCATGCAAAATATATATAAATTTATAAAAACGGAAGAATCAATAGCGGGTCAATCTCTAGTACACATTAAGTTTAAACACTAAACAAACAACAAAAAACCACCTTCATAAGAAAATTGAGTAAAAATAGTTGGATGTACATTGATTTTCAACATACATTATTTTTTTCTTTATATGTTGAATAGAAAAATATATGTTAGAAGAATATCCCCCATTTTTGAAGATTTAATTCGTGTTTAATTATTATTGTTTGAAAGATGTGAAAATCATTGAGTAAATTGAAAATTAAGGATATTATTATCCTTAAATAAATTCATATCGTAAATATAATTATGAAAACGGATTATTAATTGTGTTATCATTTCAATAGTTAAAATCTCTACATAATCTAGTTACTATTCAATTTATTATATTAAAACTGAATATTGTATATTTTATTTCTATGAAAAAAAATTGTTCTCATATTTTTTTGGGTGAAAATCTCCTAATAATAGGAAGGGGATTTGTTATAATGGGTATATCTCTTTCTGACAATATTTCAAAATAGGTCTCAAAATAGATTCATTCTTAAGTTTATTATCTCGTTATTATGATTTATCAAAATATTTTTTAACTTTATAATAACTATAACTTTGTATATTTTGTTTCACATATTTTTTTTGTCACGATTTGTTTCACATATTTCTTTTATAAAAAGAAAGCATAAACCCATTATGTAGCATATGATTAGCGATTTTTAAATGCATATTTTCTGTGGGAACGTTGCAAAGTTGTTTATATATTATTTATTTTGTGTATAATATATCATAGGAAATTTCAGCGATTTATCCTCGTACATATATATTTTTTGACGATAAAATATCCATTTTATTACTCAAGATTAAAGTGGTCTGGATAATTACACCGAAATAGAACAACCAACAAAACAAAGAATCCTATAAAAAGATTGAGTGGTTCTAGTTAAGTGATCTTCAGTTCCATTTTATCCCCTATGAGTATAGAATACATGAAATCTAGAAATCTTCTATTCAGTTCTTGTATTTCCTTCAACTCCGTCGAGAAATTTGCCCATCCTGAGGTTCCCCTAATATCGCTATCAAGTCTTTGTTGTCTCTCCCAAAGTGCTGATATGTCGAATGATGCAACATGTTTCCTATTGCATGCTTCCAACTTTTTATGCAATATGGATTCTCTGAATCTTTAATTTCTTATACCCATAAGCTATGCCCTTCCATTGTTATATTTCCACATCCATCTACATCCACTAAAGATCGATGTAGAGGTTCAAGAACCATCTATTAAACATATAATTTCTAAGCGTAAAACTTGAGATGTTGTTATTTGTGTTCGGATTGAATATTCACTTACATATAAATTGGTGAATATTTGGTTTTCATGTATTTGTAGTTCATTTGTTAATTATCCTACAATTATGGTATATAGTTATAATTAATGAAATCTTGGTATTACCTTATAATAAGAATAAACCAAGTCAAATCTAAATTTTGTTGTAATAAGAGAATAGAATCTGTATGTACATAAACATAAGAAGCCCTTTATATATAGGGAATTACACCGTCATAGAATAATGGATCATGTCTGTGATCGAGCATTGTGTAGATCCGAAAGATAACCTGCATCAGCAAAATCAACTAAATCTTCTTTGTTTTGGTTAGTATAAAATAAACCCAAGTCTTTTGTTCCTTGCCGGTAACGAAGAACATGTTTAATCCCGTTCCAGTGCCTTTGGGTCGGACAAGAGCTAAATCTAGACAATAGATTCACGGTAAAACATATATCTGGTCGTGTGACTAGCCAGATACATCAAAGCTCCTATGGCACTGAGATATGACACTTCGGGACCAAGGACATCTTTATCGTCCATCTTAGGACGGAACGGATCAGTGTCCAGGCCGAGGGACCTCACGACCATGGGGCTAGATAATGGGTGAGACTCGGCCATGTTGAATCTCTTGAGTACTTTTTTGTATATGCCATTTGATGCACAAGGATTCCATCTCTTATGTACTCAAGCTGTAATCCCAAACAAAACTTTGTTTTTTTCAAGATCTTTCATCTCGAATTCTTTTTTAAGATATTCAACTGTTTAGGAAATCTCTCCAGAGGTTCTTAGGATATTTAAATCATCAACATACACTGCTATAATCACAAAGCCCTGGCCGAATTTCTTTATAAAGATACAGGGGCTGATCAGATCATTCTTATATCCCTCTTTCACTAAGTACTCACTTAGTCTATTGTACCACATTCGGCCTGATTGTTTCAACCCATAAAGTGATTTATTCAACTTTATACAGTGTTGTTCTCGAGTACTCGATTTGTTTTTCAACTCTATATCCTCTGGTACTTTCATATAAATCTCATTATCCAGTGGCCCATATAAGTATGCAGTTACAACATCCATTAACCGCAAGTCTAATTTCTCTCTTATAGCCAGACTTATCAGGAATCTATTCCTTGTCTTTGTGAGAATCCTTGTGCAACAAGCCGTGCTTTATATCTAACGACATTACCATGTTCATTTCTCTTTCTCACAAAGACCCACTTATGGCCGACTGGTTTAACATCATAAGGTGTCCGGACTATTGGTCCAAAGACATCTATCTTCTTAAAAGAGTTGAACTCCACGTTTATACCTTCTTTCCATTTGATCCAATCTGATCGTTGAGTGCACTCATAAATAGACGTGGGTTCATGATCCTCATTATCATCCATGATTTCAAGTTTTACATTGCATGCAAATATATCATCAATGTCGACATTCTTCATGTTCTATTGTATCCCAGAGAAGACATAGTTTATTGAGATCTCATTATAATCAGGACTTTCAGTACCTTGAATCTTGGCGTCTCAAGAATCAGTATTAGATACATCAGGGCCGGCCGCATCTAAGCATTCATGATCGGCCGCGATCGCTATTAGGGTTTTGGTATCGGCCGCGGCTAAATCCCGGGATTTAGGAACGGTTGCGGTCGTGTCTTGGGTCTTAACAACCTTGTTTTCAATCTCTGCACCTTTCTTAGTTTTCCGAGGGTTCTTATCTTTGGAACCTATTGGTCTACCACGTTTCAAACGTTGTCTAGACTCTGTAGCAACTTGATTGTGTCCCTCTTGAACATCAATACTGATTGGTGTATTAGCAGCTGGTATATATGACTTAGTAACTCTTTTCGGGTCAGCAAAGAAATCTGGCAATTGATTAGCTAGCTTTTGTAAATGTATAATCTTATGGACTTCTAAATCACACTCTTGAGTCCGAGGATCTTGCCAAGATAAGGATGTTTGATTCCATGTAATTTCTTTTACCAGTTTACTGCTATCTCCCCCTAATGTTGGATGTTCGGATTCATCAAAGTGACAATCCGCATACCTGGCCTTAAATAAACCACCCGTAGTTGGCTCAAGGTATTTTATAATCGTGGGAGAATCATATCCAACATATATCTCCATCCTCCTTTGAGGTTCCATCTTTGTTCTCTGTGGTGGTGCAATTGGCACATAGACGGCACAGACAAATGTCTTAAGATGGGATATGTCTGGCTCATGACCCGTAAGAAATTGTAATGGGGAATATCTATGTTCACTAGATTGTCTAATACGAATCAGTTCGGCCGCGTGCAAGACCGCGTGTCCCCAAGCTGTGGCCGGAAGCTTAGACCTCATAAGCAATGGTCTAGCTATTAGCTGAATTCGTTTTATGATTGATTCGGCCAAGCCGTTCTGTGTATGTACATGTGCCACGGAGTGTTCCACACATACCCCCATGGGCATACAATAATCATTAAATGCTTGGGACGTGAACTCAGCAGCATTGGTCTCTATCATTCCGACCTTAGCATAGTAAAAGGCCAGTAGAAAGCGCATGTATAGACTCTAGGACTTTCTTATAGCCTTGGCCGATCTCTATGATCTGAAGGATCTTTTTGTTTCCTTCGCCCTTAGTCTCAATATGAAAGCCATTCATTCGAATGTCTTTAAAGCTCAATAGGCTTCTCTTAGAGCTCGGTGAAAACAATGCATCAGATATCTCTAGATGCGTACCCTTAGGCAATATGATATTAGCCTGGCAGTAGCCCTCTATCAGACTTTAGAGACTTTTATATCAAAAACTTTCATTCATTAATAAAATAAGTTCAAAGCAATCAAAACATAGAAAACACAAAGCAAAAAATACAAAAACATAGATGTCGAATTCAACTTCATTCTTTTAAACAATCAGACGTTTCATACTCCATGAGATCGTCTTGTTCATGATTGAAATCATCTTCACCATCTTGATAAGTCATATGAGCTTCAGGATTCTTCCCTTTCAAACTCTCTTGGTAGAGGTCAACGAGATGTTTGAGAGTCCTACATTTCTTAGCCCAATGATTATCCATACCACATCTATGGCACACGGATTTGGTCGAGTTTGTGGCTTGAAAGATGTACCACGGCCTCGGCCATGTCCACGGCCTCCATAGGAGCCACGGCCATATGAGTTGCCTTGGCCTCGACCAAACGAGTTTCAGTCTCGACCACCACGTCCATGCCATTTTCCACGACTACAGTTGTGTTGGCTATCACTCTTGACATGGTTCGACTCTTTCTTAGCCCCTACGGTCACATGTGCCTCAGGTAATGGGTTTGTTCCAAGAGGTCTCAATTCACTGTTTCTCATCAACAATTCATTGTTCAGCTCAGCGAGCAAGAGACAAGAGATCAGATTAGCATAAGTTGTGAAGCCCTTCTCACGGTACTGTTGTTGTAACAACACATTGCTTGTGTGGAAGGTGGAAAAGGTTTTCTCAAGCATATCCTTATCCGTTATATCCTCACCACACATTTTCAATTTAGAAACTATCTTAAACAGGGCCGAGTTATACTCGTCCACGGACTTGAAGTCCTGGATTCTGAGATTCCTCCAATCATACATAACCTTTGGTAATAACACCGTTCTCTGGTGATCATATCTCGTTTTCAACTCTGTCCAAAGGTCTAGAGGATTCTCAATAGTCAAATATTGATTTTTGAGACTCTCAATAAGATGATGGCGTATAATTAATATAGCTCCATATCTCTCTTTCTCACTCGCATTATTGCCTTCGGTGATACATTCACCGAGTCCCTTGGATTTTAGGATGATCTTAGCATCAAGTGCCCATTGCAAGTAATTATCTCCAGAGAGATTTAGGACAGCAAAATCCAAGTTGTTGATTTTCGACATCTGAAATCATATATTTCATTCTTAGGATTTATAATGTTCTTATAATGCATACAAGACAATCAAATATATAATGCAAATTGGTCACACGACCAAACAAATATGATGCATTTAGTTCATACGATTATGCATGCATGATATGCTAACAAGCCGCACGGCCATACAATCTGAACATGCATAATGCAAGACAAGCCGCACGGCCAAGATTATGAACAATCTTAGCAATCGGTTTCTATATGATCTTAATGCAATCGGTTATTCATCTTTAGCAAGAACGATTCTAAGTGATCATGAAACCTTAATAAAACAATCAAGCAATGCATCAAGGGGTTTAGTTACTATCAACCTAACGATCATATTCAATGAGATTAATGCAATTAGGGTTTCAATATGAACAAGCCGGTCGGTTTCAAGTTTTAAACAAGATGAGAACTAATCAACTTAGGCGATTTCTATCGCAAGATAACATTCAATTAGTTCATCAATTCAATCAACCAAATTTAAGTATGAGATTAATCAATCCTAGCAATCGGTTCTATGTATCAGATTCAAAAAATTCAATCACATAAACAATCAAATCAAATTTCGATTAGGGTTTGCATGGTATGCATGCGGCTAGGCTTTAGAGAATTAGGTTTTCGATTTTAATCAAGCAATAAGATTCAATTTAGGTTATTAGGGATTGAATCTATTGCCTTAGGGTTTGGTTCTTAGGTTTTAGTTTTACTTAAACCTCAAGTCGGGTTGAATGGACCACCAAATAGAGAAGAACGCGAGCTGATCGTTGCTGTCGGGTCGCGAACGGGTTGCTGTCTGTCGCGAACGGATTGAAGCTGAGACGAGTCGCGAACGGGAGCAAGCAGCTATCGTATCGTGAACGTGTTAGCTATCGAACGGTATCGGGTCGCGTCGAGCAGGCTGAGATCGTGTCTCGCGAACAGGCTGAAGTCGCGAGCTGAGGAACGGACTGAGGTCGCGTGCTGAGATCGGGAACGCCTTGAGCATGGGGTTTTAGGTTCTCGATCAGATTAGGGTTCGTCGTCGGGTTTAGGGTTTATCGCCGGGATGAGATTAGGGTTTTAGGGTTCGGACTTTAGCTTAGGGTTTAGAGCGTAATCGTGCTGATAATGTGTTGTTAAACAAGAAATAGAATCTGTATGTTTATGTATAATTCATAAACATAAAGAGCCCTTTATATATAGGGAATTACACCGTCATAGAATAATAGAAAGACTAAAGAAAGGAAATACAAATATGGAAAGAGTACAAATCATAATCTAATAAGGAAAAGACAAGATGCTGATTCTCTCTCTCTCTCTCCTCACGGTCGAATCTCTCTCTCTCTAGCATTGGGCCGGTTATGAACCGGACCGATTATGGACATCCACAATATGATTTATAACAAATTTTGAGTTGTTTTCGATTATTTTAACATTTTATATAGCTTATAAAGAAAAAACCATTAATAGATAGATAGATATTTGCAATAACGTTTAGTTTCTTATGCAATTATTTGGTTTTGATGGTTAGCATCGGTCTGGCTAAAACCAATGTTGGTCCGGTTTAAATATTCTTAAAGTTGTTAGGTAACTTGTGTAATATATAAAATATTATGAAAAGTATACAACCCTACAATCTTTCTCATTTCTAAGTTCGAAATTGTGTACGCTTCACACGAAAGGAGGATATAAATATACTATTGCCACCACCCTAAATTCGTCGGGTTAACGAACTATTTCCACATCAGAACTTTCATATAGTAACAAATGTATACATTCTTTCAACCTCGTCCTAATTGCACACAATTCAAGTATATAAACCTATTACTCTCCAATCAGAAATACCGAAACCAGTTTTCACACAAAGTTTAAAAGATGAACTAAAACCAACAAATAGCGGTTTGAAGTTGGGTTGGTATTCTTTTTTTTTTAAACCTAACCAATTACGACCCGAGACCCGATTTATTTAACTGGAGATATTATTTAACCGACTTTAAACCTATGGAACACCCGATAATCCGATTATGTTTCTTAAACAAATACTATATAACCCAAACCCAAAAAATCTGTTAATCCAAACCCATACCCGCTAATTAACCCCAAATAGAAATCTAGGTTAAAATCCCCAAATCGTGTGTTCCAGTTTTACAAATCGAAACAGAAAGTGAAGTTTGAGAGAGAAGATTGAACTCAAATAAAGAAGACTAAAGGCAGAGATACAATATATTTATCTGCATAGAGATAGATGTATATTTTCAGAGAAGCTGCAGAGAAGATGAAGTTTTATTAACAGATATGTAGGCTACTAGTTATATATACTAACTTTGTAAAGTTAATAATGAAGATTTGTGGGCTGGTAGTTAATGCCTTATAATTAATTGACGCGGGGCGCGTGTACGAACTAGGGGTAACGTGATTATTTTTTTAGTTTAATGAATAGAAAATGAAGATTTTTCCTTTGTCTTTCAACCTTCTTTGCGATTTGCAGACCCTAAATTCCACATTTTCACTCATTTTTCACGATTTACAGCGGGTTCGATGATCCATTCAAAGCTTTGGACGTAGTAATTTGATGATCCAAACATCACCAATTTCGATCTATGGAGATAAGCAATCAAAATTTTAAATTTGATTTTTAGGGTCCTTCATGTGTTCTTTTTGGGATTTTAAAATGTTTAATAGTGGGTTATGTCGGATTAGGTAGTTGGATCTTCGTTTGGGTCGAGATTTCAATTCAGTTTTGAAACTAATTGATACCAACTGGTTTAATATCGATTGACGTTCTAATCCATTAAAACCAACTCAAATATTGGGTTGTGTGAAAACGGGTTTTGATCTTTGTGTTTGAGGAATAATAGGTTTATTTACATATATTGTGTGCAATTAGGACGAGGTTGAAAAATGATGTACATCTTATACTATAAAGTAGACTTTAGTCTCTCCATAAGGCATTATGAGACACGTCAGCATGCAAATCGACCAATAAAAAATAGTTATTTTGCCACGTCAGATAACCAAACCTCTCGCTGTATTTCTTCCTCAACCTTCGTAGCTTATTGAGAAATTGAAAAGTCAAGAGCCTTGAATTTCTGCTCCACTCACTCAATAACTTTGGCTATTATTTGTATTTATAAGATCCGAAACACACATCTGGAATTACTGTTCGACTTCTCCTCATCTCCCACTTTTTATATCATCATCTAAATCCGCTCTAACCTAAAGCCACTGTGGCATCTAGAAATTCCAAATCAAACATTCTCATCTCTGCACGAGTCACAACTATAGCCGCCTCACTATGGTTTCAACTGAAGAGAGTCTTTTGGAATGACCTCTATGGATCTTGGTAAAAATTAATTCCTCTGATGATGTTTACGGTCAGGATTTTCTATGATTCATGCGTCTGATGCTTTTTTAGTGTGGGTTTTGAGTCAAAACTTTTGACCCAACCTAAATAGGCTTATTATCATCACTACAAGAAAACGTGCCCATAACAACGAACATTTACGACGAAAATATTTCGTCGTAAATTTACATGGTGTTTACAACGCAGTTACGAGGAATCTAACTTTCGTCGTAAACGCCATGTAAATTTACGACGAATAGTTTTCGTCGTAAAATCCATGTAAGTTTACGACGAATGTACGTGGAATGAGAAATACGTCGTAATCATTACATCGACATTACAACGAAACATGTTACCGTTATATTTAGGTGAAAACGTGTATTCAATGTGCTTTAGCTTACCTAATTTCGTCGTAAAGTCGTTGTAAATATTATGTTAAAACCATGTAAAATCGATGTAAAATATTCCTTATAAAATCGTTGTTATATTTCAACTACCCAACTCGAAAATTTCTCTATATATATGTCATTTCCCACAACTCTCTTCCTCACAACACACAAACGGGAGAAAAAAAATCCGAAAAAAAATCAGAAAAAAAAAGATTTAAAAAAAAAATCTAAGAAAAAAATGGCCGGTGGCGGTAGTATTTACGAGTTACGGAGTTGGATGTATTTGCACAAAGATTCCGACGGGAGGGTGACGAACGCATTTCTGAGCGGGCTAGAGACATTCATGCACCAGACGGGCTGTACACCGATCACACAGGAAAGCGGTAAGATGTTCTGCCCCTGTCGAAAATGCAAGAATTCAAAATTTGCACGTAGTGAAACTGTATGGAAGCATTTAGTAAACATAGGATTTACACCACAGTACTACATTTGGTATCAACATGGAGAGGGTTATGGGGGAAATGAAGCTAGTAGTAGTAATAATAATTTTGAGGATGGTCATCATAGTGAAGAACCGAATCATTTGCATAATGAATATAATTATCATCAAGATCATGAGCAGATGGTAGATCATGATAGGGTTCAAGATATGATTAGTGATGCATTTTTAGAAACAACTACAACAATAGCTGATGGAACTGGAAATGTAGAAGAACCTAATTTGGATGCAAAAAGGTTTTATGAAATGCTAGATGCTGCAAATCAACCAATCTACACTGGTTGTAGAGAAGGTCTCTCTAAATTGTCTCTAGCAGCTAGGATGATGAATATTAAAACGGATCATAATTTACCTGAGAATTGCATGGATGCATGGGCGGAGTTGTTTAAAGAGTATTTGCCAGAAGACAACGTGTCTGCTGAATCTTATTATGAGATTCAGAAATTGGTTTATAGTCTTGGGTTGCCTTCGGAGATGATTGATGTTTGCATCGACAACTGCATGATCTACTGGAAAGAAGATGACAAGTTAGAAGAGTGTCGATTCTGCAAAAAACCACGATTCAAACCGCAAGGCCGTGGGAGGAATAGGGTACCGTACCAAAGGATGTGGTACCTACCAATTACAGACAGATTGAAAAGATTATATCAATCTGAGAGGACTGCTGCGTCGATGAGGTGGCATGCGGAACATGTCCAGAGAGATGGTGAGGTTGCACATCCATCAGACGCAAGAGCGTGGAAACATTTCAACAAGGTACACGCAGATTTTGCTACAAATATTCGGAATGTCTATCTTGGGTTATGCACCGATGGATTTAGTCCATTTGGAATGTCTGGTAGACAATATTCTTTGTGGCCAGTCATTCTTACGCCGTACAATTTACCGCCGGATATGTGCATGGAACAAGAATTTCTATTTTTGACCATATTAATCCCTGGGCCGAAGCATCCAAAACGGTCTCTTGATGTTTTTCTTCAACCGTTGATAGAAGAGCTAAAGCAATTGTGGTCAGAAGGGGTGAGGACGTACGATTGTTCCTTGAAAAACAATTTTACGATGCGAGCAGTTCTGCTGTGGACGATAAGTGATTTCCCTGCTTATGGGATGTTGTCTGGCTGGACAACACATGGAAGATTATCTTGTCCATATTGTCTTGGATCGACGGATGCTTTTCAACTGAAGAATGGTAGGAAGAGTTGTTGGTTTGATTGTCATCGTCGCTTTCTTCCACTTGCCCATCCGTACAGAAGAAATAAGACATTGTTTCGGCACAAAAAAATTGTCAGAGACGGTCCTCCTCCATATCTCACCGGCCAGCAGATCGAAGCAGACATTGATTATTACGGAGCTCAGGAAACAGTTAAAGTTGGAGGAAATTGGCATGTTCCTGGAAATATGCCTGATGGGTATGGTGTGTCTCACAATTGGCATAAGAAGAGTATATTTTGGGAGCTACCCTATTGGAAGGATCTTCTCTTACGCCACAATCTGGATGTCATGCATATTGAGAAGAACTTTTTTGAGAACATCATGAATACATTACTTAACGTCCCTGGGAAGACAAAAGATAACAAAAAGTCAAGGATGGACTTACCTGATATTTGCTCAAGAAGTGAGTTACATATCAAGAGCAATGGAAACGTTCCTGTTCCCATCTTCCGGTTGTCATCAGAAGCCAAAACAACCTTGTTTGACTGGGTTGCATCAGAAGTTAAGTTTCCTGATGGTTATGTTTCAAATCTGTCAAGATGTGTTGAACGAGGTCAAAAGTTCTCCGGAATGAAGAGTCATGATTGTCATGTGTTTATGCAACGACTACTTCCATTTGCTTTTGCCGAGCTCCTTCCAGCAAATGTCCATGAAGCACTTGCAGGTAATTATAATTTTATAATATATATACATATGTTATGAAATGTTATTAATTTGATTACTTTTGCAATATACAGCCATCAGCGCTTTTTTCAGAGATCTTAGCACACGTACGTTCAAGGAAGAAGTCATCGAACAACTTCATCATAACATTCCGATCATATTGTGCAACCTGGAGAAGATATTTCCTCCTTCATTTTTTGACGTCATGGAGCATCTAGTTGTCCACCTACCGTATGAAGCATTGCTTCGTGGACCTGTTCACAACGGATGGATGTATCCGTATGAGCGACAGATGAAACATTTGAAGGGGAAAGCAAGAAATCTTGCAAAGGTGGAAGGTTCAATAGTTGCGGGAGTTTGACAGCCGAAACATCTAACTTCACATCATACTACTTTGCTCCAACTGTTCGTACGAGGAAAAGAGTTCCTAGAAGATATGATGATGGTGGAGTACCGACATCATATCCAATTGATGGTGTTCCTGACATTTTCTGCGAAATTGCACGGTTTGGTGGTAAAACGAAAGAAGTATGGTGGTCATGTGAAGAGGATAAACATAGTGCCCACACTTATATTCTGCTCAACTGCGAGGATGCAGTGACCCGTTACTTTGAAAGGTAAATATTTTTGTGAATGTTAATTATATGAATTGAAGTTAATTATGTATGACTTGATTATTTGTTTAATTTGCAGCATGTTTGTATCTCAAGTTGAAGAAGCAATACCAGGAATATCTGCAACTGATGTGGACACACGTAAAGATAAGCACTTTGTCAAGTGGTTAAAATCACAGGTACGTAATATATCTCATACATTGATTAATTAAGTAAGTGTTTTGATACTTCAATATTAATTAAGAATAACTGTTTTTTTGCAGGTTGATTATGACGATCCTTATTATCCCGTATGGTTTCACGAATTGGTTCAAGGTCCAGTTGCAAAGGTCACCACATCACCTATGTATTTCACACGAGGATTTACCTTTCACACATACGAGTATGGGAGACATCGGGCAACGAGTAACTACGGAATATGTGTGAAAGGTGAAACAGACTTTTACGGGATCTTGCAGGAGATTATTGAAGTGGAATTTCCGGGGTTATTGAAGCTAAAATGCGTCCTCTTCAAATGTGAATGGTTCGATCCTGTTGTGAACCGAGGGATTCGGTATAAAAAATTTGGTGTTGTGGATGTCAATTTTGGGAGAAGATACAACAAATTTGAGCCTTTCATTTTAGCTTCACAAGCCGAGCAAGTTAGCTTCCTTCCTTATCCTCGGCTTCGAACTTCCGGGATAAACTGGTTAGCTGCTATCAAAATTACACCTCGTGGACGCATTGTCGCTGGAGAAGAACCGCCCTTGCAAGAAGAAGACGCTATCAATGAAGTTGAGGTACCAGAACAACCAACTGATGAAATCCTTTTGATCGACCCGCAAAACTTTCAATATGAAGATATTCCCGAAGATGCGACAGATGAAGCACGTGAAGACGAGTTCGAGAGAAGCGACGATGATGATTGTAATGATAGTGATGAGAACGAAAACGATTTAGAGTGATGTAATATTGATGAGAACGAAAACGATTTAGAGTGATGTAATATATGTAACAAATGTTGTATTTCTCTATTGTAACGTATGTTTAAAGAAATATTATTTTTTTACCATCCTAATGTATGTGTAACAAATGTTGTTTTATATAATATGTATTTCTTTAGTTTTTAAAAAATTATTTGGAGTTTTAGGGTTTTAGAGTTTAAGTTGGAGAAAGAGCACAAAGTAGTAGAGAAGAGATATGATGTTAGATGATATGTGACTTTGGGGTTTAGGGATTTCATTCTCGGTGTTTAGGGTTAAGCGTTGTAAAATCGTCGTAAATGGTTATCTATTCCACGTAATTTCGTCGTAAATGGAAAAACGCGGGCCTGGTAAATTCGTCGTAAACGTGGGCCTGGTAAATTCGTCGTAAACCGACGTTTCGACGTAATTTCGTCGTAAATCGAAAAACGCGGGCCTGGTAACTTCGTCGTAAATGAAAAAACGCGGGTCTGGTAACTTCGTCGTAATATTACGTCGCGTTTACGACGAATCCTTTTCTATATATTGAGACGCCGAGACGAGGCTGCCTCGTCCATTCCTCCCAAACTCCTCTCCTCTCCCTCTAAGGTACATTCTCTCTCTTCCTTTTTTTTTTTTTAAGTTAGTTTAGGTTATTAATTAGTTAGGTAATTAGTTTATGTGATTAGTTAGATAATTAGTTTAGGTGATTAGTTAGATGACGGAATACTATAGTTTAGGTGATTAGTTAGGTAACGGAATAATTTTTTAATTATGTCGTCATAATTGATTAAATTTATTTAAATTTTTTTTAGATGGCTCCTAGAAGGAAACCAGCAGCACCTACTTATGCCCAGTTGTTTGGCGATGGTTCCGGTAGATCTTCTTCCGGTCCATCGTCTTCCGATGCAGTTCCAGACTCTCAGACTTCTCAGAGAGTTTTTTCGAGTCCTCCTCTTCCACCGCAGATGCCTCCACCTCCTCCTCCAGCGGCTGCACCTGAGCCTGTCCCAGAAGGTGCAGTTCATCCGGATTTGCGTGTGCCTTCATATGCTCCCTTCGCGAGATATACGGTGGAGGATTTGCTTGCCCAGCCTGGACGGGAGGGTTTGGATGTTCTAGACCCCGATAGACCCCGAGGAACTTATTGGTAAGTTATTAATTTTTATTACATTAAAATTAAATTAATTTTTATTTTCTAACGGTTAAATTGTTTTTTTTCAGGTTTGGGGCTAACAACCGTGTTAGCCGGAGCGTTTCGGCGACGATTAAGGGTTACTACGACGGGGCATACCCGAACTGGAGCAAGACACCAAATCACGTTAAGATCACGTGGTTTAAATGTTTTGCGGTAAGATTTTTAAATTTAATTAAATTTTCACTTTTAAATATATATATATATATATATATATATATTTTTTATATATTTATTATTAATTGTAATTTTTAAAAAAAATTTATGTTTCAGCAAAAGTGGCATTGGTCTTTGGGAATCACCGAGAGGGTGAAGGCGGAATTCGTTGCAAAGGCAAAGATACGCCTCTGCAACACAGTCTCTGATTGGAAGGACAAGTGGGAGATCTACGGGTATGAGGGAAAGCCCACTGAGCTCACGACGGATGTGTGGGATGGCCTCATCGCCTATTGGGAGCACCCCTCTTCGATCAAAAAGGCCAATTCGTGCTCGGCTTCTCGAAGGACGAAGGATAAAGATGGTCATTTGCCCATGCTTCACAGAACCGGACAAAAACCTCATGCAGGAGTCCGTCTAGAAGCTGTAAGTTTTGTTTTAAATATATATTTTAAAATATTCAATTAATATAATTTATAATATTTAATTTAAATTTTTTTTTGTAGTTCGAGAAGACGGGAGTCTTACCTTCTCTGTCTGACCTATTCAAGATGACTCACGCCACATCCGACGGAGTTTTTGTGGATCCTGCATCTGAGAAACTCTTCCAAACGGTGGCTGGTCGGATTGAAGAACGGGAGACGCAACTAACCCAGGAGTCTCCCGATGGATTACCAGTCACATTGTCCACCGAAGAGGTCGACAGAATCTTCGAAGAGGTACAACTTAAAATTTTTGTTTACATTATTTTAAATATTTTAACATAATTAACTATATTAATATATGTTTTGATTTTATAGGTGGCTCCTAAAAAGAAGGGACGGATAGTCGGTATAGGCTCTGTTAACGAAGTTGCAAGGGCAACTTCGTCATACACTTCGAGACGGGATGAAGAGACTGCTCAGATGAAGGCTCGAATGGATAGCCAGCAGGTTCGTTTAAACTCTCTTGAGGATTTGCTAGACGTGATGGCCGTGGGAAACCCGGTTATGCAGAGAATGTTGAGTGAGAGACGAGCCGCTCTTGTAATGCCACCACGAGATCCCCAAGAGTCCGATCCAACCCGTCAACAGCCGAGCAACCCCACCAAGTACTTCGAGAATATGTAGTTTTTTTTCTGTTTGTATTATGAATTTAAATATTATTGTATGACTTTTTAAAATATGTTTTCCAATTTCATATTTCGTTTTAAAATTTAAATTATTTTTTCTGAATATTAAATATAAATTAAAATTTATTATATACTAATAATAATATAATAAGAAACGATGTAAACTCCTCGTAAACATTACATGGAGTTTACATCCAATGTTTACGAGTGATTAACATCGAAATATTTACGAGGGTTTTACATCGAAATGTTTACGAGTGATTTACAACGAAAGTATTTACGTGTGCTTTACATCGAAATAATTACGTGAGCTTTACGACGAACAATTACGTGTCATTTACGACGAATCCTTTCCCTGCGCTTTACGAGGAATATATTTCGTCGTAAACGTAACGAGTCGTTTACGACGAAACCTCCGTTACGACGAAAGTTTAACAACGAAACGTCTTTCAACGTTAATTCGTCGTAACACCCCGTTTACGACGAATTTACAACGAATACTATGTTTTCTTGTAGTGCATGTTTTTGTGATATGTTATCTGTTTTTATCATAATTATTTGAAAATTGAATTTACTGCACTATGATTGCTTGAGGAAAGGTAGAGCTCTCAACCCACTACTATTCCGTTTTCAATTTTTTATTTTCTAGGAACAAAATCTTTTCTAATTTTCATATGACTAAACCATTGAGGATCAGCAGAAGAAAGACGGGTCGAGAACGAAGTTGAAAATGAACGTGAAGCTTAATCATCAAGTTAACTAAGAAAGAATGATGTTAATAAGCTTCAGATCAAGGTCGATGAGAAGACATGTCAAATCGTTCCATGCTTTCTTCAAGACCTTTGGTTGTGGGTCTGTGGCTCCGTATCATGTGTTCATCTGTAGGTATGTTCATGCTCTTAATTTTAATGACTATGGTGACTATTTTATGATCCAGTCGTAAATTTAGAAACTTTGTATTTGCCCAAAAAAGTAAATATTTTTTGTAATATTTATCTTATCCGGTGATATGTCTTATGTTATCTTCACTCATGATCAATGATTTTAATGGCCTCCCTGATATTTGTGATCATCTTTAGAAAGTTCACAAAACATGTTCTTCCACAATCCAATCGACAAACCAAAGCCTCTGCCAAGACCTCTGAAATCAAATCATAATATCAAAATATCTACAGGTATTGCTTGGATTTTTTTTAAAGTTTAAGTTCATGTTTCTTAATAAAGATCTTCATGATTTGTTTTTGTATACGTTTATGATACTCCATAAACGGGAAGTCACTGAATATTCTGTTACTTTCACTTACTGGATATGACTGTGTTTATAACGTCTTGTTTTTTTTTTAAAAGGAAGCAGTCCGTGATGATCCAGGGATCAATTAGCGTCCACTGGTTGAACACTTTCTAACGCCCCTCAGATTGGGAGGTATTTATGAGCTGAGTTCATTTGATGTGACAAAGAGAAATCAGTATTTCAAGCTGACTACTGCACCCGTCTCAGTTAGGTTCACTTAGCACACTACCTTGATAGAGATCACAGAAACCATTAATCCAATACCGGCAGAGGTCTTCCTGTTCCGGAGCTTTGATCAAGTGTTGTTACTGGCTAACACAAACATCCTCTTACCAGGTCTTTTTATCAACTTTGCCTCCATAGTATATGGATTACGATTGTTTTGTTTGAGATTGGAAATGTTATAACTCCTTACTCTTTGATATAAGATATTGGTGGGGAAGTTATGGGCATCAAAACCACCCACAACGGTAAAACACATTATGTCAAATATACGACTTGCACAACATGTTTGAATCATTACTAAATTTAAAGAATTTATTTTACACAGTGGCTGTTATCGTAGTTATATGAACTTGCACCTCTATTTTACTGTCCAGGACAGTTCAACAACTAACAACTTGCATGTTCATCCTCCTTACATGGTGACATATATTCAATTATCCCAGCGCTGATATGCCGGGGAGCTGCATCTGTAATAACAAATCCCTCGCATGGTGTGTACATCGGTGTTTCTATGACCAGCAGAAGGCTTGATAGTCATGGGATGGTTGAAGAAAACAGAAGCGAGACAGCTCTACCAGGTGCTCGAGCTATTGTTCCCGAAATGACTGCGGAGTGCGGAGAAGCCAACAGTTCTGGAACATGGGCTCTTTGTAAAGAAGGCATGCATTGAGTAAAATCTTAAGTAAGGGAGTCTATGACCCTCCTGTCGACTCCTACAAACTACGCTGGAGCATTTTTAAATTTCGCATATTAATGAAATATGACTTAAGAATCATTCCACCGTCATGTTATATCTCATCAAGTAAGCTCTCTTTTTACATGTATATATATATATAAATAAAAACTATCTTGCGAACTCGGTGGAGGCACTGACTTGAAGGTTCAATTTAGTCGCATATTTTAAGCACCACTTTACAACAATTAAGTCATTGACTCACTTAAAAAAGGGTTCATATCATGTATCACACACTTAACGCTATCCTCACCGTCGCAGATTTTCATTGCATGTTACTCTATTTGTAGAGCATATATCGGCTGTAGTACAAGTTTTTTTTTTGAACTTGTGAATGTTGACTCAAATCACATACAAGCAAGATGAGCCTTGGTCAATGGGCCTGCAAGGAAAATGGAGATTGGGTTTATACACATATGAAACCCATCACGTTTTGTCATTAAACGTGAAGTGCACAAGGGTTATGACAGAGATGCTTAGTATAAATAGAACTTTATCCTAAGCATTAATACAAAAGTGTAAGAGAGACATTCTCAAAGCTTGTACTTTTCTCAGATTATAGTGAAGCTTGAGGGACAAGAGTTCCCTCCCCAGAGGTAACGGTTAGAGGCCGTGAACTGGGTCAAAAGTGTTTGTGTCTTTTACAGTTTATGCTTACTCTAAATTGGTTTTAGCAAACGATCAAACCCTCACAAGTGGTATCAGAGCGCATTTGGTTAAAGCTAAACCGATCGTCGACCAAAAGAAAAAGATCTACAGGTTAGAAGAAACTCTTACTGGTTGTTTCTTCAGTTGGAATTTCTGGGATTTATTGGTTTGAGGTGCAGTAAGTTTTCTGAAGATAGTCGCTGCAACCAGGAGTAGAAGTTGTTATCCGGATTTGGTTCATCATATCTCTTGAGCTAGTTTTCTGTTGTGTTGAGGAGGGCGTTACACAACCCGAAACTCAGGCGAGTTAAGGTTGTTCTTGTATTTGAATCTGGTTCCTGAAATCAAGGGTCAAATACATTAGCATGGAACACACTCAAAGCAGACTGGATGTAGAAAAATTTGATGGTAAAGGCGATTTTGGATTATGGAAACATAAGGTGCTATGTCAGCTGGAGCTCATGGGCTTAGAGTCTGTGTTGGAAGAGGTTGAGACTTCTCAGTCAGAACCAGACAAGCAAGATGAAGGCCAGCAACCAGGAAAGGGTCCAAAGTTTGTTGAGAAGGATAAACGGGTGAAGAATCTTATTAAGATGTGTCTAAGCGATCAGATCCTAAGGAAGGTCATGAAAGAGCCTACTGCTGCTGGGATTTGGAAGGCTCTTGAGACTGACTACCAGGCGAAAACTTTACCCAATAGGATCTATCTGAAGCAGAGATTTGCTAGTTTCAAGATGGAGGAGAACAAAAGTATTGAAGAAAACCTGGACAGTTTTCAAAAGCTTGTGGATGATCTTGCACGTCTGAATATAAGCATAAGTGACGAGGATCAGGATATTCAACTACTTACTAGCCTTCCACCACTGTACGAAGCCTTGGTTCACACTCTCAAGTATGGTAGTGGTAAAGACACATTTTCAGTAAGTGATGTTACTACTTCAGCGTATTCTAAAGAAGTGGAATTAAAGGAGAAAGGTCTCCTGAACAGAACCAGAGGAAACTCAGAAGGTTTGTATGTTGAGTCTAGAGGCAGGTCTGAAAGAAGATCAGAAAAAGGAAACTACAAACCGAGGTCCAAGTCAAGAGGTAGATCAAAGTCAAGACCTAAGTATAATAAGAACACTACAGGTTGTTTCTTATGCGGTAAAGAAGGACACTGGAAGAGGGAGTGTCCAGATAGACATGGAAAGAAGCCAAGCAGCTCTGCAAACGTTGCGACAAAGGTGACATAGAAGGTGAAAGAGCCGCTTGTTCTTACAGCAAGCAAACATGACTCCAAAGGCGCTTGGGTCATGGACTCAGGCTGTAGCTTCCATATAACTCCATATAAAGAGTCTTTGTTTGATCTACAAGAGCTTGATGGAGGAAAAGTCTTGATGGGAAATATGACGCATAGCAAGGTGAAGGGGCTTGGCAAGATTAAAATCTTGAATCCAGATAATTCTGTGGTTATTCTGGCAGAGGTTCGGTATATGCCAACAATGGGGAGAAATCTAATTTCCTATGGACAGTTGGAAAAGAATGGCTGCAGATACGAGGGAAAGGATTTTGTAGTCACTTTCTACAAAAATGGACAGAAGGTAATTTCTGGAAAATACCAAGACGGATTGTACTATCTACAAGGGAGAGTGGTGCAAGGAGAGTCGATGGTAGCAAGGCCAGAAACTGACATGACCAACACATTGTAGCATTATCGACTACAGAATCTGAATATATGGCACTAACAGAGGGCTTTAAGGAAGCTCTATGGCTAAAGAGGTTTGACAGTGAATTGAGTTTTTTACAGGATGAAGCTAAGGTTTTCTCAGATTCACAAAGTGCTATTCACTTGGCGAAAAATGGAGGATTTCACGAGAGGACCAAGCATATAGACACTAAGCTGTATTTCATCAGAGATGTTATTGAGGCTGGGGATGTTACTCTACACAAGATTCATACACCAGCTAACCCAGCAGACTTACTAACTAAAGCGGTACCTGGAAACAAGCTCGAGAAGGGGCTTGAGTTCCTGAAGGTGATCGCCTGATGAAAGCTTGTGGAAACCTGTAGGGGATTCTTTGTTGATTTGGAATCTCGCAGGATAAAGAAAATGCAGAAGTGAGTATTCTGTATTTAAAAATCAACACAGGAAATGCAAGAAAGAGACATAGTCAGGCGGACTACCTCATTCTTGTGTGGTTTGGATTCACCTTAAAGTGGGCATTCTCTATCTCTCCCATTAATCTGGAATTCTATGTGGAACATGGGAGGTTATGAGTTGCAGGAGATAAAGTAACTGCAAGGAATTGAGACATTGTCAGAGCTTAGGAAATTGCACCTTGAAGTTCTGTTGGATTTTGGATTTCTTATTCTGAGAAGGTCATCGTAGCTCGTGTTCAGTTAGTGACGTTCGTGTATTGTCGCAGGAGGAACTGAATTGAAGTTCAAACAAGCCGTTGTTGGTCGGCTTCAAGTATCGAGAGATGCATAAATGAAAATCAGAAATTTATCATATATCCGGTCTCAAAAGATGTTATCCGAAATTGGAAGTGGCATCGGGTTATCTGTGCGTGCATCAGTTGGAAAGATAAGTATTTGTAACAGACGGTTTCATTTACTTATCCTTCCATGCATCAGAGGAAAACAAGAAGATTCTTACCTTACATGTGTCTGGCGGAAAGGTAATTATCTTGATTGATTGGCTTCAGTATCAAATCTTCAGGTCTTGTGGTCAGATGGTGATAATGAACAGAGGATTCACCTGGAAAGTCATGAGCTTAAATCTGTGAGAGATTGCTATGACATATCACTGACACAAGGTAACAAAGAAAGGATCTCACCGGCGTTACATGCAAGGATGACTACACAATTATTGAGAGACTCAGATGTGCAACAGAGACAGGAGGAAGCCTTGGAGCTGAACGTCGCGGGGGAGTGAGATCGAGAAATCTGAGAAACCGAGGAACAAAAGCAAACGTCGGTTGGTGATTAGGTCAAAGGTGGAGACTGTGAATGTTGACTCAAATTACGTACAAGCAAGATGAGCCTTGGTCAATGGACCTGCAAGGAAAATGGAGATTGGGTTTATACACATATGAAACCCATCATGTTTTGTCATTAAACGTGAAGTGCACCAGGGTTATGACAGAGATGCTTAGTATAAATAGAACCTTATCCTAAGCATTAATACCCTAGCAGTAATCTCCTGTATCAAAAAGTGTAAGAGAGACATTCTCAAAGCTTGTACTTTTCTCATATTATAGTGAAGTTTGAGGGACAAGAATTTCCTCCCCAGAGGTAACGGTTAGAGGCCGTGAACTGGGTCAAAAATGTTTGTGTCTTTTACAGTTTATGCTTACTCTAAATTGGTTTTAGCAAACGATCAAACCCTCACAGAACTTTACTGTAGTACGAGTTTCTTTAACGAAAAACCTTTTGTAGCATGTGCACCACTTGCAATAAGCTAAAGAACATTCACGCGATCAAGAAAGCAAGTTATCATTTCTACTAAAATCTCAACTTTCACTGCTTACTCAGTCAAATTAACAATTGTGGTGCAACCTCTTCAAACATAAACAAAACTTAAACAACGCGAACAGTTGGGAGCTTTTCTAAAAACTCAGAACATCACTTTTAAACGTTTCGGATTAATAAAATAGCTTACATCCCATTACATCAATACACAGGCCCATCCCAATAATAATCTCATTTTCCTCCTAAGCACCAATCACAATCACCAAAAGCTTCTCCAACAACAAAGTTTACAGCTAACACGTAATAGGCAAATGACCTCCTAAATTGTTTATGACTTATTATTTTCAAACCAAATTTCATTTCGTGGTATGGACAATAATCATCTACAATCACCGGAAAAAATTTAACACACATCATAATCAAACAAACATGATAATCCTATAAATAAAATACAATAAATATCGTACCAACTTTACATAAAAATCACATGAAATCCAAATCAATAGGAAAAATAATTACAACAGTATAAATATTTTTAGTTATTCTTAGTTTAAATTTTCTTCAGTGTCAAATTCAAATAGAAATCAAATAGGAAAAATGTAAATCATTACATTTTCCATAATTTTTAAATTTAATAATTTTGTGTTTTCCGACAAAAAATAGTGTTAGTGGTCATTTTTGTAACTTATGTTAGTGTTTTTTTTTTAACTCAAACCAACAAATTTAATAAAATTTACAATTTGATCTTAGAATAAAAATAAATTATCTTTATTATTTTCAATATAGAGTAAATTTCCAAATGGTTTATAAAATTAAAATATGTTTTATTATAAAATAGTTTTAGTGTAAACTCACCCGTCCGTAGGATGAGCCAACCCCTAGTTTGTTACTATATTAAAGTTCTAGCATGGAAATAGATCGTTAACCAAATTAGTTTGTATCGCTTATTTAAGTTATTTTTGTAAAATTATCTTTTACTAATAAAAATGAACTGATATCCGGTATCATTTAAAAAATTATATGTAAGTATATTATTCTTTTTTGTTTTGAATGTGCTTTTTAATTTTACCTTTTTGCCTGTTTTGATTTATGAGGACAAGATTCCTTAAAAGGGACAAATCACTAGAAGATGTATGTGTTATATATGTAAAACTGATATTTGACCCCAATATATATATATATGTAAAACTGATGCGAATATATAAATAAATAAAATCGAAAGTGACCCCAAAAATAAGTGTGACAGGATCGATGCCTAGGAGGCTAGGATGTATAGTGAATAATGATCCTCACAGCTTCTTAGTCTAATTTTTCATTCACATGTTCATCTTCTACATGATACTTCAAATGGGAACATATATGTCTTGATTTTTTTTGTTTGTTAACAAGGTGGTAAGAACCAAGAAGCAAAAGTTAATGGTTTTGACTAAATATGCTGTTTAAACTAAATATTGTCCTTTTATTTCACCCAATAGCCATTTATAATTATGCTGGGGTTTTTCCTTTAGTTAATGGTATATGAGGGGTTTTTCCTTTAGTTAAAGGTATATATTTATGCTGTTTAAACTAAATAGCGTCCTTATATTTCACCCAATAGCCATTTATTAACTAATTGTTTAAGTAAGTATGATGCATAACTATTCTCCACACTTCTGTTTGAACCAAAAACTGTCCTTATATTTCACCTAATAGCCATTTATTGACTTATTGCTTAAGTAACTATGATGCATAACTATTCTCCACACTTTTGTTTTTATTTGTATATATTAATTTTTATAGGGGACCACATTTGTTGTTGTTGTTGGCAATTGGCATTCACAACTCATACAAACCTATTATTGAGTTCCGACCAAGTTATGATACTGACTAGAGTAAGGCTCCGACTGGTGATCTTTTCGGGAACACGGAGAACGAATAGGAGAAGAACGTATAGGAATAAAATTGCAGGAATGAAAAAAAATGTTTGTTCCTTATCAAATTTAACAAGGAATACTTTTGTTCTATATTTCTCTACAAAAAAAGGAATGAGAATGAACAACAAGGAAAAACTATTCCTTGTGAATGGTGATTTTTTTTTGGGAATGATAAGGAATTCAGTGTTCCCTTTCGTTCCTTGGTCACCATTCAAAGCCATATAAGTTTTTATCAATCACCTAACTAATTGGTAATTTATCCACCAAATGCATTACGTCAAACTTTTGTTAGAAAATCAGGTTAATCTGCTTCAATTTGAATTCATTACGTCAACTTTTTGTTGTTTTATCAAAAACGATTGATTATTATTAAATAATTTTTTGTGTGTAAATGACCATGAAATTATCATAGTTTAGTTTAAGAAATAAAAAGTTATAAATCAATGCTATTAGAATTGAATTACACAAGATGCAAATACTTAGAAAAACAAACATTTCATATTAGCGAAACACACAACTGTATACCCAATATCTGACCCCTCTTCCGGATTAAACCAATCAAACCATTAAACAAAACACACACATACAAAAAAAAAACTTGTCAAATAAAAATTCATTTTCTTTTCAACGCAAAGAATAACATGACTTTCTCACGGTAACTAGATTCAACCTTCTCGGTGAGTCCGACGAGCTTGGTGGTGAGACGGTCGAAGATGTCATCCAGGAGATGGTCACCGAAATGATTGATGAAGAGAGATCCCATTGTGGCCTTTATGCAAACAATCCATTGCCTCACATCCTCCACGTCCATTGGCCGTTTGAGCCAGGCCGTGGGGTCCATCAGCTCCATAAATTCGATAGTGAAGCAGCCATTTTTCTCTACCAAGACTGCTACCTCCTCAGGCGACGCCGAGTAGATCGGTACGTTGAACGTATCCACTTGCTCTTCGCTGATTAAACCCTACATGGCCATCTCATTAAACTCGATATACAAATCCATTATTGGTAATAGACTAAAGAGATAAAATATATATGTTAAAGTGTCAAAGTTAGCTTTTATTCATGTAGTAGCACAAAAATCAAAATAAGAAAGTTGCAACAACTGTACAAGTTTTTGTAGGACTGTTTCGGTTTATATACATGCATACGTCATGTGAAATCTTTGTTTTGTCAAAAGAAAAAAATTCTTCCCTTTTGAAATACGGATTCCAGTTATATTAACAAAAAAAAATTGGTTTTGGGGTGTTTGAATTGATACTATATTTACTTACACATGTTAAAAACGATATTGTGTCATATCCAGGAACCGGTTGCTTGGAATTCTTCTTTGCAGAATAATCAACACTTTGTTTTGTATGGTGCATTAAGTAAATCTAGTTATGCATCACTTTTTTTTTTTTACAATAATACACGAATGTCATTTATAGAGACTTTCTACATATGCTTGAGATTGTTTATAAAGAATACCTGGGATTGCATTTGAATGAGAACATCAGCCATGGAATTATACATGATACTGTCGGCAAGATTGGAGAAAGGCATTCCTAGAGGAATTCCACACATTCCAACAACCAAAAGACCTCCACTCACTATTTCTTTAGCCCTAGCTTCTAGAAACCTCTCCATGTCCCGACCAAACTGCTCTTCATAAGCCTTGACCACTTCCTCCGAAGCATTTGAGTAGTGAACCTTTCCTTTATTCCACGCCTTGGAGCTTTTGTCCAAGACCTCCTTAGGAACACTTGAAAGCCAGTGTGTGGCCCCCACCGTCAGTACAATATGAACGGAGGATTGAGGAAGAATACGGCTATAGAACGAACCGGGGACACCGACCGCAAAGTAACTCCGGTCTGGAGGAAGAGAGGTGAAGAGAGTGTTGAAGTCGTTACTTGGGAGGTCGTTAAAGAAGACGAGGAACTCTGGTTTTGTGGAGTTTGATTGTAAGCTGGTGTCAATGGATTTGATGATGTCTTCGACGAGAAAGAATGTGTTTGGTCCAGTTGCACAACCAAGATCGGCTATGTGGAACGTGTTGGTGCATGAGATTAGGGTTTTTGCATCAATTTTTTCCATTATCAGTTTGTCTATTGTCTCTCTCAACAAACTCGCTGATCTTCTCTATGCACATTGAAAGCAAACAAAATGATTTCAGTTTGATAAAATTTTGTATTTAATTAAAATGTTGCATTCCAATTGAGAACCTAAATGAATCACTCTTTATGCCCGAAGAAAAAATGCGTACATCACTGGAAAACAGAATACCGTAAACCAAAAACATTTACTTAAGTCATTTACTTAATTGATATTAGTTTTGTCGAAAAGAGTATAATTTGAAACAAGTTTTTCATTAGATTTTTTTTTTGAACTGAAAATAATAATAATAATAATAATTCTAATGAAAAACTTGTTTCAAACTTGTTTCTTTAAAATTGGAACCAAACCTTTTCAGACTAATAAGCTATAAAAGTATTTTGCTACACGGATGAGATGAGATCCAAACCAATAAAAACCGATGAATAAAAAATAAAAAGTCATATTTTTCCTAATAACATAATGGTACCCTCGAGCCTTGATTTAGTAAAACTAATATAGTTTCCTTCATATTTAGCCAATTAACGATTACCTCTTCGTAGGACAATGAAGCCTCATAGAAATGTTTTTTTTTGTGGCTCGCTGAGTTCTGGATATTTTAAAATCTTTCTTTAAGTTTCTCTAACAAAGTACATCTTTTGATTAGAAAATGTCATGCAAGATATTATGAAAATGAAGTCAAATTTTAATTTTTCCCTTGAAGTAATGGACCTCTAAGTGATCCGAATAGCCAGCCAAGTAATATTTCTATTTAAAATTGACTGAATTTCTAAAATATTAATTCCAACATTTGAAATGATTTTATATTAAATTAAATAATTAGTAGAGCTAAACTATTCGAAAAAACTTTCAACTCTTTTATTTGGGGGGGGGGGGGGGGGGGGGGGGGGGGGGTGGGTTTCCTAAAAGCACGATAGGCCACACATTCATTATATAAATTTATGAAAATCTCATAGTTATTCTTCGAAAGTTTTCCTCAGCAAGAATATTTTTAATCAATAATTCTGCTATTTCCTTAAATTAACTGACAGACCAATCAAATCTAATGATAAAAGTAACAAACCAATTAAAAGTATAAAATACGAAGAAGAGCAAAAATTAAGTGAAAAGAAACCTGCAGATGGGAATTCTTAGAGTAGCTGTCGGGGCCATGTCCTCCACTCGTAGGAAGTGAATTAAGAACAATCTCTACTTTCCCCATTATAATTTTTGGTCCTTTTCTTCTATACTTTGGGTGTAGACTCGCTGCTGCCTATCAGTTATATAGGCAATGCACTTAACACGTAGTGCTTACATTGTATCCTTTTTAACAATAATTGGAATACTACATAAGAATATAAGTTCAACATAGGAACTGGAACATAAATAATATTTAAAAAGATTGTACCAATCCATTTATCATCAATTGATTTTAAATTGAAAATCTATGAAATATCTAAGTTTAAATGGTATCAGAGCCCGGAAATACTCTGCCCAATTGAATTGAAATCAATATGACCCATCGAAAGAAGCCTAATCGATCTTAAACCAACATGGTTTGAATGGTTTGGCGATATTGTCGAGATTAACAGTTATAAAGACCATCATCTCGAGGGAAGGTGCGAGAATATAAGCTCCCACATCGGAAGTTTAACTGAGACATAAGTAATATTTACAGGATTAGGTTCAATTTATTTATTACCAATTAGTTTTAAATTGGATGTCCATGACAAACCGAAATTTAACATACTAACACTTATTTATTATTAGTTTAGTGCCAACCTCATTCTTCCATAGGGAGAGAAAATTTACTTTAGTCTTGATTCACTACAAGAAAATAGGGATTTCCCTACTGAATTTAGTGACTGCATCTGCAGTTGCTAAATATACCATCCGAATACCTACTATTTAGCTACTGATTTGCGACCAATCTAAATCTGTTACTAGTTGGTCGCTAATTTACTACTACTAAACTTAGTCCTTATTCAGTCGGTAATTTGCGACTATTTAGCTACTTATACTAGGTCGCTATATTTTTGTCGGCCATCAGTCGCAAAATACCGTTACGAAACACGTGGAAATCGTTACTGGGTTTAGTACACCGGTTTTTTACGACTGATTGTAGTAGTCGCAAAATCAGTAGCAAAATAGCACTACAAGAAAACATGGGGATTCTGATGGCCGAAATCGTCGGAAATTCGTCGGAATTGAACAATTCCGACGAATTTCCGACGAACCCGTCCGTCGGTATCGTTTCGTCGGAAAAAAAAAATTCGTCGGAATTTCGTCAGAACTTCCGACGACTTTCTACCGAATACCGAGAAACGTCATTCTGACGAACTTCCGACGATATTACGATGCAGATACACGAGACCAGAGTTCATCGGAAAAACTACGTACCGACGGAGAACGTTCCTCGGACACTTCCGACGTAGAGTGTTCCTCGGTGGATTCCGACGAACCTTGTTCGTCGGAATTTACCGACGGACAACGGTCGTCGGTATATCGGTAAATTCCGACGGATATATGTCCGTCGGTATATTCCGACGACCACTGTCCGTCGGTATATACCCATTTATTTTTTAAAATTAATTTTGCATTTTTATATATTTTTTGATATTAATAAATTTAAAAAATCAGAAATTTAAAACTAATAATATTATAAAATTTAAATTCATAAAAACCGAAATAGGAAAAAAACATTCATAAAGTTTAAAATTCATACAAACCGAAATAAAAAAAACATTCCGAAAGTTTTAAAAAGCCGAAATAAACTGAGATGAACTCGAAGACATCAAACGATCTAGCTTCTGCATAATCTCAGTGTTGAACTTCTTCTGGGATGCCAACTCAGCAAGGATAGTGGCATTCTCCGAACGGATAGTGGCATTCTCCGAAAGGATAGTGGTGTTCTGTTCTTCCAATGCCCCAATCCGTTCATCTTTGTCATGTAGCTCCTCGAGAATCATGGGATCGGCATACGGAGCTTGTGAAGAAGATGCCGGATACGAAGAAGCACGACGGGCCAACCCAACTAAACGGCCTCCTTTCCTTTTAGGAACCGCCTACAAAAATATTTAAAGTAAGTAAATAGGGACAAGTAAGTAATCGACATTATAAAAAAAATATATTAATAAAAAAAATTACCTTTTCAACCATCTCATTTATTTGCAATAGAGACAGGTTGGTTGAAGCTCCCGTGGACTCGCCGTCATCAGAGAGAGGCTGAGATTGGGAAACTATTTCAGCTTCCACCAAATCAACTACACCTTTGATCACGGGGTCCTGAATTTGACCCGTCGTCTTGTTAGTGTGAGCCACCTTAATGAGTTGTAGACGATCAACGGGATTACCGTCATTTGCTTCGATCTAAAAAAACCGCCATTATTAGCCAAGAAATATATAAAATATTTATTTAAAAAATATAAAGATAAATAATAATAAAAAACTTACAAGTTCATCCTCCTTAGTAGACATAGAGCAAGCGCCGAGGTTGTGCACATACATACCTTTCCCGCCACGATCGCTCTTCCGGTTCCTGGAGTTCCTAGAAGACGTCTCTGCAGTTTCTTCCTTCTCCCAATGAGCTATCAACTGCTCCCACACCGACCCGTTGATGAACCGTGGCTTCTTGTTCTTCTGCCAAACTGTCTTCCACGAGTTTATCTGCTTTGTGTAAGAGTCCATGGCCTTTTCGTTGAATTTCTTACGGACTGTTTCCGTATGATCGGAGTGCCAGTTGAACTCTTGCTACAAAACAAACACAATTTAATAAGTAAATATATTTAAAAAAATGTTCAAACTTTAAAAAAATGAAGAGTTACTATACCGCGAATTGACGAAACCACAACTCTCGTTCGTCGGTAGGGATCACACTCCACTTTGGATATCCAAAACGGAGCATGGAGTACATCATCTGGTTGATGCTCCGGCTAATGCCATTTTTCGACTTGGTGAACCTTTAAAAAAATATAAGTTAGCAAGTTAATTAAAGGAAAAAATATAACGGTACAAATAAACAAAATACTAACCAAGTGCTATGGCCTCGTCGTGGGTTGGGTTGGAGAAACGGGAGATGCTCTCGACCTGGTTGTTGAACCAATAGATGAACCGGCATGACCCCCGGATCCTGTGGAGCAGCAGCGTGAGGGGCAGCGTGAGGGGCTGAGGGAGCTGGAGCGGGAATATATGCGGGAACCGAGTCATGAGACGATCCCGATGCACGGGAACTGCTCACCGAACTACGTCGAAGACGGGCTGCGGGGCGGGCTTCATCCTCGGCCCTAAAAAAAAAAAATTAACCCATCAAACATATTTTCAAATCATTTCTATTTTTAATGTTTTCATTTATATATTTACAAAAGGTTTTATAAACGTTTTAAAAAAAACTATTAAACCTTTTATATATATGTATATATGTATACAAAATTATAAAAAATTTATAAATATAGAAAAATGTTGTTAAAAATTTATAAATGAAGAAAAATGTTGTTAAATATTTATATTTTTTTTAAAAAAATGTTTTATTATACATATTTTATTAGTGGAAACTTATAAAAAATTATAAAAAATTTTAAAATTTTTATTATAGATGATTTACATATATATATATATAGTATACAAAATTATAAAAATTTATAAATATAGAAAAATGTTGTTAAATATTTTTAAAAAATTTTAAAAACGTTTTATTATATATATTTCATTACTGGAAACTTGAAAAACGTTTTTAAAAATAAAAAAAAAAATGTTTTAAAAAATCAAAAAACTTTTTTAAAAATAAAAAAAAACGTTTTAAAAAATCAAAAAACGTTTTTAAAAATCAAAAAACGTTTTTAAAAATAAAAAAAAACGTTTTAAAAATCAAAAAACGTTTTTAAAAATCAAAAAATGTTCCAAAAAAACTAAAACAACAATCCTAACTTATATATCCTAAACTATCCATTTAATCCTAAAATTTTCAATCAAACAACCTAAAATCCGAGATCAACTACCAAAACCCTAAACAATTGATAAAAAAGAAGGTTTGGGATGATTCTTACATGATTTGGGGTTTGGGGAAGAGATATGAGGGTGAGGAGAGGATTCGCCGGTGAAGAGAGGTGGAGAAAGGCCGGAATCGCCGGAGAGGGGGAGAAATCGCCGGATTGTTTGCGTTTTGTGAGAGGGGGGCCGCGGAGATAACGAAGAAGGAAGAAGGAGGGTTTTTATATCCGAGGATTCCGACGGACACGGGTTCGTCGGTATTCCGTCGGTATAATTAAAATATACCAAATGCCGATTCGCGAAAATTTTCAAGCGGTTTGGTTCTCCCGGGCAAATTGAAATTCCGACGGAATGTGTCCGTCAGTATTTTCCGACGGACACATTCCGTCGGTATATTCCGACGGAATTCCGACGACTTAGTGTTTAGGGTGTTGATTTCAAGTTTGTAAATGCAAAATCCAAATCTTTGATAATATATATAGTATTTGCATAAAGATTTAACAATAAAAATGTTTTATAACACGATTTTACACAACAACATTTTTTGTAGTGTAAGCTTATATAAATATGATTGTATAAGTATATAATGTTAAGATGAGATGTTATGAAAACAATGATATGCATACATAAATATTTTAATGAGTTGTTATATTTGAACGGTTGCGATCTAATACTATACTAAACACTTATTATGTGTTATTTTCATAGTTTTGGCATCTAAATTTATAGATTTTTATGATTGAAACTTTATAGAAACACATGTCGTCGGTATTTTCCGACGAAATACCGACGACCTTTCCAATTTTCAATGAAACCCATTGTCGTCGCTATGTCGTCGGTATATTGCGAGGGATTTCCGACGGACCATTAAAAAAAAAAAAAAAAAACTAATCAGAATCTTCTGAATCTTCATCAAACTCCCCAACCTCGGCTTCCGGCTCTGAATGTACGACAGCATCATGTCCAAACACAGTCAAATTCTCAACGAGTTGAACATTTTCCAAATCTTCAACTGCCTGGGCGTTGCTGGTAGACTCTGGTTGCAATGGTTCATCATCATCAGAAGTTCCATCCACTCGTCCTCTTGGGTTGATTTGCGTTACAGTAACCCATGGATCGTCTCTGTACGTCACCCGAGGGTAACTGATGTAGCACACCTATACATATCAATTATACAAGTATTAGTAAAATATATAACATTAATTAATTATATTGGTAAAAAATTATGAATAAATTGACATACCTGATCAGCTTGCGAACCAAGAATGAAGGGATCATAATATTGAAGTTTCCGCCGCGAATGAACTGATGTAACACCAAACGCATCAATCTTCACTCCTCTATCTGGGGTGGTGTCATACCAATCACAATAGAATACTACACAACGCAATCCAACCATTCCAGGAAATTGGATTTCCAATATTTCTTTTATGTTGCCGTAGTAGACATCGTCACCAGAAGAAGATGAAACACCAGCATCATATGTTGTCTTAGAATGACCTTTCCTTGTGAATGCATATCCTCGCGTACAAAATTTAGGATATGATTTGACCACATAGTTTGGTCCCTGCACAAATTCGCGTATCCAATCATCGAACACAAGACCTCTGGCCAAACCATCATTCACCTATAAATTAAAAACATATATGATTGCAAAATTAATTAGTTTATATATATTAAATTTAAACTAATCATTTGCATAGGGTAATATGATATATGACTCACATAACTACGAAGCCACGCAGCAAATCCGTTATCTCTAAGTTGTCGAAGCTCATCTTCTGTTGCATGCCTGTGAGTCATACGCAACTCCGCCATATATACACTATATACAAAAATATTATCAATATGAAATAAAATTATTGAATATTAATCTAACAATAAATGAATAAATATTTTTACCTCTCATATTGTAGAACATCTTCACAGTTGGTGAGCAAATATGTTTGCAAATGAGCGTGCTCAGTGTCCGTAAGTCTCCGCTTCGTGAATTTTCCACTAAGTCGTCCTATTTCCTTGAACATGCTTGGGACAGTAACATGATATGTTGCTCTCTCCCCTCTATCATCATGCCGAGCAGGTCTTCGGTGTTTTGTATGCACTTCTGGTGGAAAATAATTTTCAGCAAAGATTGCAGTTTCTTCATTGATCACCTGTGCCACTATAGATCCTTCCACCCTGCTTTGATTTTTGACCATCTTCTTCAGATGATGCATATAACGCTCAAAAATATACATCCATCTGTACTGCACAGGACCACCAAGTTCCAATTCTCTTGCGAGATGAATAGCAAGATGTTCCATTACATCAAAGAATGATGGAGGAAATATCTTCTCAAGGTTGCACATGCTGACTGGTGCGTTTGTCTTCAAATTATTAATACCCTCTTCAGTCACTACTCTGCTGCATAAGTCGCGGAAGAAAACACTAATCCCTACATAGATAAAAGACATAATTTTCGTAAGTATTAAGTTTTTATAAGCATAATTGTTAAATATAAAAATAAATTAAATTGTAAAAATATAATATACCTGCAATTGCTTCATGAACATTACGTGGCAATAATGCTGAAAAAGCAAACGGAAGGAGGCGCTGCATAATTACATGACAATCATGACTCTTCAAGCCAGTAAACTTTCCTTCGCTTCTATCAACGCAGTTCCCCAAATTTGATGCATATCCGTCAGGAAATTTCACTTTATCTGTAATCCAATCAAAGAACTCTTCTTTTCTAGCACCATCTAGCCGATAAATGGGAAAAGGGGCCGTAC
The DNA here is from genome assembly GCF_020379485.1 of Brassica napus. NCBI lineage: Eukaryota > Viridiplantae > Streptophyta > Magnoliopsida > Brassicales > Brassicaceae > Brassica > Brassica napus. Next base: position 17,266,104 of record NC_063445.1, on the reverse strand, counting down.
CGTTCTCATCAACGTGAAGTTCAGAACGATCACAAATATCGACTAAATCCAACCTTGACTTCAAATTATCCTTCGTTTTACCTTGGATGTTAAGGACTGTGTTCATCAGATTATCGAAGAAGTTCTTCTCAATATGCATGACATCTAAATTATGTCGCAATAGATGACTCTCCCAATATGGCAGATCCCAGAAAATACTCTTTTTGTGCCAGTTATGTAGCTCTCCAACCGCATTGACTCGAATGTTTTCATGTCCACCTACATCTGGCGTCCTTTCTGCATCAAAATACCTAAACTGCTTCAACAAATCTTTCCCACTAACTTCCTCAGGTGGACCATCAAACACCTGCTTGTTCTTCGTAAACGAAGTCTTACTCCTGCGGTATGGATGATCAGGTGGTAGAAATCGTCTGTGACAGTCAAACCAACACGTTTTCCTTCCGTTCTTTAGTTGGAAAGCATCTGTGTCATCTTGACAATATGGACATGATAGCTTCCCATGTGTTGTCCATCCAGATAACATACCATATGCTGGAAAGTCACTTATTGTCCACATAAGTACTGCCCGCATCTGAAAGTTTTCTTTGCGCGAAACATCGTATGTCTCAAAACCATGCGCCCATAGTTGTTGCAACTCATATATTAGTGGTTGAAGAAACACATCTAGTGATCTTTTAGGATGATCTGGCCCGGGGACGAGAATTGAGAGAAACAAAAACTCTCGTCGCATGCACAAGCTCGGCCGTAAGTTGTACGGTGTCACAATAACTGGCCATAGAGAATACTGCCTTCCATGCTTTCCAAATGGGCTGAAACCATCAGTAGATAATCCAAGATAAACATTTCTTCTCTCTTCCGCAAATTCTGGATATGTTGACTGGAAATGTTTCCAAGCCTTTGCATCTGAAGGATGTCTAATCTCACCATTTGTGGAATGCTCTGCATGCCATCTCATTGCTTTTGCTGTGCGCTCACACTGATACAACCTCTTCAATCTTTCCGTCAAAGGCAAATACCACATTCTTTTGAATGGGATCGGAACTCTTCCCCTCGTCTCCTGATAACGAGGTTTCCCACAAAATTTGCATACATTCCGTGTCTCATCCGCTCTCCAGTAGATCATGCAGTTGTCAATACATACATCTATCACTTCATACGGTAGTTGAAGACCTGCAACAAGTTTCTGAACCTCGTAGTATGAACCCGGTGCAAGGTTATCCTCAGGTAGAATACCTTTGACAAAATCAGTAATCGCATCCATACATTCCTCAGCCAAATTATAGTCTGTCTTAATACCCATTAATCTAGTTGCAGATGATAAGACTGAATGACCATCTCTACAATTTTGATACAAAGGTTGTTTTCCTGCATCCAACATGTCAAAAAATCTCCTAGACTCGGGGCTTCCCCTCTATAATGATCATGTACCATCTGCTCAGTACCTACACCATAATCTATATCCGTTCTAGATTCTTCTAACCTAATATCAGGCTGAGATTCACTAACAGGCTGAGGTTCGCTAGTACTACCATATTCATAACCAGTTTCCCCATGAAGGTACCAAACTTTATAATTACGTGAAAACCCTTTCATATACAAATGAGTCCAAACATCAAATTCTTTTATAACCTTATTATTATTGCAAGAAGAGCAGGGACATCTTAACATACCACTTTTTGCATCCGGTTTCTGTTGAACAAGCCTCATGAATTCTCCAATCCCTTGAACGTATTATTCTGTAAGCAAATTGGTGTTCGGATCCAAATGAGGTTTATCCATCCACGAACGATAATAAACTTCTGAAGACATGATTTTCACGGAATTGTTATGACTAAAGAGAATGAAGAGAGAATGAAGTGTGAATGAGTTGAATGAGGAGGGGTTGTATTTATAGGAAATTGCTTACGGACCTCCGACGACTTTCCGACGGAATTCCGACGGATGTAAAGCAGTCCGTCGGAATTCCGTCGGTATTGTCCAATCTCAAACGGCTATACAACGGTCATATATATTTGTCGGCAACGGTCACATGGTTCGTCGGAATTCCGTCGGATAATACCGACGGAATTCCGACGACATTCCTGTAAATCGGAATGTCGTCGGAAATTCGTCGGTATTTTCCGACGGAATTCCGACGACTACAACGGTTACATTTTTTATCGGAATGTCGTCGAAAAGTCGTCGGAAAATTCCGACAAACCCTATTTCGTCGGAATTTCGTCAGAAATGGCCGACGGAATTCCGACGACTTAGTTTTTTTGGATTTGGTTGGAAATTTGTCAGTATTCCGTCACAAATATCCGACGACCTTGGTGTCCGTCGGAACCTCCGTCGGAATTCGGTGTGTTTTCTTGTAGTGTAGTAGCAAAACAGTCGGTAAATATTCTATATATAGATGAAAACCGACACATTTCTTATCTCATCACCCGCGTAAGAATCATATCCTTAAACAATCTCGAGAGAAAAAAACTTGAACAACAATGACGAGCAATTATAACAACTATATTAATTTTCGTGCTTGGATGTACAAGAGGATTGATGAAGAAACGGGGAATTTCTCGAGAGAGTTTGTCGTGGGGGTAGAAGAATTCATGACGTTTGCAAATAGTCAGGAATTAACGCAGAGCAATGGTGGTAAGTTCTTTTGCCTTTGTAGTATTTGCAGAAACGAAAAATTTCTCTCGGGGCAAAAAATCTTGAAACATATATATAGTAGCGGATTTATGGAAGATTATTATGTTTGGTATAACCATGGAAAAGAAATCGACATGGGATTAGGAACAAGTTATGTTGACCCGACGCATTTAAGTGGTAGTGAAGAAGTTGGTAATTTAGTAGAAAATAAATATGTGGAAATGGTGAATGATGCATTTCGTGATAATTTGAATTATGATAATTATCAACAGGATGTAGATCCGGTTTCCAACCATTCAAAAAATTTGATAGTTAGAATCCCTCCTAAACCCAAAAATTTAACTAATCCCGCCTATAAACCCAAAATTCAGTAAACCCGCCTAAAACCAATTATTTTTGGCCCATTTAATTAGATTTTTTTACTAATCATCGGCAACCCTAATCACTCCATCGGTTACAACCTGTGAAAGGTTCTAAAACAAAAAAATAATGTTATTATAGTAATTTAATTATGTATTAATTTTCCAAAACCAGCTGAAACACTACTGCAATGACATTTGTCCTTTTAAGTTTGCAACCGATTCTTAGAACCTGTAATCAGAAATTTTCAACGTTTCCTCACCAAAATTAATTTCTTTTTCCTTTTTCTTAAATGGAGCTGCTCTAACTCTCTCGATCTCACACCGCCTCCTCTCTAACTTGCGATTTCACTCTCGATCTCGACCTCTCACTCCGGCCATTTCACCGAAGCTACTGCCGATCTATCTCCGGCGATGGGTGGAAAGAGGAAGCGAAAACTCGTGGCACCGGGTTCGTCGATTAATAAAACACCAAGACCATTACCGACTCAGTATGACTTCGTCTCTAAGGCGACGACGTCGAATCTTCCACCGGTGGTTCTCCCTAACAACAATCCGGCGCCGTCGGTAAGGGATTATCCACCTCCGAGGCAACTCTTTCCGTGCTCCACGTTCCAACCTTCTGGATCTGCTCCTGTTCCTCAAACTCAGCCTCCAACTCGAGTACCTCAGTCTTCTGGCGGTGAAGGTACTTCATATCCTCAACCTGGGCGGAGACAATCTCAATCTCCTCCACTGAGGCAGCAGTGGGAAAGAGCCGCAAGGCATCAGCAGCTCGTTTGTCTGAACGTAATGGTCTTGGTATTCACAAGCATAACTCAGGACAGAAGTCCTATATGCAAATCGAACAGAAGCTGGTGAGTATCATTTTCTTTGTCTCGTTTTCTTTAACACTTGTCTCATTTTCATGTGTGTCTTTCTTCCATTTCATTTCAAATAGTGGAGTTGGGAAGACCTGTGAGTTTTGGTGAAGTATTCATCAAGGCTCATACAAGAAAAGATGGAACCTATGTTGATTTCAAAGCAGAAAAAGTTGCTGAGGCTTACAAAAAGAAAAAGGAAGAGAAGTTAGCTAACCTTGAGAAGGATAACACTGAAATCTCAGAGGGGCTTTTGCTAGCAATAGAAGAGGACAACGAGCTGTTTATTCAGGTCTAGTATTTTTAAAAAAAAATATTTTACAGTCATAAGTTTTTGCATTAAGAGTTTGGAGTTGTTTTCCAGCTTGGAAATTGATTGATAATGACTTACTCATTGTTTTCTTTGTTGTAGTCAACTTTCTGCAATGACAGAGGAGACCTTTTTGGTATTGGAAGCCTGAAGAGGAAGCTTAAGAGAAAACCAAATGACCCGATCAGCTCCTATTCTTTCATGCACATGCAACAAAAGCTTGAAGAAGCTGAACTCAAGATAAAAGAACAAGAAGCCCGTATTGCCAAGGCTGAGGCAGACCGTGCTCTGGAACAAGCTACTAACCAGTCTAAGATGGCTGAGTTCTCCCTTATGCACAAGTACATGCGTTCAACTGACCAAAAATACCTTGATTTCATTGCCTCTGAAGCATCATCTCCAGCTCCTCCTGATCAGTAAAAGCTCTGTGTTCTTAGGTTATCATATTTAACTATCTTTTGGTGTTTGGTATTTTGAACATATAACAACTCTGATAACTTTTTGGTATGTATCTTTTGGTATTTTAGTGTTTGATTTGGGATGTATCTTTTTGGTATTTAGGATTCTAAAAATTTTAATCTACTTTCAGTTTCTTCATTTAGCATCTGTCAAATAATTAATCCCACAAATAAAAATCAAAAGTGAACCAAAATAAATAAATACCAAATCCCAAATCAATGTTTGTATCGGTCAAAAAGCAGTAGCTCCGTAGTCACTTATCCGTCGCTAAATACGTTGATAATCAGTCGTTAACCGTAGTAACCTCGGTCACTAATTAGTCACTAGTCAGTCGCTATAGTTACCGACTGTTTAGCGACTGGTATATTAGTCACTAAATAAGTCGCAAAATCAGTCGTACATTAGCGACTACGTTACGACTGTTAAACAACTGATATAATGGTTGCTAGTCAGTGGCTAAATATCGACCTATTAACAACTGATTTATTTAGCGACGCACATTATAACGACAGGCTTAATTAGTCGTAAATCAGTCGTTAATCTTGATTTAGCTACCGATTAGCTACTATTTTTCCAGTAGGTAAAAACCGGTTTTCTTGTAGTAGTGTTTACGGCTTGAAAAGATTATATTCCTAAGACCGCAAACTTTTTTGTATAAACAAATCACTCCCTTTTTGTGGTCATAATACAATGTTTCATTTTCTATTAATTTTCCTGTATATATAACTGCAACAGCAACATAACATTAACACTAATTTTTGTTTTAAGTTTCTAAATGGAGATCATTGACATATAAGAGATAAACTAAGAGATTGAAATTACAGATAGAAAGAATTAAAAAATGAGAAACCCTCTAAAACTGAATAAACCACATATAAACAATTTTTGTCAACGACGTATATAATGTGGATTAAATCAAATAAGTGATATATAGATGATAATAACACAGACCACAAAGTTATATGTTCTGGTCATCATCCAAAAAAAAAAACATAATTGGTAAGTTTTTTTTTTTTTAAACACTTTTTAAAGGGGTGCAACATAATTGGTAAGTTTGTAACCAATTTTAGATGTAAAAATTAATTAAATTTCTTCTCAAACCACAATGGTCATATTTCTAAGAAATGGGAATCTGAGTATAAATTATGAGATACAGACTAGGCAGCATCTTCACTGTAGTGGAATAAAATAATATTTTGGTAATTAGAAATACCCGATGGTTTATAAACTAATTCAACTAAGTAACAAACTAAACCTATCTACTACAATTAATCTCACTCACTGAGCAACAGCTGAGCTCAAACACCCGTTTTACCATATTCAATATTCAATGGACTTCTATTACATATATGTTTTATAAATATTATAAGCTAATAATGAATATCAATGATTATTATTACAGTGGTCCTAGTAGGCTAGGCTATCTATTACTTTTAGAAAACTACAATACATGTGGTACTTTCTTTTTAAAAGTATATTATTTCTTGAAGTTGAGCTAATTACAATTAATGTCTTGCGTGAGCAAAACTAAGTAATCCTATATATATATATATGCATATCAAATAAATAAATAGACAAACACCATAAATTAACATGACACAAATCGATAAAATAATAAGATAATAAATTTTTAAAAAATCTTATGTAAATATATGGTCCCTTTAAAATTATAAATTAATAATTTATGGGTATATACATTTTATATAAGTACAAGTCGGCCATTATATTGTTTTTTATATTCACAATGAAATCATATTTATATTTTCTTAATATTTAATATATTTTGATGAGATTTAGTAAAATTATATCTAAAAAATATTTAAATTCTAAGAAACATATTTTATATACAGCAAGTAATATAATAAAAGTTATATAAATGTTGAATTTTAAAAAATTAAAATTAATGTATATACACTAAAATAAAATAAAAATCTTATTTTAGAAATAAATATATCTTAAAACCGAAAAATCTAAAATTGAATTTTTTAAAAAATTAATTAGACTTTGGTATTTTGTTAATTTATAGAGTTTTTACTGTATGTCCTTTGATTTCCAGAGGAGATGCTCTGTACTAATATCCAAGAATAAATCAAAAGAAGCCAAAATATATAATAAGAATTTTAAAATTAGTTTGTTTATATCTCAATCAATGCGCATTTACTGATTCCTTTTTTTTGCTTATATTTCTGTCAATGCCTCTAATGAAATTCAAGGATAGAAGATAGCTACTAAAATAGTAGAACTAAATGAGTAAATGAGCACTTTTTTTTTTTTTTTTTTTTTTTTTTTTTGTCACGGGCGGTCTCCGGAATCCCAGAGGACTCGAACCCAAGTGCCTTGGGATCCAGTTCACTCTAGTGTTACCACTAGGCTATTCTGTCCCGGCGAGTAAATGAGCACATAAAATGTATTTTTAATTGATAAAATTTAAACAATTTATAATTTTAATTTAACAAAATCATTAAAATATATTTACATATATTTTGTTATTATTTCCAAAATATTTCTAAAGAAACGTCTATTTACTTAACAATTATTTAAGAAAATGTTGTATTCCACTCAGGGCGGTTTATGTTTGTACACTTGTCTTGTTTGATCAGCTTATTGAAACATCCAGTGAAAGTAACCTTGTAAGGGGCAAGAAGGTATGCGAATTGATTGCAAAGACACTGATCAAGTTACATCACAAATGGCTGATCCAAAACCCAGTTGGTCATGGCCCTTAAGATGGAGCTGATGAGATAAGTAGACCCCAGTCGTCTCTTGAAAGAAGAGACTAGAGATTTCAAAATGGAAGTGATGGTCATGTGTCAAGTCCCTCAGAGAATAGATACAGATGCATTCAATGCAAAGAGAGTGAGATCCAGTCATGGTTCATCAGACCTGAGTTGTGGATTCACCGCCTGTTTAGGATGATTATGCTGGAGATTTCAAAGTTGTTATCTAAAAACAAAGATAAGAAATCACGGGATTCTAGGTTACAGGGAGCAGATCAGAGCTTCCCAATATCAATTGGTTTAATGATATATCAAGAACTCTGTCCAGTCGAGCCAGTTAAACATAAGAGAAACTGGCCTACAAGCTTTTGTTTTAACTGAGATCGAGTTCTTGTAGATTCTTCAACTATTTACTTGCTGAATCACAATGTATACAAGTATACTTTTTTCTGAGGCCATGGAAACATCCATAAGGTGGATCCGTACTCGGCACCAAGAACATTAGAAGCACATAAGTACAAGAATGCCTATCAGCCCAGCAACATAAGTGGAAGACCATCATGTCAATGTCAGCTTCTTCATCTTCTTATCATGTATTTAAGAAATATATGATAAGATGTGAAGCAAATAGAAAGATTTGGTGAAATATAACTCACAACACTAAGTAGCTTTTCTACTATCTTATTTTAAGAAAGTCAACTTTGTCTGCACTCAAAATTTTGGTTAAACGAAACTGACATCTTATTGTTGTGAACAAGTACATATGATTAGATCCAGGAGCAATATTTTTCTCCATTACAGATGGAAAATGCTAATTGGGAAATAGGAGATAATATAAGGAATAGAGAAGAAACAAAGTAGAGATTTCAAAATAGAGTTTTAAGTTCAGAGATTGAGAGTCAGAGAATGCAAAATTTTACAGTGATGCTGATGCTCAGGTAGAGGATGAGGAGGAACGAGCGTCGTGACTACTTCAGACCACTCAAGGTTCCCCCAAATCTCGCCTTTCTCTTTGCGCCTTTGTAAAGATATCTCAGCACAGAAAATCTCCAATTTCCCAGGAGCATGCACATCCCAGAAAAGTAACATGTTGGGACCAGAGTTGCTCAGTTTGTGACCGGGAAGCAAATCGTCAAGTTGTTCTTCCAGCAATCCCCAACCATAGTTGACCAGTTTGGAGGCACATAGAGTGTCCTTTAAATCCTTCAATCCCATCACCTCTCTCCACTTTATCACATTCGGCTCGTGCCACTCCAACTCGCTTGCCTGACACCACAGTATCCTCCCACCAGTTACACAACAGTACATGACATTCTCTATCACATGCCAACCCCTTCTAGGTCTGTAGGCATCCGACTTCCCTTTTTTCCATATGCCTTCCCTCGGAATATAGAGCAAACCATTACCTTTCTCATTCAAAGAGAAAACCTTCTTCTCCTCCCTCACAACGCTTTCGTGAATAACTGAAGAGTATGGTTCCTTCGGCCGCTTTGGCAGTACATCCCAAGTCTGCGTATTTGGGTCGAAAACTTCTCCCCATTTGTCCGAATTCGGGTCCTCGCACCCTCCGAAAACGTACATCTTCCCGTCCACCACGCCCGCGGCAGCATAAGCTCGAGGTACACCCATGCAGGGGAGATTGCTCCACGTATGAAACCGGCAATCGAGGAAAAATGCCCTGGACGATCGATTCCCGCCAATCATCCCACCGATTATATAGATCCCGCAACCATAAGCCACTACGGAGGATGCTTCCTGAGGCTGATACAAGTGTGGCCGGATTGGAACCAACCGATTATTTAGAGCTTTTGGGTAGAAGGCGAACCAACGAACAAACGTGCTGAAGGGATGCTTAAACATAGGACGATGCAGTTTTCGGTGCAACCCATAAGTGTTCGTTCTTGGTAGAGCTCAGGGGAAAGCAGTAGAGAGCGTAGCCACTTGTTGACTAGAGATAAAGACGCGTGGTCAGATCTTGAGACAGTGGCGAAGCAATTCAGAAGGATATCGTCTGGTAATAACGATAACGCACAAGGCGGAGAAGAAGACTTCTTCCACTTATTCGTACAATTCCACCACATCGTCTTTTGTTTTGCTTTGTTTTGTCTATGTCTTTGATCCCGTAGCACTTTGCTGGAAATCGACATCGTGTGATGTTTCCTTTTTGGGTTTAAGAGAGAATAAAAGAAGCACTTCCTCAACTCCTATGTTATATATACACAAAAATCTCGGGATCCTATTCCTAATCTAATTCGATCCGAGTAAGGTGTAAGGAACAAATCTACAACATATTTTTGACCAAAAAAAAAATCTACCACATATCCTTCTGCTTCTTTTTTTTTTTTTGAAAATATTGCTGCAGCCATAAAATTAATTAAATCATTCAGGTAAATAACGTGATTAACCCAAAATGCCTCTTCTGAAACATATTTTAACCGAAGAAAAAAAATCTATTTTTATCCGAAAAACTTTTATAGTGTAGACAATGAACATGACTGCAGCCATTGTGATTAAAAATATGGGTTTTTTTGTAAGATTGACTCAAAACTCAAAGTCAAACCTAAAACTAACTCATGCTTTTCTTGGATTTTTCTTTTGCCCTATTCACCCCCACAAGTTCATGATATTCACGAAAATATCATCACATTTTTTTTATTTATTTTTTTTCCGAAAATGATATTTTTACTCCCTCACCCTCATCATCTTCAAGTAATTACAAGATTGCCATTGTGATCAATACCCCAACAACCAATTTGAAGCTCTTAATGCACCTAAAATCGATTTACACTCTCTCTTTCTCACTTGTTATGAACTAAAAACAACATCTCTTTCACTTTGCCTCCATATTCATCCAAAAAACTCAAGCTTTTGATTCAAATTTTTTTATGGTTTATAGAGCTATTCAAGCATACTATTCTTGGTGGGTTACTTTCGTTTGAGATTGTGGGTGGTTGGAGAAGACTCTGTGTGCTAAGGAAGTCATCTCACTAGTTTAAGGTATGAAACTGAAATTTTTTCCAAATCTGTTTGTGTAGAAGACTTACGGGTAAGTCTTCTGGTCAAACGAACGACTTACTTTTAAGTCGTCATCTTTATTTGTTAAAAAAAGAACTAGAGAATACCCTAGACGACTTACTGATAAGTAGTCTAGGATAAATGGGTTAGTTTTGCATTTGACCGAATTGTGTCAGATATTTGACTATTCCTGGACGACTTACCAGTAAGTCTTTTCCAGGAAAACAAAAATTTCAATATTTTATTAAATCTGGACGACTTATCTGTAACTCGTCTCAGGTTACTTTTGCAATTGGAAAATAAAACTTAAATTTAACTTTTCCCAGACGACTTACGCGAAAGTCATCCAGTAAGACGACTTACTTGAAAGTCGTCCAGGATAAGCAAAGTCGTCCAGATTTAATTCCTAGATTATGGTCAAACCTTGCTTATCTCAGACGACTTTCTTGTTTGTCGTCTGGCTGGACGACTTTCAAGTAAGTCGTCTGGGTAAAGTTAAATATATAAGTTTCTTTTTCGAATTGCAAACTAACCTGAGAAGACTTACAAATAAGTCGTCTAGCTTTAATAAAATATTGAAATTTTTGTTTTCCCTGAGATGACTTACTGGTAAGTCGTCCAGGAAAAGTCAAATATCTGATACAATTCGGTCAAATGCAAAACTAACTCATTTATCCTAGACGACTTCCTGGTAAGTCGTCTAGGTTTTTTTTTTTTAACAAACAAAGCTGGACGACTTACAAGTAAGTCGTCCTATTTAAAATTCAATTGCAAAATGACCTGTTTGGACGACTTACTGGTAAGTCTTCCAGACGACTTACTGGTATGTCGTCTGCGTCAATGTTTAGTAAACTTTCATTTTCTTTATGTTTACTAATGTGTTTTATTTTGAATTTTTGTAGATGATGCGTCAGTTACATGCAGTGTATGAAGAATGGTTGTTGAATGATTGTCGTTGGGATTTTGTGGTTGATAATGTCAAAGGAGCGAGAATCATTTTTTTGGGGGAAGGTTCGACACATGCTGAACTTCTTGCAATGGCTCAAGAAGATTATAACCTGGACATGAGCACAGAATCTGTGGAGATAACCTACTCATTACCAGCAGAAATGATGCAGGCTCCAGACACCCCTCCTATTCATGTTACAAGTGATAGACAAGTTCGAAACTTGCTCGAGATAACCAAAACGCATGGAGTACGGCTTTGTGTATCAAGCCGTAGCAAGGTGGAAACGGTTTCAGAGTTCAGGGAAGATGATGAAGCTGATGAATGTTTTGAAGATGATGATGATGATTTGGTTGAAGATGAAAATCATGACAGGGAGGAGGACGATGGGGATGAGGACGATGGGGAGGAGGATGCTGGTATCTCTATTGTTGCTGAAGCGGACGAGAATGGTGAGGATTACAGTGTTTATGGAAAGGTTGAAGATGAGGATGAGGAAGATGATGATATGTGTTTTGAAGATATCGAAAAGATTGAAGGAGGAAGATCGAATGGTAACAGTATCTATGTCAACCAGAGTTTTGTTAGCAAGGATGCACTGCTTTCAGAGCTGCGGTTGACAGCAGTGAGGTTTAAGTTCTCCTTCAGAATATACAAGTCAACGAAAACTCTCCTTGTGACAACATGTCCGGTTAGTGGTTGTCAATGGAAGGTCAGAGCGAGTGTGAAACATGGGACAAACACGTTTTGGGTAACAAAGTATGTGGAAAAACATACATGCTCAGCGGGAGACCGACTCGCTCAGCGGAGACACTGTACTCCGAAGTATGTTGGTAGGCTTTTCATTGATCGTGTTGGAATCATTGATGGGTTGAATCCGCAGCATATCACTGATGCAATGAAGAACATGTTTGGCATGACGCTTGATTACACCACTTCATACAGAGCACTTTTATATGCACAAACATTGGTGAGAGGATCAGCAGAAGATGGGTATTCGCGTCTGCCATCATATCTCGAGCAAATCTCCTTAGCAAATCCCGATTCTATCACGGCTATAGAACTTGATTCTATCAATAGATTTAAGTATCTATTTCTCTCTTTTGGAGCTTCTATCAAAGGTTTTAAGTATCAGAGAAGGGTCATTGTGGTGGATGGGACTCACCTAAGTGGGAAATATGGAGGTGTTATGTTAGTTGCAGCCGCACAAGATGGGAATTTTCAGATATTTCCATTGGCTTTTGGGATCGTAGATGCTGAAGATGAACCTTCTTGGGAATGGTTTTTCACAAAATTGGCTAGTTGTGTATCTGATGAGCAGCCTCTGGTGATAGTCTCTGACCGGCACGCGGCCATTAAAAGTGCGTGTGATAAGGTGTTTCCTTGGGCAACCCGAGGAATATGTTATTATCACCTTCAAGATAACATTGTCAAAAAGTATAAAGGGAAACATCTCTTGTACTTGGTGAAAGGTGCTGCTTATGCTCATACGGTTTCAGATTTTGACCGGTACATGGCTGAGATACGGAGTGCAAACCTGGACCTTGCAACGTATTTGGAGAATGCCGACGTCAGCCTATGGTCAAGGGTTTATTGTCAGGGGGACAGGTACAACATAAAGACAAGCAACATCGCTGAATCTATTAATTCCGCTCTGAAGCGAGCTAGAGGATTTCCGGTTCAGTTCCTGTTGGAGTTCATAAGGGAGAAGCTAGGAAAGTGGTTTTGGAAAAGGAGAGAAGATGCTTTGAGTCTCCCAACTCAACATAGTCGAGGTGTTGAATACTTGCTTGCTGTTCGATCGGAGATAGCGGATACGATGACGGTACAACCAATTGATGGATGGCGATTCTTTGTGAAAGGTGGGAAAATGGACTGTGTGGTTGATTTGGAACATGGAAAGTGTGATTGTGGTGTCTATGCAGTGGAGAAAATACCTTGCTCTCATGCTATAGCTGCTGGAACATCTGTTGGTTTGCATATCTCCACACTTGTATGTCCAGTGTACTCAAAGGATTTTCTGTTTGCAGGATACTCAGAGAATATATATCCTTGTGTTGGACAACAAGTTGAGGAACGCACATGCTTTCCTCCGGAAGTGAAACGTGGTCCGGGAAGACAGAAGAAATCAAGATGGCAATCTTGGTTGGAGCTATCCAGGATGAGAGGACGCAAACCCCGGAAGCAACACAGGGCTTATAGATGCTCAAAATGCAAGGAAACTGGTCATACGAAACCACAATGTAAGTCGTCCAGTGTTTAGTCTTCCAGAAGACCTTCAGTTAAGTCGTCCAGAAGGTCGTCCAGTTAGTCGTCCAGGGTTTTTTCTTCCAGAAGACCTTCAAGTTAGTCGTCCAGTGTTTAGTCTTCCAGAAGACCTTCAATTAAGTCGTCCAGAAGGTCGTCCAGTTAGTCGTCCAGTGTTTAGTCTTCCAGAAGACCTTCAATTAAGTCGTCCAGAAGGTCGTCCAGTGTTTAGTCTTCCAGAAGACCTTCAATTAAGTCGTCCAGAAGGTCGTCCAGTTAGTCGTCCAGTGTTTAGTCTTCCAGAAGACCTTCAATTAAGTCGTCCAAAGGACGTCCAGTTAGTCGTCCAGAGTTTTTTCTTCCAGAAGACCTTCAAGTTAGTCGTCCAGTGTTCAGTCTATGTACTAAAAATTTGTGTTATGAACTTATCTGTGTCAACTTCTTTGTCAAATTGCACTACCAAACAAATTTGAGATGGTTTTGCCCTTTATATTATCCGAAATATAGTTACAAAAGGTCACTGCTCAGAAGACTTTCCAGACTACTTATAGTTAAGTCGTCCAGACGACTTAACTGTAAGTCTTCTGCGCAGAATATAGTTACAAAATAGGGATCAAGTTCAAATACAAAATAGGGATCAAGTTCAAATACACACATCAGCCTAATCTATCATACAAAATCATCTAAAGTGGCCTGTTTATCACCCGTCATACGTACCCAGGATGTCATCCATGTCCTTGTTTTCGAACTCATGCGCGTCAGGAAGCTCTTGAAATATATCCACCGCCATCTTATCCCTCATACTCTTCCCGTTGGCCTTAGCAAAGTCTTTTTTACTAAACTCTATCCCAAGAGCATGACATTCAATGTACTTTAGAGTGTACACGCCACAATCACCAGCTCGGGCCGGAGGTATATTGGTCGGTCTCTCATATGTGAATGGCTCCAGGCTGTATTGGGCACGTAGTTCGTCTGAGGAAGCGCACTCAACAAGCAGATAAGGGACCATGTAGAGAAAAGGCTCCATTACCACATCGAGTTCTTCTGGGGAGATACTGGAACAAATGCTGTCAAAGACGACTATGTGCCTCTTAGGGATCGATATCCAAATAGCAATCCAATGACTGTCGGCGAAGTTTACTGGCGCATAGATATCATCAATATCCGTCCCCCAAACCTTGTTCGATTGGCAAAATGATGGTATAGTGCCTGCATAATAATTCCACGCCCCACCAGGGAGTCTTCTTCCTAAACCGTTTTGATCGGGCTTCGAGTCCTTAAAATCCTTGAAGTTGAATCTCCATTGCTGAGCAAAGAGATGATCAAGGAAGCACATTCTCTCGCTCCTGAAATGTTGTGGGTTAGCGTTGTACCTCTTCCTCAGCACATTAATCCAAGCATCAATATGCTGCATATAAAATAAAGTACAAGTCAGAAGATATCAGACGACTTAGTGGTAAGTCTTCTACGTAGATGACTTACCAGATGACTTACAAGTAAGTTGTCTACGTCATAGCAGAAGACTTACACAGTCCTCCAGCCACTCTAGGGAGGTTCGGAGGATTTGATACCACCAAGTTCTACTTTTACGTGGTTTTTTATCGAGAGCGGTTCTATAATAACTGCAAACACAAAATGTTGAAAAGCAATCAGGTTTTATGGGAAAAGCAAGCTATTATGTAACAAGCAAGCTATTATGTGAAAAGCAAACACTTACGGACAAGATTTCAACCACTCAGCGAGCTCCCTCAACTTATTCTTGTCAATTGGTGCAAAAGGATTATAGCCTGGATAAAGCTTTCTGTTTGAAATGATCACTCTGGCCGTCCTGTTTGCCGTATAAGGAGATTTCTGTGAGGCAGCAAGTTTCCTTGTTCGATCACTCTTTGCACGGCAAAGTGCCAAAGCAGCATCCTTCTTTTCTAGATATCTAGCATCCTCCTTCTGCAAATCTGAAACAGTGGATTGATTTTTGTCCAATAGAACAAGGCTCGGTTCTGGAGCTTTATCCTCCGCCAAGCTCTTCCTTCCCGCGTTTGTCCCATTGACACTTTCACTCTGCAATATACAAGATGGGTTTATACAATAATAACCAATGAGTGTCTTCAAACATGAAACAAAATACATATATAAAATCCAAGGATTTGTTACTAACCCCGGGTTCGAGCGTCGGTTTAGGTGGAGAGGTAGTGTTTTGAGATGATGTCCCTTTCCGTTTTGTGGTGATACCAACCTTCTTCTCCACAGCTTCCACCCTTTCCGACAGATATTTGATCTCCTTAAGGCACGTCCCAAACCCTTCCCTCATGGCATCAGCTATGTCCTTGAACATAGTTTTAATATCCTTTGGTCAAACCACCAACAGTCGTAGTCACCTCTTCACTAGCCTCTGCAGCTGCCTCTTCACTAGCCTCTGCAGCTGCCTCTTCACTAGCTTCAGCAGGTGCCTCTTTACGAGCTTTCTTCCGAGGTTTTGGACTGTCTTCCTTCACTACCTTTTTCTTCGCTGGACTCACAACCGCCGAATTTGTATTGACCCAAGTACCGGTGACTTCCCAGCAATCCATGGTCCACTTCCACGGTTTCTTCACAAACATGAGTTTAATTATGTTCTCCGCGAGCGGGTTCTCAACATCAAACTCCCATTTTGGAAACATTTCACCAGTGTCCTTTTGAATAAAGTTGATCACCCTAGTCTGCAGTAAATAGAAGATATGAACTTAGATATTTGACGGATTAAGAAAGATGGAAAGAAAAGACTTCACAGACGACTTATAATTAAGTCGTCTGGAAAGTCTTCCAGCTGGACGACTTAGTAGACGACTTATAATTAAGTCGTCTGTAAAGTCTTCCAGCTGGAAGACTTAGTAGAAGACTTATAATTAAGTAGTCTGGATAGTCTTCCCAGACGACTTAATTATAAGGCTTCTACTAAGTCATCCAGCTGGAAGACTTTCCAGACGACTTAATTATAAGTCTTCTACTAAGTCGTCTAATTGGAAGACTTATCAGACGACTTAATTATAAGTTTTCTGCGAAGTCGTCCAGATTGAAGTAAATACCTGACTGAGGATAGCCTCTTTAAACTGTCTGCGTCCTTTGCGACCCTTGTAAGCCAGTATCGGGGGAGACGGATTGTTTGGGAGAGGATTACCAAAAGTAGCACCCAATTCCGGAAGAGCTGTGTACACCCAGACCTGGAGAGCTTGCGCAAACCCATTAATAGTGTAACAACCCGAAATATCTCTGCCCTTCACAGAGTCCATCAGCACCTTAAACGCGACTCTCCCCCATGGATAATTCTCAAACCGTTCTAGCTCCATCACTAGCCTTGCCAGACTAACCCGTGTAGGGGTTGAATACTTTCTCCCTTCAATGTATCCAGTGAAGATGGCAAGGTACGCGAGCCGCTTGCGATCATCCCGAGACCACCCTTCGCATCTCTCAAGTGCTGCTATTATCTCCTGAGTAGATGGCCCAGCTTCGACATGAACTCCCAGCATCTCCCAAAAAGAAGTCAACTCCTTTGTAACAACAGAGTGAGGTCTCTCAAGGTCCTCGATGTACTCGCAGTTTAGACCAGTGAGGTGTTCAAACTCTAACAGTGAAAACCTCACAGGTTCTGGACCAACGAGACTCCACAGCTCATACTTCTTCTTTATGTCCAGCTGGAAACCGAGCATGTAGTGAACCAGCCTTGAAGCCCAATCAAATCCCAGCTCTTGGAACTTGATGAAAACTCCCAACTTCGACTCCTTCAGCTCTTCATATTCGTCATCATGAAGAGCTTTCTTTAAAGCAGCATGCAACGTCCAACAAGTATGATACGAAATGCTATGCACTGCGGGGGGCTCTTCCCCTAATGTATATATCCTACGGGGGAGTTCTGGCATCTCCATTTTTTTTGTCTGCCTGCAAAACAATCAAAGACAACCATCTCAAACAATCAAAGACTTATAATTAAATCGTCTGGCAAGTTTTCCAGCTGAAAGACTTATAATTAAGTCGTCTGGAAAGTCTTCCAGCTTGAAGACTTCCCAGACGACTTAATTATAAGTCTTCCAAGACTTCCAGTTTTATATTCATCTTTTCCTCAATCAATCACTCGACAGTAAGAGATATAACTTACCGGCGGCGGAGTTCAACGAAACGCCTCTGAGAGAATGCGCGCTAGGGTTTCCTCTCGGATCTTAAATAGAGGAAGCGGCTGTGAGAATGGTGGTGACAACGACGGTGATAACGGCGGAGAGATAACCGACGGTGAGAACGATGAGAACGATGGATTAGAGAGAATCGACGGAAATCGCCTTCGAAATCGCCTTTGAGAGAAACGGCTTTTGATTTTCGATAAACAGTGAAAAAAAAAAAACCTTATATATGGCCGGTAAATAATCCGGTTAGGTTTAAAAGTACATTGTAAAATTAAAGGTTTGGTCCGGTTTGGACCGGTTTGGACGACTTACTAGTAAGTCGTCTGTTGAATACTGTACATCAGACGACTTACTAGTAAGTCGTCCCAGACCCTAAATTTAACCCCTAAACTAAATTGACTAAATTAACTAACTAACCACGTTTTAAACCCGTAGTTATACTTAAATAGTGTTTACTATACACAGAATTAAAACACTTAGGTAAATTTTAAAGTTTTCAAAAAAACATTTATGCATTCCAAAATCTAACCCTAAGAACACATACAATACTACAACATATGTTGGCAAAACCTAAACCAAAGAATATCATGACTCACTACTTTCACTCATCTATGTTGAAAACAATTAACTTTTGTTATATCTTAATTTATATCTCTTAAAACATATGTTAATTACATGATTTCAATTTTTCGCTTATCAAAATATTTTTTACAAAATTTTTAAATTATTTCTAAATAAAACTAGTCCAGATAAGTCGTCTGGACGACTTTCTGGTAAGTCGTCTGGACGACTTACTGGGGTTAGAAACGTAAAAAAATTTTGGTTTTTTTGTTTGTTCACAAGGGGTTGGTTGTAATTTCAATAGCCTTTTAGGTTACTTTTGCATTTGTTTCAAGTTTGGGTTAACCTTTGTGTTTGAAATCAAGTTGTGAGTCATATTTGGCAATTTTCCCTAAAAATATACTCCGGTTGTTATATAAAAAGCATGGAAAAGACCATTATTGTATCAATGTATCGAAAAAATTCAACTTAATTTCAGTGTAGGTTTTGTCATTGATTTTTTTTTAATGTATATATGTCAGATCATATTTTCTAATGGTTTTAATGTATTTTTCAAGAGTTTTTTTTTTGGTTTCCTTGATGAAATATATCTTATCAACTTATTTACTGTTGTTATTGATAGATTTTAATTTGTTGAATAAAAAAGTTTCACAAGGAAACAAATTGCCCTTGTAAACTACGCTTGTTTTGACGCCCAGTACTTGTTTAAAATATATTCCATCTATTTCATAAAAAAAAGTGATTTTTACTTCTTTTTTTGATACACCAAAAATATCATTTTAAAATTTCAATACAATTTATTCTTATTTTCAGTTTAATAGTAATTGTAAACTGCATTAATTTTATAAATAATTTTATTTTATCTCAAATACTATTGCTTAATCAATTATAATTAATAAGAACACAAATATAATTTAATTATTTTTTAATTTATGTAAAAAATGTCAGAATGACATTTTTATTAAATAAAAAGAGTATTAAGAGAATTAATGCCACATTTATGACTCTTTGTTAGTAGTAAAACTGGCAGTGCTTATTTTGATCTCTAGGAGTAGGATGTAAGGAGTTTGATTTCCTTGTTTGCATCAAAAATATGTTTTTGTCATGACGTTTGATATGTTTATGTATGATCATCACTTATAAACTTATTAATTGTTCCAAAAAGTTATAAATTATTACTGTTTTTTATACTTTTCAATAAAATTATTATATGTAGATTTATATAAATTTTGGCTCAAATATTTTTAGAAATTAAGAAATAACATACACAATCGTAATTTAAAAATAAGTTAATTTTATCAAATTATTTGAAGTATAGTTCTAAGATATATATATATATATATCTATATATATATTTATATAGTATATTAATTTAGAGTCCTGCTTTTTATCTACTTAAAAATGTTATCACTTAAATTTGGACTTATTCACTTTTCATTAGAAATAGATATAACATTCTTTATAATTTAGTTATACAATATATATTTCATTTATGCATTATCTAATCTATATATTTAGAAACTTATTTTGGATCTAACTGTTATATAAGTCTCAAAAAAAACATTTAAGTGTTATATTTCATTTTTCAACTACTTCTAATATCTCACATCAAACAAAAAATCAACTTTATTAACATACGTATGGTCTAACCATTTTTCATGATGGGACTAAACCTATACTAACCAAAATCCTTTTATTAATCCTTTTAAACATGGTTTTAATTGTTTAGATTACTTGTGGACATTCTCATGATCAAAACCAAAAATAACCATTATGTATAAATTACAGTTGTAAGTAAGCTTTTATGATAAATAAACTATCTTATATACTTATAATCAAAATAAATATGACCAATGCTCATATGCAAACAGTCATGGGATTTGTTTATAATGTAAATGTTTGATATTTTATTAAATATTTCATATGTTCTAGATCTTTGTTTATGATGTGAAATGTCATCTATTAATTAATATATATTTATACCAATTTTATTCAAATAAAATATATATCCATCAATCCAAATCATTTTTAAAATATGATGTCAATAATATATTTAGTAACAAGAAATTATTTTTACTAAATCTTAACAATAAATTCAATAATCAAAAAATTGAAAATATTTTTGGTTGACGAATAAAAATTTATTAGAATAAAAATTTGAATATTTTGTTTAGTTAAGATAATGCATTCTTTTACAAAATCTTTTAGTAATAGTGTTTCCTAAAAAAAATTTTATTTGTATTTAATTTCTTTGCTTGTGTGGGACATGGCATTGTAACATACATATACGTGGAAGTTCTAATCTCTAATCCATTATTGCACACTGTTAATTCATATTTTCTTGGCCATAGTAGACCCAAAATTTTTTTGAAGCTCACACTTTTTACATATTAGTAAGACAAAATGATGAAACTGTAAACTCAATCTTGATTACTGTTCTAATTAGAACGATATTTGAAACTTGCACTCTTAACATTATTAAGAAAAAAGATGAAACTATAAACTTGAATCATGTATTTTATGAGTTTAAATGAGTAAATAGACAATAATAGTAATCTGGAGGAAAGTTTATACAAACCTTTAATTTTTTTTTTGTTGAGAAACAAACATTAGAAATAGATGATTTAGAATTGAGTAAACCTGAAGAAAAACAAGACTCATATATGGTAGGTATAGTAGACCAAAAATAAGAAGCATAACCATTCAGAAACACTAACTTTTTTTAAAAATCCGCGCTAAGCCCGGGTTAAGAATCTAGTATATATTTATTATTGAGACTCGAGACACAAGAAATTATTCAGTTGGTAACCTTGAAAGCAGAAGCAATGTGAGGAACAACAATGGCGTTCTTCATATCAGCAAGCCTGGTTTCATGAAAAGGCTCTTCCTGAAATAAAGTTATTTAAACCCGGACGAGCTAGCTCAACTGGTAACACCTCAGACATTTGTCTGAGAGGTCACGAGTTCGAGTCTCGGACGGGGAGAAGTGTCCAGGACCGTAACAGGTACAGACAAAGGCTGGCTCCGGACCTAGGGGGGATTAAGGCCGAAGGCCCGAACCCATCCTGGTTAAACAAAAAAAATAAAAAATAAAAATAAAGTTATTTAACAAACACTTGTAACAATAATGCTTATGTGTTATGTTAATCATGATATTAGCACACCTCAAACACATCAAGACCAACTCGGAACATTTGGCTCTCTCTTAGATGATCACCCTCTACTGCATTTCACAAGAACTGCTTCCTGAAAGCTACTAAATTCAATCAGAACAGAGTTCAATAATAAGAGGGATCAAGAGAAACAGAACCCAATGTCACCTTTTTCATCATGGCAAGCCTCTCTTTGTTAACAAGATGGTAAGTGGTTTTGTCCAACACAGGGTGAAGACTTATCTGTTTTTTTTTTCAGACACAGACAGTTCAGTTTCTAGCTTACACTAACAAAGTAACAATGTTGCCAAAAGAAGTTCAGTTGCCAGATCAGCCTCTCGTAACACCTTTTCCATAGACGAAGCTCGTTTCCATGTCTCTGGTTGTTCCCCGTTTTCTTTCAAAAAATTGTCAATAAGCTGCAGATGACCATTTCCTTTTGTTTTGTTTTCGGTATGGTCCAAAAGTTGAGGGTTTCAGTGGCTAACAATTGTTGATAAGTGACAAAAACTGCTTCGTATTATGTTATCTGAGTTTGGACCTTATGTTTCTTGAAAACGATATAATGCGATTATGTCAAAAGGTAAATCAATATAACATAAGATTAAACTCGTAATCAGATTATATTTACAAACAGAAATTATGTCAACAAAAAACGCAAATCAATATTCTTTCATCTTGTTTTAAAACACAGGAGCGCATGTTTCTACACTGGAAAAAAACTAGAGTTGCAAGTTCAGAAAAAAGGGAAAGGAAGATCAAGGTTTCTTCTGCTGCTTCTCTATATCATACAGTACACAGACATCTGCAGCTGTTTTCATCTGTAAGAATCCGCAAATCCAATTAGATACCAAAAAACAGCTTTCAATGTAGGGATTAGTGTCATATTTGGGAAAGAAGCTTTACCTGAATGATATTGACTGTTTGTTTCATGGACCAACCGAATATTGTCAAAGCTAGAAGAAGAGAGAGTGGTGAGATCTGAGTTAAAGTGGAAACTACGACCTGTAATGAGAGGAGCCATGCTTAGTAGTTGAGTAGGAAGTAAGAGCTAAGTGAACAAAAGGGAAAGAGGAGACTTACATTCACGAGGTTCTCGGTTTGGTTCTTTGCAATGAGAAGAAGGATGATATACAGAACCTGCGCGTTTGAAAACATTTTGCACCTAATAAGGACATCATTCATCTTTAAATGATTATTAACATGGAACTAAAGAGACAAATTTCAATCACCTCGCAAGAAACACAGCAATAACACATGAAAATCCGGTTTCCATAGTAGAGTCTGAAAAGCCAGCTTGTGCTGTCTTTCACATCCTTATGGCTGCTCTTCCCTGCTAGAAACGTACTGCAGAGTAGACAGTATTCAGGTTTAACAAAAAACTGCGAGGTTAGAGAAGATTTCAAGGTGCAAACGAGGAAAGAGTGAATTAGATAGAGTGTACCTGTACATCTGCAGCCAGTGACTAGCAATATCTAAAGCCAGTAATGAAAGGAAGACCAAGCTAGGCCTGTTTTTAAGATGGTAAGAAGAAATTAGTCTACTCCTTCCTAACTCCAGAGATGCTATGGAAAAAAGATACAGACAAGTATCCTCACCTGTAGACTTGAGAGAGAACCACGAGTAGACAGGCCGTGCTAACTCTATAACAAAGCACATCCCACAAAATTGTCAGAATTTATTAAACAGACAAGTATATACATGTAGAAGAACACTCACCTATCTGTGACCATGTCGAGAACAGCTCCAAACGTTGAAACTGAGTAAGAAAAGAAACAGAAGCGAGTCAAGTTCTAGCTTCCTACATAGTATAGTAATGGCATGTCTTTGATTTGACTTACAGAATCACAATGAAAAAGGAGTCTATTACATTGAATTTATAAACTAGCAATTATACAGACTCAATCTATATCAGTGCTAGGATCTTAAAGAAAAGTTTATTTCTTTTTTTTTTTTGGTGCTACAAGAAAAGACATGAGAACAGCAAGGGAGAAGAAGTTGTTAAACCTTGGTTGAATCTACGAGCGCACCAGCCATCCACAGCATCACAACAAAAGCTGTAGATCCACATTGATCAAAAAGAAGGCACCATTAAAACCATTACCGAAAACGTGAACAATCCATAATATATAAAATAAAAAAAAATCAAAGCTGACCTGAAGAAATAGAGGAGGGAGAAGAGTGTTTTGTTAGAGAAACAGACAGCAAAGGCAACACAGTTCAAGAGAACTCTCATGTACCCTGTAGCAATTCAACAATCATCACTCTCACACTAAATTAAAATAAAAAAAGATAGAAGCTTTTGTCTAAATCTCGAAAGACCCACCAACAATGTTAGGTATATAAAGGTAAACGGACAACTTCTCTGGTCTAGGTCTCTCCTTCTTCGTCATTTTTGACTTGATACACAATCAATCTCTCTACCCGATTCAACGATCCACCCTACACAGAGCAAAAGGAGTAATCTTTCTCATAACCCATCATCCGAAAATGCACGGAGACTCGAACCCATCTCCGGTAAAACCCAAAAATCTGAAAAATCGGTACAAAACAAAACCAAATCAAAGTCCAGATCGTAACAATCCTCTTACTTGGAAACAGGTTTGAGTTGTGGCGATCTTGAAGTGAGAGAAGAAGAGATCTGTAGAGAAAGAGAGAGGGAGTCAAAAAGAGGCTCTCATGTTCTTCAATGCAAATCGAATCGAATCAGATTCGAAGGTATTTCTCAGTTTTGTCAGCTTTCGACATTCAAAAAAGTGGAAATTTTCTGATTTGGAATTGTCAATAAACCCTCATATTTTTAACTTCCTCAATTTTACTCCAGAAAGATATGAATATTTTTATTTGTAATTATATTCTTGATAAAATTATATATTCTTCATATTTCGCCGCAATAATTAATATTGAACCGGCAATTTTTTGGTCAATATATAATTTGAGACTCACACAAGTATTTGTTTTACTGTAAATATATAACTGATACATGGAACCACCGTAGCCTACTGGTTAAGATTTAAAGGTTTCTACATCCATGTCTGGGGTTTGAATCCTAGACTATACAATTTTTTGCGGATTACAGAAAATCTAAGTTTCAAGTCCCGCAAAGAACGATTTATTAATGAAGACTACAGACGAAATGCTAGATCTTCATAAGGTAGATAGTATTGTCGGTTGTTGAATCGTTTATGTAATATTTTTGATATACTGAAATATTTTTAAAACTAATTTTCTAAATTATAGACTTCGGTTTATATGCATAATTTATCTTCAGGCAAAGCAAGAACGGTGCATGGTAAGAACACACTACAAGAATTAAGGTTTAACGAGCTTGACAGTTGTCGTAATCTTTAAAAGCATCGATAGAAAATATTAAACGTGTGCATCCAGCGACCGGATGAGCAGATAGGACTTGTCAAAAAAAAAACTTGCACCCAGTTCATCATATCCCCTATACATTAAAAAAGAAGTCACTTTAGTGATTTTTGCTAAGGTGGCACTCATATAGAGTTTCTCAGGAAAAACGTTATAATTCTATTGGCTAGTTTTTTTTGAATTTTTCTTTTTTATTTATTTTAATCAATCGTTTATGTAGACAAGCCCAAAACTATTGTCGATTTCGTTAAGCCCATATATAGCTAGGAGATAATAATTATCGATTTAGTTTAGCCTTGGGTACCCGTTCGGGTTCGGGTCGGGTATTTCGGATTTTCGGATATTTCGGTATAGAGGTGTAGAACCCGTTCGGGTATTTCTGTACTTCGGGTCGGGTTCGGGTATTTTTAGTTCAGATTCGGTTATTTCGGATCTGGTTCGGATATTTAGATTTTGAAAAAAAAAATTAAAACTTTCATTTCTCAAGTTTCTTATTTTTAATAGATTGAATAGTTAATAGATTTGGACATAACATTTTAAAACTAAAAAGACATTAATTTAGTTATTTTTTTTAAAATTTCGGATGTAACTTTTTGTTAATTTTTTAAATAAAAAACTTTACATGCATTTTAAGTGAGTAACAAATCATATTTTTCGTAATTGTATGTATATCATATGAACTTAAAGTATGTGTAGTATCAATATAAATATTTTATATAAAATGAGAGATGTAAACTAAAAATATAAGGTTAATTATACATATGTTCGGTTATCTTCGGATATCCATTCGGATTCGGGTATTATCCGTTCGGGTTCGGGTATCCAATCTCTCCTTATTCAATACCCGTTCGGGTATTTTGCTACATCGGTTCGGATTTCAGTTCGGGTTTTTTCGGATCGGGTTCGGGTGCCACTTCGGATATCGGATAAAGTGCCCACCCCTATTAATTAAGTTGTTTGTTTTTAATAACTTACCTTTCTAATATGAATTACTTGCGCAAGTTGAAATCATTAAATACGCAAATAACTTATTGACAAAATTTGTTTTTAATAACTTACCTTTCTAATCCCCCTATATATTAAAAGAGAAGTCACTTTAGTGATTGGTCGATTGTTCTTAATTTCTGCTGATGTGTCGCTCATAGGTGAAGTTTTAATTTAATTGTTATAATTTGATTGGTCGATTGTTCTTAATTTTTATTTATTTAATTTAGATCTAAAAATTTAAGATAAGTCTAAAATCATTTAACACCACTTGCCATATAATCTAAAAAATATTACAAATAACAATTTATGGAAACTAATTCTCGAAATTATAGAAAGATTAATAATGTTCTATTTATCACTTTCAATATTTATAAACTATAAAATATAATGAACGAAATTTTATATAAGATAATTATAATAGTTTTATACTCTACTTGATGAATTGTATTCGAATATAATTATATAATAACTATTTTAAATATAACAAAATCCAAACATGTTTATTAATATTATTTTTAAATTATTTTTCGTTGTTTAAAGAATAAATTTATCAGAATTGTAAAATAACTTATGAATAGTTTAAATGTAAGTTACCTTATTTATTTTGCAAAGTAACTTATGAATAATTTTTTTTTCTTGCGCAAGTTGCAAAATAACTTATGAATAGTTTAAATGTAAGTTACCTTATTTATTTTGCAAAATAACTTATGAATAATATTTTTTTTCTTGCGCAAGTTGCAAAGTAACTTATGAATAGTTTAAATGTAAGTTACCTTATTTATTTTAAACATTTCTTGCCCAAGTTATTATCGTATTTATTAAAATTTTAAATGCCAATTTACCTTAATGTTTCTAAATTCTTAATTCGTTTGTAATGACTTACCTTATTACAATATAAAATTCCCGGTGAAATAGTTAATAGGGGGATAACTTTCTTTAATCTATTTTAATATTTATTGTGAAAAATAAAATAGCAACGTCATTTATTTTTGAAAGGTCGACAATATAAAGTTGTCTTATTGAGAATAAGCATTTCTTGCGCAAGTTAGTATCACATTAATTCGACTTTTAAATCTTTCTAAATTGTTAATTCATTTTTAATGACTTACCTTGTTTTAAATATGCATTACTTGCGCAAGTTCTTATATATATATTAAATGCAAACCAGCTTATGACAATGTAGAGTTAATATCTTTTTTTAATCTGTTTCAATATTTAATGCAGAAAATAAATATTCAAACGTCATTTATTATGAAAAGTCGACTATATATAAAGATACTCCCAAAGTCTTACATACAATACAATACAGTGTTGTGAAGATATCAAAATTTTAAAAACAGTATGGCAATAGTTCAAGATCCCAAAAACCGAGTGTCTTTTATCAGGCAATTAAAACCATATAAAGATACATGACGTATTGAGGTTAGGATTCTTCACCTGTGGAGAAATTACAACAAAGATTCCAGAAACACCATCGAAATGGTTTTCGTTGATAAAGAAGTAAGTAGATTACTACATTTTTTACAACTCATAATCGTCTTTAGTCTTTTGTTCTCAAT
The DNA here is from genome assembly GCF_020379485.1 of Brassica napus. Taxonomy (NCBI): domain Eukaryota; kingdom Viridiplantae; phylum Streptophyta; class Magnoliopsida; order Brassicales; family Brassicaceae; genus Brassica; species Brassica napus. Next base: position 17,238,775 of record NC_063445.1, on the reverse strand, counting down.
CCAACTCATATAACTTTATCTCATCTTCGTGTAGGGGACAAGAATTCATGCTTCAGTTGGTGAACAGCTCATCAAACAATTTGAAGGGAAACTAACCGAGGGCGATGTGAAGGTCGTCCAGTTATTCAAATTGTACGATGCTATTGGTGATTATCGGACAACCGCGCATCCGTACAAAATTGGTATCTTTCAAACAAATTTTGTTGGAACAGCTGATGAATTTCCGAGTGAAGTTCCGGAGAAGTATTTTGCGGATGCGCGGTATGTCAATTTAATGTTTCGACTATTTCAATTTAATATTTTGACTATTTTGCGGATGCACGGTATACCTTCACAGCTTACGAATCAAGTATTTCGACTATTTCGATGACGGTATATCAATTTAATATTATTTTCTGTTCAATAAAATTTAGAAACTTATAGATCTATCAAATAATGTTAACCCGTCCAATTGCTTACAAAATTTAAGAAATTTTTTGAAGGTTTCTAATGGATTTTGTTTTTTTTATCGAGAATTGTACTTCATAATTTACATTATTTATGGATAATATTTTCAATTTTATTATATTTTATTTTAATATGTCTACATAAATTTTTCGACATTATTTATGAAAAAATAATATTATTCACCTAAAATAAAGAATTACAACACATATACAATACAATTCTAATTAATGATAATATAAAATCTGTTACTTCTAAAACTATGCACTATTTATTCCATATTTTGAAAGAGAAGTTACTTTAGTGATTTCTGGTGACGTGTCGCTCATAGGTGAAGTTTCAAGAAATTGTTATAATTTGATTGGTCGATTGTTCTTAATTTTTATTTATTTAATTTAGATCTACAAATTTAAGGTAAGTCTAAAATCATTTAACATCACGTGCCATATAATCTGAAGAATATTACAAATAATAATTTATGGAAACTAATTCTCTAAATTATAGAAAGATTAATAATGTTTTATTTATTACTTTCAATATTTATAAACTATAAAATATAATGAACGAAATTTTATATAAGATAATTATAATAGTTTTATACTCTACTTGATGAATTGTTTTGGATATAGTTATATAATAACTATTTTAAATATAACAAAATCCAAACATGTTTATTAATATTATTTTTAAATTATTTATCGTTGTTTAAAGAATAAATTTATCAGAATTTTAATATAATTTATAAAATGTTATAAATTATTTATAAAAATATAAACCTACTACATATTGATTGAGAAGTCATATAAGTGATTTTTTTATTACGTGTCGATCAGAAATAAACTCTTCAAATTGTTATAATTTGATTGGCCGATGATTTGAAGATTTTATTTTGATAATTATATCTAAAAGGAAAGGATAATTCAATTACCACTTTCCAAATAATCTACATAATTTTAGAAATAATTATTTATGGTAACTAATTGTTGAAACTATGAGAGAGTAATAATGTGATCAAATTTTTTATATATTTATAAATTACATAAAATAAGAAAGAAAAATGGTTATTTGAATTGATATAATGATTTTATATAAAGTATATTTGTATATAAAGTATACATAATAACTATTAATGTCTAATAAATTTCATGCATGCTTTATAAATCATTTATTAAATTATAAATAAATTTATAAAAAAATTTATATTGGCTTACCATATGTTTTAAATTATAATAAGAGGTTCTATATGTTCTTTGGGAAGGTGAGCTATATCACCATTTTTTTTTCAGCTCTTTTCCTATTGCACATGTCGTTTTCTGATTTGACATGTGTAAGTTGCAAAGTAACTTATGAATAGTTTAAATGTAAATTATCTTATTTATTTTAAACATTTTTTGCCCAAGTTATTATCACATTTATTGAAATTTTAAATGCCAATTTACCTTAATGTTTCTAAATTCTTAATTCGTTTGTAATGACTTACCTTATTACAATATAAAATCTCTCTTGAAATTTTCTTCTTAAACATACAAATTATTTTGGGACGTTGCAATTATACATATACACAATAACTGCTTCTTGATACTGAAGTTACTTTATTCCCTCTCGTCAATGTCAAATATTGAGTACCAGTTTTTCTCCATGACTGATGCTTTCTCGCAAAGACGGTGATATTAAGATGTAAAATCCGTTACTTCTAAAACTATACACTATTTATCTATATTTTAAATTTTGTTATGTTCGCACAGTGTGCGGGCCGGTCACCTAGCAATTAATTAAATAAATAATGAGAACAACCCTGGAGCGCACTCAGGGAATTGAATTATCGAACCATGCATCATCTACTTCCATCGTTGTGACCCTTAACCTCATCCGCTTACGTCGCCAACACCTTGTGAGCTTCCACTACAAGCAGAAGCGTCGCCAACATCTTGTAAGCCTCCGCTTCTGTAGATAGGTTTTTCTCCAGTTGCTAGGCTTTTCCAAATCCACACTTCACTTACATTACAAAGTAGCGGCCTTGATGCTTCATCAGCAGGGTGTGGTACGTTCTCAGGCTGTGCTAAGAGGATATTGGTATTTAACGATCTCTAATAGCCAAGAAACTTGACGTAAAGTTTGTCTCCTGTTCTGGATCCTGAGATGAGCACCACATTCGCTCGTCTGTCCTCTTTTTTCTGGCGTATTCCCCAGAAAGTAAGGTCCCTTCAAGATCTTGTTAACCCTTGTCTGTTCATCTCCTGTGAATACGCACTTAATTCCGCCCGTTTCAATATCTTTTGGGTTCTGATTCTCATCACCGTAAGCAAATATTGACAACTTACCATAGTAACCCATATTCTTAAGGGCTAGTTTGATATTCTGATAAATCTTTTCTGGACCGAGACCACCAGGGATGGGACAATAAGCAATGTCCCAGAAGACACCTGTATCAGCCACGACGAACTCGCTGATCGGGTAAGATACAGGCATGGTTTTGAACGGAGAACGAAAAAAATAGAAGCTATGGTCCGACCGGTAGGAATGTCAAACAGGTTGATCCGTCCCATTAGGGATGGCGATTGGTACTTTAGCCCGCGGGCCTGGCCCGTAAAGTCTCACTGCGGGGCGGGTTTGGGCTTACATATCTTAGGCCCGAGATATTGCGGGTCTTGCGGGTTGGTCAATTTCGGGTATGGGCCAATGCGGGGCGGGTTGACGTGGGTTTGCGGGGAATTCGAGACCCGCGTGTCTTCTTTACCAGAGACGTTTGGCGTTCTTCTCACCGACGAAAAAGGTGAGAAATGGCAACTATGGAGGCAATTCTGGACATTCTCTTCCATCTGTTGACTAAGGTCACCACCGAACCTTATCTTCTTTATCGGTAGCTTCTCTTCATCTTTGGTCTACAACCGTACTTTTTTTCGTAGAGAGCACCACCATAGCTTCTCTTCTTCCTCGATCTACTACCATAACTTCTTTTCTTCCTCGTTCTTCTTCCTCCATCTACCACTGTAGTTTCACCTCTTCCTCGATCTACCACCATCTACCATCTACACATGTATATGATTTCTTCCTCTTAGTAGACACGAGTTAAAGTTAAATATTTGCATGTTATTTATATCACTACCCGCGGGCCTGACCGCAAAGTCCTATGTAGCAAGCGGGGCGGGTTGGGTAGAGGTTTGGGAACCGCGGGTTACGGCGGGCTGACCCGCAAAGATACGCCAGAGATAGAGACCGCAGCGGGGCGGGTTGTCCCAATTGCCATTCCTACGTCCCATCCCGTCCCGTACCGCAGCGGGTTCGTCTTCGAGCGGGTCACGGCGGGTCAGGCCCGTGCGGGCTGCGGTCCTCAAAATGGCTGACCAAACCTGTACCGTAAAACATGTAGGCCTTTGCGGATCGGCCTGCGGGACATATAGTTACAAACGGACATATGGCTCCTGAACGCTTTAAGACATGATCCAGGACGCTTTATCAGTTTCATGACGCATCAGTAAGTGAGTTTAGTCGAGGATTGAACTGGATAAGACAATACACTTGTTAGTTGAAGATTTTAATTGGATCAAAACACTAGTTTATTTACTTTTGTTAGACTCTAAACATTTTAAAAATAAATAATACTTTAGTTTCTGAATCCAAATATTATAACTCATAAGTTCATAACAAATGCTTTAGTTTTCTGAATCCAAAATTAAATAAAACCAATACCAAATCAAAGATGATAATCCCTAAAATAAATAAAAAGAAAACACCAATCACACTTCTTGTTCTTCATCTTTATCACCAACAAGCGACAAAAAGATGGAGATTTATCTTCTTCACCATCAACTTCATCTTCTGCGAATAAGAATAATAGAAGTCAGTTAAAGATATATTGAAACCTAAAACTCCAAAATGTATGATAATGTGAACAAATACATATAGACAAAACTATGAAGAACCCATTGCGGGAACTATATCTTCTTCTTCGGTGGAAAATGAGTTTTCAAATTTCTTATGATGACTCGAAGACTCGAAGAAGCTTCACTGGTGCAGATCGAAGGCGCTTGGGAGACCGGAAGCATCATCGACCCTGAAACCACCGTCACCGGAGCTACATAACGTCGAATCACCTTCTCTCTCTCTCTCTCTCTCTCTCTCTCTCTCTCTATCTATCTCTCTCTGTTTTAGGTGAAAGAAGAAATGGAGACTTAGGGTTGCGGGTCTTCAAAATCCCGCAGGTTAAACTGTAGCCCATCCCGCTTTCGTTCCGTCCCGCTTTCGACCCGTCCCGCTTTGAACCTGTCCTGCTTTTGACCCGTCCCGCTTTGAACCCGTCCCGCGAGGCCCGCAATTTTGCGGGCTTACCAAATGGAGGCCCAATCCCGTCCCGCAGCAAGCTTTTACGGACCAGGCCCGCGGTCCAGCTCCTTGATTGACATCCCTGGCGACCGGTGACAATTCTGGAAATATGAGGATCGAATAGAAAATGAAAGTAAAAAATAAAATAACAAGAATAAAAAAGAATGATTGTTATTTCTCAAATTTAACCAAGGAATAATTTTGTTTTTTATTTTTTTTACAAAAAAAAAGTGAGAGCAAATGAGAAAAAAAAATATTCCTTGTGAATGATAATTTTTTTTAAGAATATTAGAAAATGCATTATTCTCCATCATTCCTTGGTCACCATTCATAGCCTTAAGTCTCAAGTTTTTGGATGGTTACTATCAAAATCGATCTTAGTCCCTTTTTATAAGCAAATATTGTTTAAACCCCTGGGTAAACCCTAAGCCTTTGGGTAAACCTTAAGCCCTTGGGTAAACCCTAAACCCTTGGGTAAACCCTAAACTTTTGGATAAATCCTAAACTCTAAATAAAAGCACTAAACACTAAAACCCTGAACCCTAAATCCTAAACCCTAAACCCTTGAGTGTTTTAGTGTTTAGTGATTTTGATTTAGAGTTTAGGATTTATGCAAGGGTTTAGGGTTTAGGATTTAGGATTTAAAGTTTAGGGATTAAGATTTAGGGTTTAGTGTTTTGATTACGACGTTAAAAATATATATTTTTTGTAATTACTACTATTTTTTATTTTTTTATTTTTATCTTTTAATTTTAAAAACATAATATAATTTGACAATATTTTGTTTCATTTTTAAAAGTTATCGAATATGAAATAACACAATCCTATTGGTTGGTAAACCTAGAGGTTCACCTAAAGGGGTGAACCCAAAAATAAGTCTTTTTTTCATAGGTGAAAAGACTTGGATTACTGGATGTGTATCAGAAGATTGACCATCCACAAAATAAAAATAATTTTTTATATACTAACTGTTTTGCCCAAACATACAAGCATAAACATTTTATAATTATTTATTAATGCATGTATTACTACTTAAAAGAGTATATTGATATATTATTGTTTATGTTTTCATTTGAAAATTTATTATATTATATTATATTAGAAATAAAAATAAGAAAAAATTATACATACATAAAAGATAATAAAATAAATAAATAAATCTTATAATTCACTCAATATTCAATTATATAAAATTAAGAATTTTACTTGATTAATATATAGTTATGTGTTTTCTTGTTTTCATTTTTAATTTTTTTATTAAAAGATATTTTCCGGATAATAACACAATATATATAATAATTATCTTTTTATTTAAAATATATATTTTTATATTTTGGATAATTTTTATTATTAATAATTTTAATCACTTTTCTAATCAGATAAATTCTAAACTTGTTTATTCTAAATTCATTTTTATTTTTAGCTAATTTATATATCTTATTCATTAAGGGTATAAACGATATTAACCGGTCCAACTTTTTAACGTGAAAGCTGTATTATAAAAAATCACTTCGGAAATAATAGTTTAGATTCTAAATTCATTTATTTTAAATTTATTTTTATTTTAACTAATTTATATATCTTATTGATTAAAGGTATAAACTATATTAACCGGTCTAATTTTTAAGGTGAAAGCTCGAATGCGAAAAATAAAATCGAATATAACTGTATAGATAAATAGATATAAATACGTATTTTATCATTTAATACTCCAACGGTATAAATGTTACGCGAAGTGGGGGTGGGGAGGTCCTAAAGAGCATATGGATCGCAAAGCTTTATAAACGGGTTATGAGAAGATGATGTTGAGCAATCATCCATCAAACACACCATCATTACAACCAAATTTAGTATCAGAAAAACAAACGACGATAAGTAACTATTGAAGCAACTAAATTTGTAATTCCAAACTTTAGTCTTAATATTTAAATAGTCTTTTGCTCACACAAGGCGTCTGCATAGAGTGACACCATCTCCAACGGAGATCTGAGAGATTTCCACTCGAGGATCGAAAGCCAATTTCTTATTAAATTCTATAAGAGCCGCTCTTGATTCCCTCATAAACTCAGGAACGCTCTCTTCTTCCTCAACCACAAAACTAAACCACAAGGTGTTGTCAAATGCCATGATTCCTCCAACCTTCACCAATTTCAGAAATCTCTCAAGGAAGTTGACGTAGTTTGGCTTGTCAGCATCAGCAAATATGAAATCAAACTCCTGATTCTTCTTTTGTCAATGTGGGGAATTAATATGTATGATCATTAGTCAAACACTAGTTAAGCTTAAGGAGTAAATAATAGGAACACATGTTTTTCACTTACGTCGTTAACCAATTTGTCTAAGACCTCCATACCATCGCAATAGATGAAATTGATCTTGTGATCAACACCTGCTTTCTTCATAAACTCTAATCCCACTTCATAGGCTTCCTTGTCAATATCAATTGCAGTAATCTGCATCCAAATTAACCTTAATCAGGACCGTTGGTCAATCTTAAACAATTTGTTGAGCGCCTATGCAAATTTTGTTTTTCAAATGTAGTTAATCTGAAACCATTTTCTTGAAAACAGTTACATGTCCCAATTTCTATTTTTATTTAAAACTTGCTTCACTTTTTCTTGAGGTAAGTTTAATAAATAAAAAAAATATATATAGTTGCACATGCTAAAGTATGAAAGATGCCAACAATATGATTATTAGCAAGAAAAAGAAACATTACGCGACCATCTTCAGGCAAAGCAAGGGCCGTGGTGAGTAGAGAGTAACCAGTGAAAACACCGATCTCAAGAGTGTTCTTAGCGTTTATAATCTTTAAAAGCATCGATAGAAAAATGCCCTCATCAACTGGAATCACCATTTCGGTTCTGCGTTTTTCATTAAAACAAGAAAAATGAAAGTATAAATACAACTACTTAGTTATATTTTAGTATTTGTATTAAAAAAACTAAGAATAATTTTTATTCCATTTCTCACACTATTTAAATAAAATTTAACAAATAGGTTATACAGTAAATCTATTAATTAATACAATTAGTTAATAAATACGGTAAATTAATAAAAAAAATATCGGTAACATGTTGGAACAATATACAATATGACATAACTCGATAATATAATAAGATAATAATATTTAAAATATTATTAGAAAATATATGGTCTCAATAAAATCATAAATTGATTAATATTATATTTTTTTGTCAACAATTATTATAATCATGTATAAAAATATTATATAAACATAAAAAATATTTTATAGTTTATTTTATATATAATGAATTTTGTCTCTACTTTTAGTTTTAATTTTAATATTTTACTGTTATTTTCTTGAATAAAACATATATTAAATATATTAAATAATCGAATAGAAATTAAATTTATAAAATTTAATCATTATATATAACATCATAAAATAATTTATTTTATATTTATCTAAATTGCAATTTTAATAAAATTATTAATAATCCTATAAGTTAGGGTTCGTATTTCAAAAATAATAGGGTTTAGGATTGATGGTTTATGGTTTAGAGTTCGTATTTCAAAAAAAAAAAGGGTTTATGATTGATGGTTTAGGGTTTAGGGTTTGAATTTGGAAATAGTATAATTCGAAAAAAATTAAAAAAATTATTTTTAATTTTTTTAATTTTTATTTATTTAAATATTTATTTATTATATATATATAAAACAAGGACATAAGAGTCTTTTGCCACTTAATGAAGAATATATTTTTGAAAATGTCTCTTTAATGGTGGTAAAAATGAAAAGTAGTAGCATGAAATTGGTAAATATGTAATTTCTCCAATTTAATACAATATTAATTCATAAGTATATTTTGAATTTATCTACAAATTTAATTAATTATTTAAAATATATAAATCAAAATCATTTTAACAATTTTTTATTATAAAGTATAAATATAATTATAATTTAAAAATAAATTAGAAAAATATTGCAAATCAATTATAATTTTAAATTAATAAATAGAAGTCAATTTTATATTGTTTTCATTAATGAATATCTAAGAATTTAAAATTTTCTAATGGCACAAATCATAAAATACCTTAGAAATATTAGTTCTATAAATTATTTTTATTTTAATAAGATAGATGCTTACAAGAATGTCTAGACTTTGGATATAGATGGTAAAAACAGTTAACTAGATGCATAAACTATTATTGGAGTATTAAATTTAATTTAAATAGTAAATTTATAAAACAAACAGTAATATATTGAAAATATGTGTCTATTGAATTTATATGTTCCTTGTAAAATTAAGTACTAAATATATACTTTAACTACCATCTCTGTGATCTTGGAAAATTTTGGTTTATCTATATGACTTCTTTGTTCCCGTGGCAAAGAAAACTGGATCATAATATGGGATACAAAGTAACTTAGACATATGTTTGTTATTCGAAATCTGAGGGTGGTCTAGGACTTTGAAATTTATCATCTTGGAATATTATATTCAGCCTCAAATTGATGTGTTCTTTATTTTTTTGTTCAGGCTCTTTATAAGTGACTTCGGTTACCCGTATGTACTTGTTCAAAAAATCCTTTTGGACTCTCAATCAAGACAACTACGGTATTTCATGGAAGTTTCACCGTTTGTTAAACCTAACACCGTTTGTTAAACCTAAGGCCATTAAACTTTATCCTTTTTGTATTTAAATTGGTCGAGGTGACAAGATCTTCTTTTGGTGAGATCCATGGACTCCTTTTGGCCAGCTAATCTATTATCTAGGAATACCTGCTCCATCTAAGATGGGCATTCCTTTAAACTATTTGGTTTCTGATTGCATCTCTCAAACGGGATAGACTTTTGAATCCGCTAAATCAGATCGTCAGCTAATTAAATCTCCTCTCCATCTCCACGATGCATGTCTCCTCTGAAGGTGAAAAAACAGTATGTGGGAGATAATATGTCTATTCTCTTTATCTCAAAAGAATTTTGGAATCAAACAGCAGTCTAAGCCAACAGTCCAATGGGCATTATTGGTTTGAAACCCTGTAATAGTTCATAAACATGCAACTGTTGTATGGCGGTTTATTCGTAGCAAAAATCATACATTGTATCGTCTGAGTAGTTAGGGGTTGGATGTGGCACAACATGTCTCTTATGTCGTGTTCACCAGAAATAATCTGTTTTAGGTAAATTTTCTCATCTATATTTTGGAACCGGGCAATGGCAAAGTTACTTTTGCAAATGTTCCATCAGACTAGGACCATGTATTACTGTGGCTTCCAACAACTTCTACCTCTCCAATCATCTCTTGTGTTCTCATCCAGCTTTGGCAAGCAACTATTTATGGTTTATGGAGGGAGCGTAATCAACATTTTCACCCAAGGAGTCTCAAATGATGAGACTGCAATCCTTTTTCAAACTTTTACATACGAGGGTTGTACTCTTTTCTTTCATTGTTGTTCATAGTTTTATGATCCAAATAAAACACATTGATTGATGATTATCATGGTGATAAATCACTTTAATGCATGTCCTCTTATCTCTCTCCATGAAGGTGTTTATCCAGCAAAATTTCAGCAATCGTCCAGAAGATCTAGAGTCGATTTCATTATGTTGATCATTTCTTCATATTTTTTACGTGATTCATGTTTGAATCATTTCATTTATTCCAAACCCATATCAATTTTGACTCAAAGTATATCCAAATGAGAGTCCATTCTCATGTTTTGACACGTAAACCAATAATTCTTGATATGAAAATGGTTTACGGAGTGGTGGATATGTAGATAGATCTCAACAACGATATGGTAAGTTATTATAGACTTCAAAGTCGAAGATGCTTAATCTTGTTCATCATGAGGATAAATTTTCACCTACAAAGATGGATAGGACCACAGCCAGAATTGTCATGTAACCAGGGGCGGATCTAGAAGAGGCATTAGTCGGGGGCATCAAGCTAAGGTTTGAGTTAGTAGGGGGCACCTTTATAGAAATTGAGCTTGCTGTAATACAATTGCTTAAAGAAAATCAAGATTTTGTAGGGGGTACGTGACCCCGTTAGTCGTAACTCATGTAACTTGATTTCTAGGTTTTGGGTATCTCAACATATTAAATGATCCAACGACATTATCAGGATATTTATATACATAATTACGGGGAAGAAAAAGGACAACAAAACTTCTAATCGAAAACAATGTCAAGGTTAAATCCAAAGAGGACAAAGTCAAAGCAAAATCCTGATATAAGGGACTCTTTATCTCTTGATGAGAATGCAGAACTTCAACAATCTGAAGCATTGGATTTTATCATATTGTGTGTATCTATAAAGCTTAGCCAAGAGTTGATATAACAAAGTACATAAATTGCATCAAAAGATCAAATACGGAAACAGAAAGTAAAAGATTTAGTTTTCTGCTAGCGAATAAAGTGATGCATCACAAATTGACACTTCATCACTTATTTCAAGATTTTATAAATTCTTTAAATATTTTCATCTTTTATTATTTATACCAAATTATCAAACCATTTAATAGTCTATAAACTTATTTTTTAATCATCTTCTAATCACAGCTCTTTTTAAGATGACAAATCATTATCTTCAAATAAATTATATTATTTAATATTTAAGTCTAAAATTTTCATATAAATATGTTTAAATGAATATGAAATATATTTGTTATCTTCGATCATTTAGATATTTTAAATTTACATAAAAAAGAAAAGTCATTTTTATTTTTCTTATCTACAAACGAAAATCTCGATTTATAATATTTCACTAAAATATACTTCCTCCATTCCACTAAAATTGTAATTTTAGAGTTTTCACACAATTTAAGAATAAATTTATAATACCAACAATAACCCTAATTTAATAAATCATTTGTAAAAAAATATTATATGTCGTATTTATTTTAATTAATATAGGAAAAATAGGTAAAGAAGCTATAAAGTTACATTGAAAACATAAAACTTCTATCTTTGTGAAACAAATAAAAATCTCAAACTATAATTTTTTATGGAATGGAGGGAGTACTAATTTGATTATACTAATATACTACACATATATATAAATATATTTTTCTATATTATGATGGTTCATCATATATGTGAATATTTCATAGTTCATTATTTAGATTTTAAATTTAAATACACATATAAATATCTTTAAAATATATGAAAGATGTCATTTATCATTTTTAATAATTTAATCAAGAAACTAAAATTAGAGCTTAACTATAATAATATTTCTGAGACATTAAAATTTATATTTAAAAGAATGAGTCTGTGAATAAATGTCAATAAAACAAGATTTCCTAATTAATTATTAAAAAAAAACAAAATTATGATAAATTTGTTAAGTAAATCATAAATTAATCATATATATAATTAAACCAATGTACGGAAATCTTATTCAAAATAAAACAGTCACCAGTTATACTTTAAAAACTAAAAATTATATTTGTTTGAAAATCTTAATAATTTTGTATGATATGGTTTGTTTGATAAAATTGTTGATAGGTATGTATATTTTAAAATAATAACTATCAATATTAGATAGCTATGCTATCTAGCTATTTTTGAAAACAAATTTTACATCGATTTACTTTTCAAATTATCGAAGTCAATAAATTTAAAAGAAAATGTACATACAAAAAATAAAGCACCTATGTATCCAAAACAAATCTATAAGAGGGAAATAATCAAAGTAGTTTTGTTTTATTTACTTTTGTAATAAAAATTTAACAAACATTATAATGAAAAATAATTACATTAATTAAAGATTTTTATAAAATAGAAAATCACGTTATTTTTAACTAGTACAATTAAAACTATTTTAAATGAAAGCAAACTAAATAATTTTAAACGTATATAAAAATTAAGATTTTTTTATAATTTTTTTTTCACTTACTCATCATCCTCATCCTCCCCGTAGGGTAGATTTAACCCTATTTTCAATATATGTCACATATCTTTGCTTATGTAATAATTGCTATCCGAAAGATTTCTATATTGATTATATATACTTGTATTCTATTATTTTATTTTATTTTGATCAAACTTGTATTCTATTATTAACTAGTGAAAGTCTGAAAGAAACTAAAGCCGGATAGGAACAAGAACCAGGAGCCAGACAATCCTGAAATCATTAACCAAACTTAGATAAACATAAAGTAAGACACCTTCATTAAGCATCACATTAGAAACAGAAGCCAAATCGATTCCGCCATTGCAGTTCAGCGTAGAGGAGCCACATCCTCATAGAACTCTAAAGAAGCCGGAAGCTAGGATCAAGACCGAGGAAATGACTTCAAAAGAGGACCAACCAATACTGTTCCAACCAAAGCTTGAGCGATATCAAAGAAGAGCAAACCCATGGGATCACAGGGAACCCCTTAACCAAACCAGAACCATTCCAAAGGAGGAATAATGCGCCGCACGGAACCTCTTCAATCATTGAAGGAAAACCATCGAATACACAGATGGAGCGACAGGAAGTTGGTGACACAAACCACGATGTCAAGAGTAAGACTCCAAAGCTGACGGAGAAGGAATAAAACAAAAGAAGCAAATACACCAATGATACATGACAAAGACCACGGGGTCAAGACTTGAACCAATACCCGTCACTAACTTAGAACCACAAAGATGCTTGCAACATAGAATTAGAGGCATGAAACTGAAGGCCACATAGACCCAAGAAACCATAAATATAACGAACCAAGTAGCAAACTCCGCTCATCTTGGCTCAAGGGATGAGATTTATACTGATAGAACCTTCGACTAACCGAACAGGAAGGGTAAGAGATTGATTGATGAAATCGCTGATCCACAGAGACATACCTGTGAAACGCTTCAACAAATCCGACGGAAGAATTAACATACCACGTCAGAGCCAGCTTAGTACTATACTGCACACCAGAAAAAGATCCGGATCTGCTCAGACAACAAGCACACCACCAGGACTACGACGGAACTAAACTACCTCTCGATACCATCCAAAAAACAACAAAAGCTTCATATCGACCAAATGAACCTACTACAAGACCTATAAGCACTCTTATGACACCTACGAGACTCCTGGAAGCCGGAGAGGGGAAATCAGAAATCTCTTCTTTTTTTTTCTCTGGCGGCTGATAGAGTTCTTTCTCTCTCTACTGTTCTGTGTGAGAGTTTATGTTAATGAGTTATTTTTTCCTTTTTTTTGTTATTGGATATATATATATATATATATATATATATATATTTCTTTGTAAATAAAATTCTCTGATTAATCCAGTATATTTGATATTTCAAAAAAGGAAAAAAAAAACAAGGCTGTGTATATATATACCCTAATACTCTACCACTAACCACTAATTAATTTATCCGTCAGTTTTTTCTTTACATAGAGAGCTAGATAGAAGAAAAATCTGCTATATTATCGATGATGGAAAACGAGAACTGGATCTATGGAAAAGTTTGGGATCAAGAAGGAAACCCAAAGAACTCAATACGTGATGAAGAAGTAACGTCAGGAAAACTGAGTGCAGACTTTGTATTGAGTCAGGAAGACGATGATTATAGACGGCGTCGTAGCATCTATCTGAAGAGCTACAGTTTGAAGAAGGCCAAATCCAATGCAGACATACGTCGCGACATATCATCTGCTAGTAAGTTTCTGTATCGGTTGAAGAAACTCGTCAGCTCTGGACATCATCGTCGAATGTGATAAGTACAGTACAAAGACTTGCGGTCGTACTTTGGTTATGGCTAGGGTTTATGCATGTGTATTATACAGATGAAGTGTTTCCCTTACTTCTGATTTACATATGTTTTGTTAGTTTAATAGTTTGCTTGAATAAACTATACTTTTACCAAATTTGTGGTTTCATCTCATCAGAATAATATCGAGATTAAGCATCTGTTTTTTTTTATTAATTACTTGTAGATAAGGATAAAGTTTACAATGATGTACATACAAGATAAATACATAATCTACAGAAAACAATGCTTTATTTATTGAAAAGTTTTAATGTGCTTCTTAATCAGATCCATCTGATTGCGATTTTCCGTTTTAGCTATCAACCACTACATGAAACTCCAAGATTCTGCAGAAGTCTTTTATATTTCGTACATCATCTTCGATGTATTTTCCTATTTTTATTTATAAAACTATGTGTTTTTCTTTACCATGTGCAGAAATAATAAAAAATAAAAATAAAAATAAAAATTTATTAGTTTTAGCTTTTATTTTCTACTTACAATATTTAATTTTAAATTTGAAATCAATTATATCTAAAAATTACTATAAAATAAATAATTTTTATATTAATATTTATATTTAATAATATATATGTATATATTTAAAATAATAATCTTTGAAATATTTTTATTTATTTCTTTTGGTTAAAATATATCTAATAAAATTTTATAAAATTAAGAGAAAAATTCGTTATATATAATTATCAAAACGTAAAACTAAATAATATTTCTAAAATTTGTAGATATTAAAAGGAAACTAGTGCATTGAGATTAGAAAAAGAAATTTTAAACATAAAAATTTGAAGAATTGTGTTAATAAGATAAATTATATTATTGTAAACAGTACAATTAAATAATATTTCAAAAAAATAAAATAATGTTATATTTATATTTCTACTATTATATTATTTGTTGTTATATTAATGATGATCTATGAATTATTACCATATTATAAAAAAACTTAACAAAAATATAAATCAACATTAAATGTGAATGTTCATGTCACAATTAGGTTCAAGTCATGTCATCATTGTTAAAAAGATATGTTATCGTTTTTTTTTCAAAGTCATCATTGTTAATACAATATGTCATCATTTTCTTTTTCAAAATCAACGTTGTAAAGACACATGACAACTGACTTTTCAAATAATGGGAATATGAAGTATACTAAAAAGTTTCCATATTGATATGCATCCAGAAAATGCTCTTAGAAAATTAACCCAGAGAAATAAAAAATGGAAAACCCGTTGAAAGACGGTGACCAAATACAGCTGACAACTGAGACGGGGAGAAGATGAAGAACTCGTGAAGCTTCACAAAGGCTAAGAGATGAATCTGTATGACATCCATACTTTTAAATTTTTCTAACTAAATCTGATGATGAATTCTTCAAATTAATGACATTGCTATATAACTTTTTATAGAAAAAAGGAAAAAAAAAGTCACGCATCACAGCCAATAATTTATAAGACTAGTCAATGAATAATACATTGTAGATTGGTCATCCACTAGTACTCCCCCCCCACCCCACAACATCTTTCAACACTTCTAGCTTGAAAATAAATAAAAGTAAGTATATTAGCATCGAAAACGAACCAAATAATTGAATTTCATTTTTGATAATTGAATTTCATACCTAAGCCTTGATTGAAAAGTCGTCGATAAGATCCATATTTTTGTTCTTTTTGACAACAGATAAGATCCATAGTTATTGGTCCCTAATTCTCGCATTAGACTCTTTTACCCTTAGCTGCACAATTAGTTTGACCAGAAGTTGCCAGTACTGACCAAAGTGTAAATCTATGTGTCTGTTTATAACTATTAACTAAGACACCTTCCAAACGTATCCTCACAATCACGAGACTGAGAGATGGCGGATGAAATACCTTCCAAAGGGATCCTCAAGAGCGAAGCTCTGAAGCAGGTTTTTGTTTCTTTTTATAGTTTTCTTTCAAAACTTTACATGATCAACATATACGTTTTGTTAATATGCAAAGTTTGGTTTTGTCTGGATATAAGAAAAGATCTTTGATATGTTTGGTTGTATTCGACCGTCACAGTACATCTTAGAAACGTCAGCATATCCAAGAGAGCATGAGCTGCTCAAGGAACTTCGTAAAGCTACAGTGCAGAAATATGGCAATTTGTAAGTCTTCTTATTTTAATCAATAGGATCCTAATTAAACCAGTTATATTTTTATTGGTTTTTAATTGAATTTTCTTTAATGAAAATGCAGAAGCGAGATGGAAGTTCCGGTTGATGAGGGCCTTTTTCTCTCGATGCTTTTAAAGATTACGAACGCTAAGAACACTCTCGAGCTCGGTGTTTTCACCGGCTACTCTCTTCTCACCACAGCCCTTGCTTTGCCAAAGGATGGCCGCGTAATGTTTCTGCTTCTTGCTATAATCGTTTATATTATTTACATAGTATATACTTTAGCATGTGGAGCTAAAACGATGAAAAAATAATCTTTAGCAAGTTTTAAATAAGAAATATAAATTGGGACTCATAACCTTTTTAAGTAATTCTTTTGACAGATCAACTATCTATTTGATAAACAAAATTTACATAGGCTCCATAAATAGTTTGAGATTGTCCAACGTTCTAGAACAATATTTTGGATGCAGATTACTGCAATAGATATTGACAAAGAAGCCTACGAAGTGGGACTAGAGTTTATCAAGAAGGCAGGTGTTGATCACAAGATCAATTTCATTCATTCCGATGGTATTACGGCCCTAGACCAATTGGTGAATGATGTACGTTAAAAAAAATATGTTCCTATTATTTAGTAATTAAGCTGAACTTACTATTTCTGACTAATGATCGTACGTACATATTCCACATTTGAAACAAAAAAACAGAATCAGGAGTTTGATTTCGCATTTGCGGATGCTGACAAGTCAAACTACCCCAACTTCCATGAGAGGCTTCTGAAATTGGTGAAGGTTGGAGGAATCATTGCGTTTGACAACACCTTGTGGTTTGGTTTTGTGGCTGAGGACGAAGAGGGAGTTCCTGATCATATGAGGGAATATAGAGAGGCTCTTATAGAGTTCAATAAGAAATTGGCTTTGGATACTCGTGTCGAAGTCTCTCAGATTTCCATTGGGGATGGTGTCACGCTCTGCAGACGCCTTATATGATCAAAAGACTACTTAAGAATAAAGATTAAAGTTTGAGAGTTTGGAATAAATTAATGGTGAGTTAGATACTTCAATAATCACTTTTCGTCATTTTATCACTGATTTTCATTTAATCGTGTGTTTGATTGATGATCACTCCACATCTTCTTCGCATACTCATCTGTTGAACAATGATCGTTAGAAAACAAAATTTTAATTTGTGTCACTACAACAAAAATGTGTTTTAATAGCGGACAAATAACGCTATATAACAATACTATCGCGGTTTTTGAAGGGATGTATCATCGCCCGTCATAATAGGTAAATAACATCACATAGCGCTATCGTATCGGAAGAAAAGATAGCAGCGTAAAAAAACCGCTATGTAATGTTCTTTACCTATTATGACGGGCGATGATACATCCCTTCAAAAACCTAGGGGGTGAACCCAAGAATAACTCATTAAATATTATTTAATAGCGTGTCATAAATGCTATTACTTATATTAAAATTCTTTATATTAAAATTATTTATGGAAATTTAATTGTTTAAAAATAAAAACATAATTAAAATTTAAATTGGTTTATATATTTAAAATTTTGTTTATTATTTAAACTGATTTATAATAAAACTGGTTTACAAAAAGAATATGGTATACAAATTAGAAAATAAATCAAAACTAAACCAAAAACTTAAACCAAGATTTAACCTAAACCTATTTACTAACTAAACCTAATACAGTAACGACTAAACCAATCTTCTTAAGTCCGCCGTCGTCGACCTCTGGGCGCTTCCGCGTCTTCGTGCCTCCGCCTCCTCATGCCCCCACCTCAAATCACCTTGCTCTGAACCACATCTACCTCCGCCTCCGTCTCTTGTTCGTAACACCTCCGGCGCATCTCCGCTATGTCAACCTTCACCTCTGGCGCGCATCCCTTTCATCATTATTCCATATCTGTGAGCAAAAGTAATAGATTTTATTAGAAAATAAAAGATGAAAAGAAGATGAACACGAAAGAAAAGACAACCCAAAGAGGAGGAGGCAAGGTCATGGTGATGGTGGTGAGCTTGAACCCGTTACGACAGACGACGAGTTTGAGAGATCGTGAGATGAGGATTGAATAGTTGATGAAAGAGGAGGATTGATAGGAGAAGATGATTGCAGGATATGAGATGATGAGAGAGGAGGATTTCAGATGAGTTATCGTGAGCAAGAAGATTGAAGAGATGGTGAGAGATCGTGAGAAAGAAGATGAAAGAGATAATGCAAAAAAAAAAAAATATTAAACTGAATCACTTTTGTCCGTTAGATTGAGTTATATCAACGGTGGAGATCAAATATTCACCATCCTGTTTTAACCAATGAAATTTTTACTCTTTGTTTTATTAATTGACCAATGAGAAAGAAGGGAAATGATTAATAAAAGAGTGAGTTGTAACCATTGGATTAAAAGGAATCAATAGTCATAGATTAACTAATCAAAACTCTTTTTATTTAATAGATGTTTTAAAAATTATAATTTTATTATGTAACTAGTTTTGTTTATATAAAAATTAAATTATCATTTACAATTATAAAGTTACGATAAGAACTATTGAATTTCAGATTTAACATATAAGATTTTAAAGCAAAGGTTTGTGTGATAGGGTTCAAAGGTTATATTTAAGGTTTGAAAAAGAAAATTTGAAAAGATCATATATTTATAATTATTTTTTTTAGTTTTTTGTTTTATTAAAACTTGGAAATATTAGATTTGAGATTTTTTAATTAAATTTTAGTGTTTATATGATGTTTGAATAGGGATATAGGGTTTTAGGGTTTGAGGTTTAGATTTAAGATTTGAAGTGAAAATAAATTTTGAAAATATTAAAATTCAAATTTAAACTTAAGATTTAAGACTAGAATAAGAAAATATTTGAGCTTTAGGTTTGTGTTTATAATTTAGGGTTCAAAATATGTTCTGAGTTTAGGACTTTTTTTTTTGACGTCAAGTTCTGAGTTTAGGGTTTTAAATAGCCAAACATAGCGTTTTTAATTATGTTTTGCTATTAAAACTAAGTGTTACGTTAAAACCATACACTATTATAGCGTTTTCAAATATGCAACTCTATCATAGCGTTTCGAAATGTACAAACGCTATCTATAACTAAGACGTATGTCAACCATAGCAGAAAGGCAAAAAATGTTATCCTTTACTGCTATTGAAACCCATATTTCTTGCAGTGTGTTGAACTAAAAATTTAACCAACCGAAATATTGGTATATAAAATAAAATAAAAAAATTTGAATTTGTTTTTTTTTTTTTGACAGCAAAGCATTTACAGACTCATATTGACTCTGTAAACCAAATCGATAACTCCGCATCCATGTGAACGACAAATGAATTTGAATTTGTTTGTGAAAAAAAAAGAGATAGATATTTAGAAGCAAAAATATGAAAATGTGTATGAATTGTATCAAATCGAGAGTAAAATACAGTAGAAATAAGCACATTATCTTAGCTTGGAGAAAATAAATATAAATAATAAATATAAATATATTTGATCTAGAGTGGAATACATGATGCATTTAAAAATTTAGTCAAAGAAATAAAGGAAAAGTGTATAAAATTGATAGTTGTATTTGGTATTCGAATTGTCTATGCATCCATTTTAGAATCAAGTTTGAGCGTAAATTCTTTTTGTATAATGAACTGGTAGAACATAGGAAATGTGTAGTAATTGCAGTGTTCTGAAATACGGTCTAGGCGCCCGTCTAGGCGGTGTTTATGCGATATACGGTAACAAACCGTACTGTTTTTATGTTATACAGTGTTTTATGCGGATTTATATAATTCGGGCGAATAACAGTGTTTAGGCAGACATTATGCGGACGCCTATGCGGATTTTAAGCATTAATATTCAAAAATTAAACTATTAATATTATTATTATATTTTATTAATGTTATTATTTATATTATTTTTACTTATTTTAATGTATTTATATGATTGTAGATATTAGTATAATTGTTGCAAAATTATTTTAAATTTATCATCTTTATATATTTAAAATAGCTTTAATTTTTATAATTTAAAACTATTTATATATGTTCAACTATATACTTATACATAAATTTGGATTTAAAATATATTTATGTTCAGTTTTTAAAAAAGTAATGTATATATATATATATATTAATCTTATATTTATATTTCATGTAAAAGTATATATCCGTATATACCCCGTTTAGGCGTCCGCCTATATAGCTAAGTGCTATACAGTCATATATAACGCGTAATGAACGCCTAGCGCGTTTTAGAACACTGTGTAATTGTGTGTTTCTATGGAGTCCATTGATGACCTCTCTTCCCTTTTATATTTGTTTTCTTTCCTTCGAATATTTCATCATGTAAAGTCTTCCTCCTCGCTTAATTCCCCATTCGTAGTTATTAATTGGTGAAGTAACCTAAATAGTGAATATGAACGTTGAATCTTACAATACTAAAAGGAGGATATGAGCTCCATTGAACCTATCCACATAGGATCAGAAATTCAAGCCAATCATATTGTTTTAAGATGCCATGTCAGCTTAGTAAAAAAAATCTAACTTTACGATGGGGATTCCTTCTTCTTCTTCGACGCCTTTCCAGTGTCTCTATCCAACTTCTCAGCGGTTCCAAGTTTTCTTCCATGATCTGCCATTAATTTGTCCTATTATTGCTTTTTCAAAACAGTAGTATTAATATCACGAAACTCTCTTCGTCTTCTGCTTTCTCACTCAATAGACAATCTTACTAAATAAAGCTGCTACCTTTTTTTCCTCTGATTTATGCGTTTGTGCTATAGAAAACCTTCGTCATGGTCTTCATATTGTTTAATGGGCTACATTTTAATCTGTTCATATCGTTTCCTTAGGCCCACTAATCAGAAACCTAAGCAGAGAAAGAGTGTCCGATGAAGTTTGTCGTGTCCAATCGATCTCCAAAACAGCCGCCGTTACGCATCCACTCCACTTCAGCGTGACGAGGTAACGTTTCGTAGTTAAGGCATTCAATCAAGGATTTCACTACATGCTCTTGAATCTATCTTCACTGCTCTCATAAGTATTCTGATTGAGTATATATATTCCTCCTGAGAGTCCTCCTCACCAAATAACTCTATTCTATAATATTATTGATCCCGGCTAATTCCCAATTTCATTTTCTTAGCTGAAAGCTTATCACTCTCTTGGAGTTATGCATAAAGATCTGAAGCATGAAAATTTTCTTTTCCCTTTTTCTCATGAAGATGCTTTTGTTAAATCTACAGACCAAACACAAGGTAATATATTATACGTATGCTTCTCCTTCTCGGATCGGATTATGTCATAGCAAGGTTTTGTTTACGCTAACTTTTTGTTAGATTCATTCATGTTCGCAATGTAGATTCTCTGGTTATGGAGATTCATTCAAATTCAAAGTTTTGGGGGCAAATTCGTCTCTCCCAGCCTGAATGGAACGAGAGGTTAGATAAGTCTTCCAATCACTATTATATAAGAAATCAGTTTTAATGCAGCTTCCTATTTTTTTTTTTCCTTTTACAGCTTAAGAGTTGGGCATTGTACTTCATGAGGAGCTATATTCTTCACCAAGTACACAAGGTGAGTGTGGGAAGTTAATACGTATATCTCTGTTCTGCTATGGTTTTAGTCATTGTTTGCTTTGATTATCTAAAAATATAAAACTGTATTGTAACCCTGAATAATTAGTACACTGTTATTCTTTTCAGTGATTTCAGGCAGCAGCTGGAAAGCATTCAGAAGATGATGGAACCATTTCCATTGATCGGCTTCCTCACAGGTTTGCTTTACTATTTCTTAACATCCACAAGATATCATTGATCACTAACAACAATGCATGTGCTGACTTTCTTACACTCTTTTATCGCCGGGGAATTGGTTAATTCATTTGTATGTTTTGCTTCCTTGACCTTGTGTTGGAGGGAGCTTTTATATATTATTCTATGATGTAAAGTTCATATTTTACTTATGGTCCTTATGTACCTTTTGAAGAAGCCTTTACCATTTGTTTCAGAGCTTGAATTTCATGAATTTGAGACGGAATTTTCAATAGCCAGTGAGGAAGATAAGAAAATGGGACGTCAAAAAGACAGACGTGAATCACGATCGACATTGAAAGTGTGAAGAGCAGGGCCAGAGATAGAGACATGATGAAAAGGATAGTGAATGCGACCGCCACAATGGTAGAAATTGTTATAGACACCTTAGCAGAGAACATAGTGAGAAAAGGAAATGTGAGAGAGACTATATGGATGATAATGATCATTACAAAAGTCGAGACCATGACAGGTACTGATAATGTGTTGCAGTTATTTTCTGGTTTAAGATTGTTGCATTCTTAAGTTGATGGTATCATCATTTATCCACAGGAAGAGGTCTTTCGATCGAAAAAGAGAGGAGAGGCACAGGCCAGGGTCACGCTCTGGCTCGAGCAGCCGCTCTTAACGTAAGTCAAGGTCACAAGACTCACAACATATGGATGAGTCTGAAAATAGATCACATTCACTTTTACAGGTAGAATAGTGGTGGACAGCAAGATGGTTGGAGATTGCAGGAGTCATGTCTGCGCTATCACCACAATGCATAAAACATTAACTCTTGGAGCATAGTTGTTACTGTTTGAGGAACTCAAGGTCATGAATATGAGAGAATCTGGTAATGTTTTAAGCCGAAAAGAAGAAAAAGCCTAAAGGTGATCTGAAACAGAACAAATGAATATGCTTATGTTTTGAAATCTGCTATAAAAACGAGTATAGTTAGAAGCTTTGGCAGATTCACTTTTTCTTCTCCTATCTCTTATTCGTTTTATAACTTTTCTTGTGTGGCAACATTTACTTTCTGTTCGCCTGAGGTTTGGTTTCTAATATAATTCTGATTCTTATCATAATGAAATAATATAAAACATTTCAAATTTGCATATTTGAAGAAAATCACAGTGGACTATAGACTCATGAAAATCACAGTGGACTAAACTTATGGCTTAGTTTTGTAAAAATCTTGAAATTCAAAAATAAATATTCGTAGGGGACGCTTGAAACAAATAACTCTTCAAATATAACACACATATGATTCCTATAGATTCATGAAACTGAATATGCTGTGAAAACTTAGTTGCACATTTAGGATTCTTGAGGTGATCAATTTTTACTAAAAAGGACTTTACAGATTCGATTTCTTAAACTAATCAATTTTTGCCTTTTAAGTATTGTTCGGAACTCATATTTTAACTATAAACTAGATTTTGACCCGCGCTCGTTTCTTTTTAAAATTTTGGTCAAATTTTGTTAATTGAAAGATTATGTATTTTTTATATATTTTTATGAATTTATACGGTTAGAAAAAAATGATACAAAGATGGAATTATATCAAATGATGTGGAATATAATTGGTTTGGAAAATTGATGAATTCTGATTGGTTGAAAATAAGAATATCTTTTTAGTTAAAATAATTTTAAAAAGCAGTGGCATACTATTGTAATTAACTTTAAAAAGAAATGACATAATCCTATTAGAGATTATGCTTTAATAGTCTAAATTGTATTTTTCTCTACTAACTGCATAATAAATATTATTACTTCATATGGCTAATTACATATAATTACAATATATTTCCACAAAATTCAAATCATCATCATCATCATTATTAAGAGCATGAGAATGAGTGCACTAAAACAACAACAACGTAAATAACCATTACTCATGTTTTTTTGTTCTATGTAACATTTTATATTATTATACTAGACTTAAATAAAGAGAATGCGTGTGTTTGTCAGTATCATACAATTAAAATGAGGAGTATATTTATTTACTTATAACATAAAAGTAATAACGAAAATAGAAATTAGACATTTATAAATTGATTGCATAGAATACCAAAATACTGCACATTAGTTGGTTAGCTAGATTATAGGAAGTAGTAGTTTTAATTTTAACTAAATAAGGAAAATACAATAAATATTTTAGAGTTATTAATTACTTCAGTGGCATATGATTGTAAATAAATTATAAGTTTAAGGGTTAATTCTTATTTGTACTTCTGTTTTAATAGTATAGAAGATAGATAAAAAAAAGTAAAAGTTTATGAAGGGTGCTATTATTACAACATATCCTTCAAATTAATAAAATGGAATTGGTCAATTAAGCTGTACAATGAATATCTGTAAACGTGTTTGAATATCCCATAATTAAAATACGTTAGAACTTCATATAGCAAAAGAGAGTTTCAACATTTAATCTCAGTAGTATATTTTATGCAGGAGATGCCCAAGATAGAATGATTTTAAATATACAAAAATGTTGAACTGCTGAGGAAAATTCATTTTGGCTTATAAATATGGATAAACGATATGAAACAACCTACACATAGCCATACCTAAATTTAAATACTAAATGGTCACAATATCAAAGGATCGGAAGTTTTATATAATGCCATATTCATATGTATCATCATATAATCTTACATAAATAAAATAAAACCTCATAGCAAAAAATAAAATAAAACCAAAGAAAACAATCACAAAGGATATGAAACAAGTATAAAGAAAAAATTATCTCTATTATTTATCCAATACATAACATGAATTTTCATTTAAAATACATTTTATTTTTTCAAATAATTAATAAAATTGACATATACTAATAGTATTTTATTGTTTAGTAACCCGTCCGTAGGGCGGGCCAAATCCCAGTATTATTAAACATCATTGATCTTTTGACTATTACAAACTCAATAAATCTTCTTATGTTTGTGGAGATGGGCTTCCGAGAAATTCCGGTCCATTATGGAAGATCAAGTACCAACGTGCACCAAAAAAGGAAGATCATGTACCAATAGATTTTATTTTCTTCAGCTTTTCGAGGTCATATGTAATTTGTGTGTTTCACATTTTTTATATAGAATATATGCATATTAGCGTGTTTCAGCTCAGTATTTTCTGCCTAAATTACATATCCACACAAAGGATATGACACAAGTGTTTTCAAATCTTTCTTTATAAAACACATGCATATATGCACACCAGCCAATGACCAAAGCGTAACATTTCTCTTTATTACAAAGACACCTCTAAGAAGACTCCTCGCAGTCACGAGACTCCTCGCAGTCACGAGACTGAGATGTCGGATGAAATACCTCCGAAAGGGATCCTCAAGAGCGAAGCTCTGAGACAGGTTTTTTTAATCCTATAATTTCTTTCAAAAAAATTTCATAACAGTTTTGTTGATCAGCAAAGTTTGGTTGTCTGGATAAAAGAAGATCTTTGATATATGTGGTTGTGGTTTTGTTCGATTGACACAGTACATCTTGGAGACGTCAGCTTATCCAAGAGAGCATGAGCTGCTCAAGGAGCTTCGGAAAGTAACAGAAGAGAAATTTGGGAACTTGTACGTCTTTTTAATCAATAGGATCATACAACAAAATCTCAATAAATTAATAATGTTGGGACTATAGATAAATTATAACTTATAGGATTATTAATAATTTTATTAAAATTGCAATCTAGATAAATATAAAGTAAATTATTTTATGATATTATATATAATGATTAAATTTTATAAATTTAATTTCTATTCGATTATTTAATATATTTAATATATGTTTTATTCAAGAAAATAACAGTAAAATATTAAAATTAAAACTAAAAGTAGAGACAAAATTCATTATATATAAAATAAACTATAAAATATTTTTTATGTTTATATAATATTTTTATACATGATTATAATAATTGTTGACAAAAAAATATAATATTAATCAATTTATGATTTTATTGAGACCATATATTTTCTAATAATATTTTAAATATTATTATCTTATTATATTATCGAGTTATGTCATATTGTATATTGTTCCAACATGTTACCGATATTTTTTTTATTAATTTACCGTATTTATTAACTAATTGTATTAATTAATAGATTTACTGTATAACCTGTTTGTTAAATTTTTTTTAAATAGTGTGAGAAATGGAATAAAAATTATTCTTAGTTTTTTTAATACAAATACTAAAATATAACTAAGTAGTTGTATTTATACTTTCATTTTTCTTGTTTTAATGAAAAACGCAGAATCGAAATGGTGATTCCAGTTGATGAGGGCATTTTTCTATCGATGCTTTTAAAGATTATAAACGCTAAGAACACTCTTGAGCTCGGTGTTTTCACTGGTTACTCTCTACTCACCACGGCCCTTGCTTTGCCTGAAGATGGTCGCGTAATGTTTCTTTTTCTTGCTAATAATCATATTGTTGGCATCTTTCATACTTTAGCATGTGCAACTATATATATTTATTTATTTATTAAACTTACCTCAATAAAAAGTGAAGCATGTTTTAAATAAAAATAGAAATTGGGACATGTAACTGTTTTCAAGAAAATGGTTTCAGATTAACTACATTTGAAAAACAAAATTTGCATAGGCGCTCAACAAATTGTTTAAGATTGACCAACGGTCCTGATTAAGGTTAATTTGGATGCAGATTACTGCAATTGATATTGACAAGGAAGCCTATGAAGTGGGATTAGAGTTTATGAAGAAAGCAGGTGTTGATCACAAGATCAATTTCATCTATTGCGATGGTATGGAGGTCTTAGACAAATTGGTTAACGACGTAAGTGAAAAACATGTGTTCCTATTATTTACTCCTTAAGCTTAACTAGTGTTTGACTAATGATCATACATATTAATTCCCCACATTGACAAAAGAAGAATCAGGAGTTTGATTTCATATTTGCTGATGCTGACAAGCCAAACTACGTCAACTTCCTTGAGAGATTTCTGAAATTGGTGAAGGTTGGAGGAATCATTGCATTTGACAACACCTTGTGGTTTAGTTTTGTGGTTGAGGAAGAAGAGAGCGTTCCTGAGTTTATGAGGGAATCAAGAGCGGCTCTTATAGAATTTAATAAGAAATTGGCTTTCGATCCTCGAGTGGAAATCTCTCAGATCTCCGTTGGAGATGGTGTCACTCTATGCAGACGCCTTGTGTGAGCAAAAGACTATTTAAATATTAAGACTAAAGTTTGGAATTACAAATTTAGTTGCTTCAATAGTTACTTATCGTCGTTTGTTTTTCTGATACTAAATTTGGTTGTAATGATGGTGTGTTCGATGGATGATTGCTCAACATCATCTTCTCATAACCCGTTTATAAAGCTTTGCGATCCATATGCTCTTTAGGACCTCCCCACCCCCACTTCGCGTAACATTTATACCGTTGGAGTATTAAATGATAAAATGCGTATTTATATCTATTTATCTATACAGTTATATTCGATTTTATTTTTCGCATTCGAGCTTTCACCTTAAAAATCAGACCGGTTAATATAGTTTATACCTTTAATCAATAAGATATATAAATTAGTTAAAATAAAAATAAATTTAAAATAAATGAATTTAGAATCTAAACTATTATTTCCGAAGTGATTTTTCATATTACAGCTTTCACGTTAAAAAGTTGGACCGGTTAATATCGTTTATACCCTTAATGAATAAGATATATAAATTAGCTAAAAATAAAAACGAATTTAGAATAAACAAGTTTAGAATTTATTTGATTAGAAAAGTGATTAAAATTATTAATAATAAAAATTATCCAAAATATAAAAATATTTATTTTAAATAAAAAGATAATTATTATATATATTGTGTTATTATCCGAAAAATATCTTTTAATAAAAAAATTAAAAATGAAAACAAGAAAACACATAACTATATATTAATCAAGTAAAATTCTTAATTTTATATAATTGAATATTGAGTGAATTGTAAGATTTATTTATTTATTTTATTATCTTTTATGTATGTATAATTTTTTCTAATTTTTCTTTCTAATATAATATAATATAATAAATTTTCAAATGAAAACATAAACAATAATATATCAATATACTCTTTTAAGTAGTAATACATGCATTAATAAATAATTATAAAATGTTTATGCTTGTATGTGTGGGCAAAACACTTAGTATATAAAAAATTATTTTTATTTCGTGGATGGTCAATCTTCTGATACACATCCAGTAATCCAAGTCTTTTCACCTAGGAAAAAAAAGAATTATTTTTGAGTTCACCCCTTAAGGTGAACCTCTAGGTTTACCAACTAATAGGATTGTGTTATTTCATATTCGATATCTTTTAAAAATGAAACAAAATATTGTCAAATTATATTATGTTTTTAAAATTAAAAGATAAAAATAAAAAAATAAAAAATAGTAGTAATTACAAAAATATATATTTTTAACGTCGTAAGCAAAACACTAAACCCTAAATCTTAATCCCTAAACTCTAAATCCTAAATCCTAAACCCTAAACCCTTGTATAAATCCTAAACTCTAAATCAAAATCACTAAACACTAAAACACTCAAGGGTTTAGGGTTTAGGATTTAGGATTCAAGGTTTTAGTGTTTAGTATTTTTATTTAGAGTTTAAGATTTATCCAAAGGTTTAGGGTTTACCCAAGGGTTTAGAGTTTACCCAAGGGCTTAGGGTTTACCCAGGGGTTTAAACAATATTTTCTTATAAAAAGGGACTAAGATCGATTTTGATAGTAACCATCCAAAAACTTGAGACTTAAGGGTATGAATGGTGACCAAGGAATGATGGAGAATAATGCATTTTCTAATATTCTTAAAAAAAATTATCATTCACAAGGAATATTTTTTTTTTCTCATTTGCTCTCACTTTTTTTTTTTGTAAAAAAATAAAAAACAAAATTATTCCTTGGTTAAATATGAGAAATAACAATCATTCTTTTTTATTCTTGTTATTTTATTTTTTACTTTCATTTTCTATTCGATCCTCATATTTCCAGAATTGTCACCGGTCGCCAGGGATGTCAATCAAGGAGCTGGACCGCGGGCCTGGTCCGTAAAAGCTTGCTGCGGGACGGGATTGGGCCTCCATTTGGTAAGCCCGCAAAATTGCGGGCCTCGCGGGATGGGTTCAAAGCGGGATGGGTCAAAAGCAGGACAGGTTCAAAGCAGGACGGGTCGAAAGCGGGACGGAACGAAAGCGGGATGGGCTACAGTTTAACCTGCGGCATTTTGAAGACCCGCAACCCTAAGTCTCCATTTCTTCTTTCACCTAAAACAGAGAGAGAGAGAGAGAGAGAGAGAGAGAGAGAAGGTGATTCGACGTTATGTAGCTCCGGTGACGGTGGTTTCAGGGTCGATGATGCTTCCGGTCTCCCAAGCGCCTTCGATCTGCACCAGTGAAGCTTCTTCGAGTCTTCGAGTCATCATAAGAAATTTGAAAACTCACTTTCCACCGAAGAAGAAGATATAGTTCCCGCAATGGGTTCTTCATAGTTTTGCCTATATGTATTTGTTCACATTATCATACATTTTGAAGTTTTAGGTTTCAATATATCTTTAACTGACTTCTACTATTCTTATTCGTAGAAGATGAAGTTGATGGTGAAGAAGATAAATCTCCATCTTTTTGTCGCTTGTTGGTGATAAAGATGAAGAACAAGAAGTGTGATTGGTGTTTTCTTTTTATTTATTTTAGGGATTATCATCTTTGATTTGGTATTGGTTTTATTTAATTTTGGATTCAGAAAACTAAAGCATTTGTTATGAACTTATGAGTTATAATATTTGGATTCAAAAACTAAAGTATTATTTATTTTTAAAATGTTTAGAGTCTAACAAAAGTAAATAAACTAGTGTTTTGATCCAATTAAAATCTTCAACTAACAAGTGTATTGTCTTATCCAGTTCAATCCTCGACTAAACTCACTTACTGATGCGTCATGAAACTGATAAAGCGTCCTGAATCATGTCTTGAAGCGTTCAGGAGCCATATGTCCGTTTGTAACTATATGTCCCGCAGGCCGATCCGCAAAGGCCTACATATTTTACGGTACAGGTTTGGTCAGCCATTTTGAGGACTGCAGCCCGCGCGGGCCTGACCCGCCGTGACCCGCTCGAAGACGAACCCGCTGCGGTACGGGACGGGATGGGACGTAGGAATGGCAATTGGGACAACCCGCCCCGCCGTGGCCCGCCCCGCTGCGGTCTCTATCTCTGGCGTATCTTTGCGGGTCAGCCCGCCGTAACCCGCGGTTCCCAAACCTCTACCCAAACCCGCCCCGCTTGCTACATAGGACTTTGCGGTCAGGCCCGCGGGTAGTGATATAAATAACATGCAAATATTTAACTTTAACTCGTGTCTACTAAGAGGAAGAAATCATATACATGTGTAGATGGTAGATGGTGGTAGATCGAGGAAGAGGTGAAACTACAGTGGTAGATGGAGGAAGAAGAACGAGGAAGAAAAGAAGTTATGGTAGTAGATCGAGGAAGAAGAGAAGCTATGGTGGTGCTCTCTACGAAAAAAAGTACGGTTGTAGACCAAAGATGAAGAGAAGCTACCGATAAAGAAGATAAGGTTCGGTGGTGACCTTAGTCAACAGATGGAAGAGAATGTCCAGAATTGCCTCCATAGTTGCCATTTCTCACCTTTTTCGTCGGTGAGAAGAACGCCAAACGTCTCTGGTAAAGAAGACATGCGGGTCTCGAATGTCCCGCAAACCCGCGTCGACCCACCCCGCATTGGCCCATACCCGAAATTGACCAACCCGCAAGACCCACAATATCTCGGGCCTAAGATATGTAAGCCCAAACCCGCCCCGCAGTGAGACTTTACGGGCCAGGCCCGCGGGCTAAAGTACCAATCGCCATCCCTAGTATTAACAATGATGACTTTGAAAAAAAAAACGATAACATATCTTATTAACAATGATGACATGACTTGAATCTAATTGTGACATGAACATTCACATTTAATGTTGATTTATATTTTTGTTAAATTTTTTTATAATATGGTAATAACTCATAGATCATCATTAATATAACAACAAATAATATAATAGTAGAAATATAAATATAACATTATTTTATTTTTTTGAAATATTATTTAATTGTACTGTTTACAATAATATAATTTATCTTATTAACACAATTCTTCAAATTTTTATGTTTAAAATTTCTTTTTCTAATCTCAATGCACTAGTTTCCTTTTAATATCTACAAATTTTAGAAATATTATTTAGTTTTACGTTTTGATAATTATATATAACGAATTTTTCTCTTAATTTTATAGAATTTTATTAGATATATTTTAACCAAAAGAAATAAATAAAAATATTTCAAAGATTATTATTTTAAATATATACATATATATTATTAAATATAAATATTAATATAAAAATTATTTATTTTATAGTAATTTTTAGATATAATTGATTTCAAATTTAAAATTAAATATTGTAAGTAGAAAATAAAAGCTAAAACTAATAAAATTTTATTTTTATTTTTATTTTTTATTATTTCTGCACATGGTAAAGAAAAACACATAGTTTTATAAATAAAAATAAGAAAATACATCGAAGATGATGTACGAAATATAAAAGCCTTCTGCAGAATCTTGGAGTTTCATGTAGTGGTTGATAGCTAAAACGGAAAATCGCAATCAGATGGATCTGATTAAGAAGCACATTAAAACTTTTCAATAAATAAAGCATTGTTTTCTGTAGATTATGTATTTATCTTGTATGTACATCATTGTAAACTTTATCCTTATCTACAAGTAATTAATAAAAAAAATAGATGCTTAATCTCGATATTATTCTGATGAGATGAAACCACAAATTTGGTAAAAGTATAGTTTATTCAAGCAAACTATTAAACTAACAAAACATATGTAAATCAGAAGTAAGGGAAACACTTCATCTGTATAATACACATGCATAAACCCTAGCCATAACCAAAGTACGACCGCAAGTCTTTGTACTGTACTTATCACATTCGACGATGATGTCCAGAGCTGACGAGTTTCTTCAACCGATACAGAAACTTACTAGCAGATGATATGTCGCGACGTATGTCTGCATTGGATTTGGCCTTCTTCAAACTGTAGCTCTTCAGATAGATGCTACGACGCCGTCTATAATCATCGTCTTCCTGACTCAATACAAAGTCTGCACTCAGTTTTCCTGACGTTACTTCTTCATCACGTATTGAGTTCTTTGGGTTTCCTTCTTGATCCCAAACTTTTCCATAGATCCAGTTCTCGTTTTCCATCATCGATAATATAGCAGATTTTTCTTCTATCTAGCTCTCTATGTAAAGAAAAAACTGACGGATAAATTAATTAGTGGTTAGTGGTAGAGTATTAGGGTATATATATACACAGCCTTGTTTTTTTTTCCTTTTTTGAAATATCAAATATACTGGATTAATCAGAGAATTTTATTTACAAAGAAATATATATATATATATATATATATATATATATATCCAATAACAAAAAAAAGGAAAAAATAACTCATTAACATAAACTCTCACACAGAACAGTAGAGAGAGAAAGAACTCTATCAGCCGCCAGAGAAAAAAAAGAAGAGATTTCTGATTTCCCCTCTCCGGCTTCCAGGAGTCTCGTAGGTGTCATAAGAGTGCTTATAGGTCTTGTAGTAGGTTCATTTGGTCGATATGAAGCTTTTGTTGTTTTTTGGATGGTATCGAGAGGTAGTTTAGTTCCGTCGTAGTCCTGGTGGTGTGCTTGTTGTCTGAGCAGATCCGGATCTTTTTCTGGTGTGCAGTATAGTACTAAGCTGGCTCTGACGTGGTATGTTAATTCTTCCGTCGGATTTGTTGAAGCGTTTCACAGGTATGTCTCTGTGGATCAGCGATTTCATCAATCAATCTCTTACCCTTCCTGTTCGGTTAGTCGAAGGTTCTATCAGTATAAATCTCATCCCTTGAGCCAAGATGAGCGGAGTTTGCTACTTGGTTCGTTATATTTATGGTTTCTTGGGTCTATGTGGCCTTCAGTTTCATGCCTCTAATTCTATGTTGCAAGCATCTTTGTGGTTCTAAGTTAGTGACGGGTATTGGTTCAAGTCTTGACCCCGTGGTCTTTGTCATGTATCATTGGTGTATTTGCTTCTTTTGTTTTATTCCTTCTCCGTCAGCTTTGGAGTCTTACTCTTGACATCGTGGTTTGTGTCACCAACTTCCTGTCGCTCCATCTGTGTATTCGATGGTTTTCCTTCAATGATTGAAGAGGTTCCGTGCGGCGCATTATTCCTCCTTTGGAATGGTTCTGGTTTGGTTAAGGGGTTCCCTGTGATCCCATGGGTTTGCTCTTCTTTGATATCGCTCAAGCTTTGGTTGGAACAGTATTGGTTGGTCCTCTTTTGAAGTCATTTCCTCGGTCTTGATCCTAGCTTCCGGCTTCTTTAGAGTTCTATGAGGATGTGGCTCCTCTACGCTGAACTGCAATGGCGGAATCGATTTGGCTTCTGTTTCTAATGTGATGCTTAATGAAGGTGTCTTACTTTATGTTTATCTAAGTTTGGTTAATGATTTCAGGATTGTCTGGCTCCTGGTTCTTGTTCCTATCCGGCTTTAGTTTCTTTCAGACTTTCACTAGTTAATAATAGAATACAAGTTTGATCAAAATAAAATAAAATAATAGAATACAAGTATATATAATCAATATAGAAATCTTTCGGATAGCAATTATTACATAAGCAAAGATATGTGACATATATTGAAAATAGGGTTAAATCTACCCTACGGGGAGGATGAGGATGATGAGTAAGTGAAAAAAAAATTATAAAAAAATCTTAATTTTTATATACGTTTAAAATTATTTAGTTTGCTTTCATTTAAAATAGTTTTAATTGTACTAGTTAAAAATAACGTGATTTTCTATTTTATAAAAATCTTTAATTAATGTAATTATTTTTCATTATAATGTTTGTTAAATTTTTATTACAAAAGTAAATAAAACAAAATTACTTTGATTATTTCCCTCTTATAGATTTGTTTTGGATACATAGGTGCTTTATTTTTTGTATATACATTTTCTTTTAAATTTATTGACTTCGATAATTTGAAAAGTAAATCGATGTAAAATTTGTTTTCAAAAATAGCTAGATAGCATAGCTATCTAATATTGATAGTTATTATTTTAAAATATACATACCTATCAACAATTTTATCAAACAAACCATATCATACAAAATTATTAAGATTTTCAAACAAATATAATTTTTAGTTTTTAAAGTATAACTGGTGACTGTTTTATTTTGAATAAGATTTCCGTACATTGGTTTAATTATATATATGATTAATTTATGATTTACTTAACAAATTTATCATAATTTTGTTTTTTTTTAATAATTAATTAGGAAATCTTGTTTTATTGACATTTATTCACAGACTCATTCTTTTAAATATAAATTTTAATGTCTCAGAAATATTATTATAGTTAAGCTCTAATTTTAGTTTCTTTATTAATTTATTAAAAATGATAAATGACATCTTTCATATATTTTAAAGATATTTATATGTGTATTTAAATTTAAAATCTAAATAATGAACTATGAAATATTCACATATATGATGAACCATCATAATATAGAAAAATATATTTATATATATGTGTAGTATATTAGTATAATCAAATTAGTACTCCCTCCATTCCATAAAAAATTATAGTTTGAGATTTTTATTTGTTTCACAAAGATAGAAGTTTTATGTTTTCAATGTAACTTTATAGCTTCTTTACCTATTTTCCTATATTAATTAAAATAAATACGACATATAATATTTTTTTACAAATGATTTATTAAATTAGGGTTATTGTTGATATTATAAATTTATTCTTAAATTGTGTGAAAACTCTAAAATTACAATTTTAGTGGAATGGAGGAAGTATATTTTAGTGAAATATTATAAATCGAGATTTTCGTTTGTAGATAAGAAAATTAAAAATGACTTTTCTTTTTTATGTAAATTTAAAATATCTAAATGATCGAAGATAACAAATATATTTCATATTCATTTAAACATATTTATATGAAAATTTTAGATTTAAATATTAAATAATATAATTTATTTGAAGATAATGATTTGTCATCTTAAAAAGAGCTGTGATTAGAAGATGATTAAAAAAATAAGTTTATAGATTATTAAATGGTTTGATAATTTGGTATAAATAATAAAAGATGAAAATATTTAAAGAATTTATAAAATCTTGAAATAAGTGATGAAGTGTCAATTTGTGATGCATCACTTTATTCGCTAGCAGAAAACTAAATCTTTTACTTTCTGTTTCCGTATTTGACCTTTTGATGCAATTTATGTACTTTGTTATATCAACTCTTGGCTAAGCTTTATAGATACACACAATATGATAAAATCCAATGCTTCAGATTGTTGAAGTTCTGCATTCTCATCAAGAGATAAAGAGTCCCTTATATCAGGATTTTGCTTTGACTTTGTCCTCTTTGGATTTAACCTTGACATTGTTTTCGATTAGAAGTTTTGTTGTCCTTTTTCTTCCCCGTAATTATGTATATAAATATCCTGATAATGTCGTTGGATCATGTAATATGTTGAGATACCCAAAACCTAGAAATCAAGTTACATGAGTTACGACTAACGGGGTCACGTACCCCCTACTAAATCTTGATTTTCTTTAAGCAATTGTATTACAGCAAGCTCAATTTCTATAAAGGTGCCCCCTACTAACTCAAACCTTAGCTTGATGCCCCCGACTAATGCCTCTTCTAGATCCGCCCCTGGTTACATGACAATTCTGGCTGTGGTCCTATCCATCTTTGTAGGTGAAAATTTATCCTCATGATGAACAAGATTAAGCATCTTCGACTTTGAAGTCTATAATAACTTACCATATCGTTGTTGAGATCTATCTACATATCCACCACTCCGTAAACCATTTTCATATCAAGAATTATTGGTTTACGTGTCAAAACATGAGAATGGACTCTCATTTGGATATACTTTGAGTCAAAATTGATATGGGTTTGGAATAAATGAAATGATTCAAACATGAATCACGTAAACAATATGAAGAAATGATCAACATAATGAAATCGACTCTAGATCTTCTGGACGATTGCTGAAATTTTGCTGGATAAACACCTTCATGGAGAGAGATAAGAGGACATGCATTAAAGTGATTTATCACCATGATAATCATCAATCAATGTGTTTTATTTGGATCATAAAACTATGAACAACAATGAAAGAAAAGAGTACAACCCTCGTATGTAAAAGTTTGAAAAAGGATTGCAGTCTCATCATTTGAGACTCCTTGGGTGAAAATGTTGATTACGCTCCCTCCATAAACCATAAATAGTTGCTTGCCAAAGCTGGATGAGAACACAAGAGATGATTGGAGAGGTAGAAGTTGTTGGAAGCCACAGTAATACATGGTCCTAGTCTGATGGAACATTTGCAAAAGTAACTTTGCCATTGCCCGGTTCCAAAATATAGATGAGAAAATTTACCTAAAACAGATTATTTCTGGTGAACACGACATAAGAGACATGTTGTGCCACATCCAACCCCTAACTACTCAGACGATACAATGTATGATTTTTGCTACGAATAAACCGCCATACAACAGTTGCATGTTTATGAACTATTACAGGGTTTCAAACCAATAATGCCCATTGGACTGTTGGCTTAGACTGCTGTTTGATTCCAAAATTCTTTTGAGATAAAGAGAATAGACATATTATCTCCCACATACTGTTTTTTCACCTTCAGAGGAGACATGCATCGTGGAGATGGAGAGGAGATTTAATTAGCTGACGATCTGATTTAGCGGATTCAAAAGTCTATCCCGTTTGAGAGATGCAATCAGAAACCAAATAGTTTAAAGGAATGCCCATCTTAGATGGAGCAGGTATTCCTAGATAATAGATTAGCTGGCCAAAAGGAGTCCATGGATCTCACCAAAAGAAGATCTTGTCACCTCGACCAATTTAAATACAAAAAGGATAAAGTTTAATGGCCTTAGGTTTAACAAACGGTGTTAGCTGTTAGGTTTAACAAACGGTGAAACTTCCATGAAATACCGTAGTTGTCTTGATTGAGAGTCCAAAAGGATTTTTTGAACAAGTACATACGGGTAACCGAAGTCACTTATAAAGAGCCTGAACAAAAAAATAAAGAACACATCAATTTGAGGCTGAATATAATATTCCAAGATGATAAATTTCAAAGTCCTAGACCACCCTCAGATTTCGAATAACAAACATATGTCTAAGTTACTTTGTATCCCATATTATGATCCAGTTTTCCTTGCCACGGGAACAAAGAAGTCATATAGATAAACCAAAATTTTCCAAGATCACAGAGATGGTAGTTAAAGTATATATTTAGTACTTAATTTTACAAGGAACATATAAATTCAATAGACACATATTTTCAATATATTACTGTTTGTTTTATAAATTTACTATTTAAATTAAATTTAATACTCCAATAATAGTTTATGCATCTAGTTAACTGTTTTTACCATCTATATCCAAAGTCTAGACATTCTTGTAAGCATCTATCTTATTAAAATAAAAATAATTTATAGAACTAATATTTCTAAGGTATTTTATGATTTGTGCCATTAGAAAATTTTAAATTCTTAGATATTCATTATTGAAAACAATATAAAATTGACTTCTATTTATTAATTTAAAATTATAATTGATTTGCAATATTTTTTTATTTATTTTTAAATTATAATTATATTTATCCTTTATAATAAAAAATCGTTAAAATGATTTTGATTTATATATTTTAAATAATTAATTAAATTTGTAGATAAATTCAAAATATACTTATGAATTAATATTGTATTAAATTGGAGAAATTACAAATTTACCAATTTCATGCTACCACTTTTAATTTTTACCATCACTAAAGAGACATTTTCAAAAATATATTCTTCATTAAGTGGCAAAAGACTCTTATGTCCTTGTTTTATATATATATAATAAATAAATATTTAAATAAATAAAAATTAAAAAAATTAAAAATAATTTTTTTAATTTTTTTCGAATTATACTATTTCGAAATTCAAACCCTAAACTCTAAACCATCAATCATAAACCCTATTTTTTTTTGAAATACGAACCCTAAACCCTAAACCATCAATCCTAAACCCTATTATTTTTGAAATACGAACCCTAAATCCTGAAACATCAACTCTAAACCCTAAACCCCGAAACATCATCTCTAAACCCTAAACCCTAAACCTTCAACTCTAAACCCAAAAACATCAACTCTAAACCCTAAACCCTAAGCTTCAAATCTAAACCCTAAACCATCAACACTAAACCCTAAACTATCAACACTAAACCCTAAACCTTAAAAGTAAACTCTAAATCCTAAAACCTAAAAAATTAACCCTAAACCCTAAAACATCAACTCTAAACCCTAAACCTCAAACCTTCAACTCTAAATCCTAAACCATAAATCCTAAACCCTAAACCCTAAAACCCTAGAGTTTATGTTTTAGGATTTAGATTTGAAGATTTAGGGTTTTAGGGTTTAGAATTTATGTTTAGGGTTTAGAGTTGATGTTTTAGGGTTTAGATTTGAAGGTTTAGCGTTTCAGGGTTTAGAGTTCGAATTTCAGAATAACATAGGGTTTAGGGTTTATGTTTAGGGTTTAGAGTTGATGTTTTAGGGTTTAGATTTGAATGTTTAGGGTTTAGGGTTTAGAGTTGACACTACAAGAAAACAACGGTATTCCGACGACAAATATCGTCGGTATGTCCTCGGAATAACGGTATTCCGAGGACATACCGACGAGAATAGTCGTCGGAAATTTCTCGTCGGAAAGTAAAATTTCCTCGGAATTTCCTCGGAAAATTCTGAGGGAATGCCGAGAATTAAAGATTCCGAGGACATTCCGAAGAAACATTTTCTAGGACTGTTCATCGGTATCTCCTCGGATATTTCCGATGGAACGGTCCTCGGATATTTCCGATGGAACGGTCCTCGGATATTTCCGATGGAACGGTCCTCGGAAACATTCCAAGAGAAAAGAGGTATCAGAATATTCTGACGAACCTCGGCCGTCGGAATATTCCGAGAAACCTTTGCCGTCAGAATATTCCGAGGAAGTGTATCCGTCGGAATATTCCGAGGAAGTGTATCCGTCGGGATATTCCGAGGAGATATGCCCTCGGAATATTCCGAGGAAGTTGTCGTCGGAATATCCCGAGGGATACACTTCCTTGGAATATTCCCAAAAATAATTTTTTTTTAAATTAAAAATTTATTTTTTTAATTGAAATTCAAAAATATAAAATTAAAATTGAAATAGAAAACATATTAGATAATATTCAAAGTTGTACATACCAAAATAAAACATTCATAGTTTTTGAAAAAATAAAGAAAGAAACTACGGGAACTGCTCGTTCGGGTACATCCTCTTCATCATCTCCATTATTTGCTCGTTCTGCTTCCTCGTTGCCTCCCATCCCGCCTCTTGATCCGCCATCTTGATGTTAGGAGTTTTCAAGGCTCCTAAAACAAATGTTGTAGTATAAATGATTGTCGAACCAGTTCTGAGGGATATCAAAGCACAGAGAATGCAAGTACTCACTTAATCTAAGTGCAACCAATGATTTAGATGAGTTTTAAACTACTACTAATACTAGAAAGCAATTACAGAATGATACTTTCTTGACTAAGGGAAAAGAAAACTCATGGGCATAAGGATTAGACTTTGGGTGATCAAGTATCGAACTAAGGATGACAAATGATCAATCAAACTATCAACCTTAAACCTAGACACAATTCTAAGCAAGGTCTATGTCTAGATGAATGCTCATTTGCTAACATATCTCAAACATCAAATGTCTTTGGTTGAATAATGTGAAAGCAATCATTACTAACAAGTCTATTAGCTATCTTAGCACCTTTAACAACAAATGTCTTTGGCAAAGTATACTAAAAGCCTAGGAGAGTTGTCTCAGGCATTTCATCAAACACCTTTTGGGTGGGAAATGCCTATTGATCAACTTTTGAGTGGCCAACTCAGAAGATGCATTATGAATACTATACTAGCAAGGAACAAGAATGATCTACACTAAACATCCTAGAACTAACCTAATCACCCTTGATCTCCCTAGCCCATGAATTCAAAAAGTGATTACTCACTAATCTCCATGATTCCTCTTAAACCCATATTGGATTTCAGATTAATCATGTAGAGGAATAGATAGGAAACCAACAAGAACACAAGATGAAAGCAATGAAATCCGAATCAAAAGAAGTTTTACTAGTTTTTCTTCCCCAAAAGAGATCTCTGCCTCGGTGGCTACAAAAGGTCCTTAAAACATAGGTTTAGAAAGTGTAAAACGTGCATAATAAAATGACCAAAAAGCCCTTGATAAATCATAAATTCGACCAAATAGACGACGCGGAGCGACCTCGGCACGTCGCTGCGAGAGGTCGCTCCCGGGTCGTTTCTTCGCGAGCGACCTGGCTGTGTCGCTCCGAAGACGTCACTCCCGGGTCGTCTCCTCGCGAGCGACCTGGCTGTGTCGCTCTGAAGACGTCGCTCCCGGCTTGCTCAGAAACCATAGACGCGAGCGGCCTTAGGGTGTCGCTCTAGCCAGGTCGCTCCAGGATGTGTGTCACAGCGACTTCACGGCGTCACTCCGGTGAGGTCGCTCTGGTGCGCTGCTCGTCCGTTGATCGCTTTAAACACTTTTTTTGAGCTCCAAATGCACCCAAATGCCTCCAAGAACTCCATGTGGTACTTGGGTGAATGAATAAGACAATGGAAATATGCAGGATATCAACTCCCCCAAACTTGTTCTTTTACTTGTCTACAAGTGAACTTTGTAGAACTCATAGGGAGAGAGGTTTTAAGGTGGGGAGCTCATAGCCAAAAGAAACACAACTAGCACTCAATTCAACATCTAATCCAACCTGAGCACACTCTCTTATTTCACTCTAGCTTCTCTAGGCCTATCTCAACTCTTTTCATCCCTACACTCATCATCATGCATTCACACAAGCAAATCAGCCAACTCTCAAGTTCATTGAGCATAGCATCAAGTGAATTCTTGAAAATGGTCAATTGGTCCAAATCATTTGGGTAAGGTGAGGCTTTTTAATCAAGTAAGTCAAGGGGTTCAAGATATATGATATTTAAGGTGGTATACTCTCAAGACAAGTAGCCTTGACATTGCACATAATATATCTAAGAAAGGGATCAACTCATGTATACAATGCTCAATCTTCATTATTCTACCCTTTTTCCCAAACATATATGATACACATTCATTTCCTCATTCCAAACCCAACTCACATCTCTCACCCAAAGACTCCAAAAGCATTTCCCAACATAAAACTCTCTTCTTCTTCTTTTTTACAAGGGATTTCTTACACTTTTTGAACACTTCTTAGCTCATACTAATTTTGCTAGCCCCCTTTTCTTTATTCTTTTTTTTTTTTTTATGTTTGGGGGCCAAGACTTTTCACAAATTGAGCTAGAAGTTTCTCTACTTTTCCCATAAAG
Source organism: Brassica napus (assembly GCF_020379485.1). Classification (NCBI taxonomy): domain Eukaryota; kingdom Viridiplantae; phylum Streptophyta; class Magnoliopsida; order Brassicales; family Brassicaceae; genus Brassica; species Brassica napus. Next base: position 17,196,782 of record NC_063445.1, on the reverse strand, counting down.
ACTAGTCAATTAAGCACAAGAGTTCACTCTTTTCCTTCAACTTTCTCATACTCCCAAATCAAACTTTACAACACTCACCCCCCATCCTATGGCTAGACAATAACGTGCATAATCTAGCAAGAATGAAGATCAAGTATTGTCGTTCCCGATACTCTCAACATTATGTGCATGTAAGACTTTCCAAAAAAAACCCCACTCATCAATCAATGAAGGCTTAAAAGGAGGAAGAGATTTTGGGGAGAGGTCTACCACTAGAGGTTGTCAAAAAGATTGGCATAAAGGATGTGACAACTCAAGTGTGTATATCCATGATTCAGTACACAAGGGACCATGAGCAAGATGCATTAAGTTTGTTCATTTCAAATAAGGTTGTAGTTGGCTTCAAAGACTGAGTTCCAGCAATCAACAAGTTTCAGGAAGGGTTTTCAAGGCTCGAAGCATACAAGTCTTTTTGAGAGGTGCATAAGCTACTCAGGTGCAAAGTAATGTTCTTTACAAGGCATTTCAAATCATTGCTCCCAATGCAAGTAAATGCAACCTATATGCTCTAAACTCTCCTAGAAATGCAAATGATGCAAACTAAATGATTTTTTTTTTTGTTGCAAATATATATGTATAATGCAATGCATGAGACTCAAAATCATCAAAGCAAACATGATCAAATACTTGGTACCTCCCCCACACTTAAATCACACAGTCTTTGTGTGAGTGAGAGAGAGATACCCAAAAGATAACTAAAATGCAAAATATGAACTGGTATATACAAGGAAAAGTAGTGGGTTGCCTTTTATGGTGAATGAGTAGAGGGAGATGCTCCCTCCTCGTCGTCCTCAGGTGGTAACTCTTCATTGTAGAAGGCTTGCCCGAACATAGTTGGTTTTCTCATTTCCCCCTTGATGTCAAAGTGGAGGATGTTCTCTTTACCCAAATGAAGATCAATCGTGTCTTCCTTCACATTAACAATAGCTCCTGCTGTAGCTAAGAATGGCCTTCCGAGAATCAATGGATCTTGAGGCCTCTCACCCATCTCAAGCACCACAAAATCTGTAGGTATCTCATACCTTCCAATCTTCACAGGGAGGTTCTCTAAGATGCCCACAGGGTACTTCACTGAACGATCAGCTAACACCAGAGAGAGTCTACACTTCTTGTACTGAGTGAATCCAAGCTTCTTTGCAACAGACAAAGGCATCACGCTAACACTAGCTCCCAAATCGCAGAGACATTTCTCAAGTACCATAGGTCCAAGAGCACAAGGTAGTGTGAAGCATCCTGGATCCTCTAACTTCTATGGAACATCAAGCCTCTGGATAATGGCATTGCATTCATGGGTAAGAATCATCATGCCTTCCATCTCCTTCTTCTTTGCAGCTACAACATCTTTCAGGAACTTGTTGTATTGAGGAATCAACATGAAAGAATCGATGATGGGCATTGCAACCTGAGGTTCACTCATTTGCTTCTCAAACAGAGCATTGTACTTCTCTAGCAGCTGCCTCTTGAATCTACCAGGGAATGGTAGTTTGGGTTCATAGGGAGGAGGAACAAAAGAATTCTCACTTGCTGGAGCAACAACTTCACCATCTTTCACTGTTTTCTTCTCTTCCCCAACCTTTCCTTTACCTTTTGCTTCCACAATCTTCTCCAAGATTTCATCATTGATTTTCTCATCAACAATCACCACTTCATCATCTATGTTGATGGCAACCCCCTCACCTTGTTTCTCAGCATCCCTGGTGAGGGTTGTAGGAGGTAACTGCTTACCACTCCTAAGGGTTATAGCTTTGGCCTCCTTTGGGTTTTGGTCAGATTTTCCAGGTAAAGATCCTTGCTGGCGATTCTTGTGAGTGTTCATGGAAGCAAACTGATTCTCTAAATTCTTGACTGTAGAAGCGAGATGTGAGAATTTGTTGTTGAGCTCATTGTAGCTCCCATCAATCTTGGAATGAAGGTTCTTCAACTCATAACCAACATGCTTCTCACTTCTAGTCTGAGACTCCAAGATTTGTTTCAGCAAGGTATCAGTGCTGCTCTCTTGAGGAGCAGAGGAACCAGACGAGGGGTTTTGCTAAGGCTGATAGCTGCCTTACTGGTTGTTTCTAGGCGGATAACCACTCTGTTGGTTGTTGGGATAGGATTTCTGTTGGTAGTTGTTGTACTGAAAGTTGGGCTCTTTTTTGTACCAGCTACCATTGTTGTTGATGAAACACAGCTCTTCCTGACCTTCCAAACCCTCAACCTCATGGACAACAGGTGGATCTTCCTGCTTGGAGTTACCAACAAACTTCAGCTGCTCTTGGGTGGCTTTTTCAGCAATGAGTAGGTCGATCTTTTCTTCCAAAGCTTTGATCTCTTTCCTCGTCTGCTTATCATCACCCCTACTGCCTCTGTCGTGGTCTGCACTGTAGACTGCATCATTCTTCACCATGTTGTCAACCAGCTCTTCTGCATCATCTTCAGTTCTTCCCAAGAAGAACCCATTGCTAGATGTATCCAATCTGGCTCTGTACTTAGGAAGGGCACCTCTGTAGAAGGTACTGAGCAAGCTCTCCTTGGAGAAACCATGATGTGGGCATTTGGTTTGATAGCCTTTGAATCTCTCCCAGGCTTCACTGAATCCTTCCAAGTTCTTCTGTTGGAAACTGGAGATCTCATTTCTCAGCTTAGCAGTTCTTGAGGATGAGAAGAATTTCTCCAAGAATGCTCTCTTGCACTCATCCCAAGTAGTGATGGATTCATTGGGTACAGTCTTCTCCCACTGGCGTGCCTTATCCCTCAAAGAGAAAGGGAATAGCTTGAGCTTGAAGGCGTCTTTGGACACTCCATTGGTTTTTGACAATCTGCAGTAGCTGTCAAACTTGTCCAAGTGATCAAAAGGGTCCTCTACAGGAAAGCCATGATACTTGTTGTTCTCGATCACGTTGAGGAGTCTTGGTTTGACCTCAAAGTTGTTGGCTTCCACTGGTGGAGCGCGGATACCCAACCTCTGACCATTGATGTTTGGATGATCATAGGTGCTAATGGGTTGAGCTGCTCGCTGTGGGTGTTCTAGCACTTGCGGTTGATCTTCCATATCAATATCCAATCTCTGCAAGTGAGCCTGTTGCTCTTCTTCTCTTCTCGCTCTAGCACACTCTCTCTCTCTAAAGCTCTGATATCTGCAACTCTTGGAACTAGGTTTGATGGACCCCTGCTCCTCAAGTTCATACACCTGAAAGTTAAAAGGAGGTGAAGAAGGAGAATCAGTAACAAAAGAAAATAAAAATGACTTAGTCTCAAGCAAGTGACTAAATCTCAATGTTGAAATCTACTCAGAATTTGGCAACGGCGCCAATTTGATGTTAGGAGTTTTCAAGGCTCCTAAAACAAATGTTGTAGTATAAATGATTGTCGAACCAGTTCTGAGGGATATCAAAGCACAGAGAATGCAAGTACTCACTTAATCTAAGTGCAACCAATGATTTAGATGGGTTTTAAACTACTACTAATACTAGAAAGCAATTACAGAATGATACTTTCTTGACTAAGGGAAAAGAGAACTCATGGGCATAGAGATTAGGCTTTGGGTGATCAAGTATCGAACTAAAGATGGCAAATGATCAATCAAACTATCAACCTTAAACCTAGACACAATTCTAAGCAAGGTCTATGTCTAGATGAATGCTCATTTGCTAACATATCTAAAACATCAAATGTCTTTGGTTGAATAATGTGAAAGCAATCATTACTAACAAGTCTATTAGCTATCTTAGCACATTTAACAACAAACGTCTTTGACAAAGTATACTAAAAGCCTAGGAGAGTTGTCTCAGACATTTCATCAAATACCTTTTGGGTGGGAAATTCCTATTGATCAACTTTTGAGTGGCCAACTCAGAAGATGCATTATGAATACTCTACTAGCAAGGAACAAGAATGATCTACACTAAACATCCTAGAACTAACCTAATCACCCTTGATCTCCCTAACCCATGAATTCAAAATGTGATTACTCACTAATCTCCATGATTCCTCTTAAACCCATATTGGATTTCAGATTAATCATGTAGAGGAATAGATAGGAAACCAACAAGAACACAAGATGAAAGCAATGAAATCCGAATCAAAAGAAGTTTTACTAGTTTTTCTTCCCCAAAAGAGATCTCTGCCTCGGTGGCTACAAAAGGTCCTTAAAACATAGGTTTAGAAAGTGTAAAACGTGCATAATAAAATGACCAAAAAGCCCTTGATAAATCATAAATTCGACCAAATAGACGACGCGGAGCGACCTCGGCATGTCGCTGCGAGAGGTTGCTCCCGGGAGAGGTTGCTCCCGGGTCGTTTCTTCGCGAGCGACCTGGCTGTGTCGCTCCGAAGACGTTGCTCCCGGGTCGTCTCCTCACGAGCGACCTGGTTGTGTCGCTCTGAAGACGTCACTCCCGGTTTGCTCAGAAACCATAGATGCGAGCGACCTTAGGGTGTCGCTCTAGCCAGGTCGCTCCAGGATGTGTGTCACAGCGACTTCACGGCGTCGCTCCGGTGAGGTCGCTCTGGTGCGCTGCTCGTCCGTTGATCGCTTTAAACACTTCTTTTGAGCTCCAAATGCACCCAAATGCCTCCAAGAACTCCATGTGGTACTCCAACACCTGATAAAGATTCATGTATGCAAAATGCAACATAAACGTGGCTAAATCCTAGTCTATATGATCAAAATGCACATGGGTGAATGAATAAGACAATGGAAATATGCAGGATATCACATCTTTTGCTCCAACACAGCTATGCGGTCATCTTTGTCCTTCAACTGGTCCATAAGCACTTCTGGATCAACATAGGGTTGTGGTGCAGAAGGAGGAACCGACCGGGCTCGACGACCCAAACCGACCAAACGTCCCTTCTTCTTTGGAACCGACTGAAATAGAAAATAAACAAATTTAAATAATAGAAAAGATGATAAAATGAAAATAAAGAAATAAATAAATTGAACTTTTTTATAAAGAACATACCGATTCAACGATTTCGTTGATTCGAATCCGGGACAAATTCGTCGAAGCCGTCGAAGTGGCGTCCAGGTCGGTTTGAAGCTGAGATAGACGGGTCTCTTTGTCTTCCTTCTGAGTTTCGATCAGGCTGAGCACATCCCTCACAACACCATCATCAATCTCCCCGCTGTGCTTGTTGGTATGCGCCGTTTTCATTAGGACGAAATCATCAACCGGCTCGCCATCATTTTCATCCGCCTTGAAAAAAAAAAAAGTTAAACAAACATTAGAAATTAGAAGAAATGCATAAAAAATAAAATAAAAATACTTAAATAATTAAAAAAAAAAGATTGAACTTACCAAGCGATCCCCCAGAGTGGCAATAGTCTGGGCACCCAAATTGTGCTTGTACATGCCCTTCCCGCCACGATCGCTCTTGCGGTTGGCGGAGTTGGTCACGGAGGTAGCTTTCGTCTCGTCCTTATCCCAATGCACACACAACTCCTCCCAGACCGTGTTGTTAATCGACTTCGGGACCTTTTAATAAAAAAAATATAAAATAGTTTAATAAATCCAAAAATAGTTTAATAAATTCAAAAAATTGTTTAATAAATTTAAAAAAAATATGGTTGATGAGCTACTTCTTCTTCTACTCGTAGATCTGCTTCCCATAGTTGTCCATAACTTTATGGACGAAGGCGTCACGGATAAAGTTCGTGTGATCGGGATTCCAGGTGAACTCTTGCTGAAAAAAAATACAATTTGTAGAAATTTTATATTAAAGATTAAAAATATAAGTAAAAAAAATTAGAATACTTATCGCAAACTGACGAATCCACATCTCCTGGTCCTCGGCAGGGAAGTGAGTGAAAGTCGGCTATCCTTTGCTGAGGTTCGAGTACATCATATTGTTGATCCATGCGCTGATCCCGTTCCCGGATCGGTTGAACCTAATATAAGATACAAATTATTAATAATGAATCAAATTTTAATGAAAGGAAAAAAAAGACTTTTAATTACCATGTTTGACGTCGTCCCTTTGGACACGGAGTGAGATAGGGAAGATGCTCACGACCGGGTTGTTGAACCAACTGGGCAATAGTCATCACTCCTGGAACGACTGGAGGAGCGGGAGGGGGTGCAGCAGTGGGAGGGGGTGCAGCAACGGGAGGGGGTGCAGCAGCGGGAGCAAAAACCGGAGCAGGAAATGAAGAATCCCGACAGTGGCTGCTCGACCCCCGAGAGTGGCTGGACGAACCCCGAGAGTGGCTGGACGAACCCCGAGAGTGGCTGGACGAACCCTGAGAGTGGCTCTCCGTACCACTACGACCTCGTGGTGAGGCACGACGAGATCGAGACCGGGTCTGATCACCAGTAGACCTGTAAATTAAAAAAAAACATATTTAAAAATAGTTTTAATAAATATTAATTGAAAAAATATTTATAATTATTTATAATAAATATATAAATTAAAAAACATATTTAAAAATAGTTTTTATAAATACAAAAAATAATAAAAGTGTTTATAAATCAAAAAAAATGTTTTATAAATAAAAAATTAGTTTTTTTTATAAATATGAAATCATCTTTTATAAATCCAAAAATCGAATTTATATACAAAAAACTTTTTGTAAAATCCAAAATCGATTTTATAAATACAAAAATAATAAAAAATTTATAAAAAATTTCTAAATCAATTCAACACAACAAATTATCCAAGCAAATCACAATTCTAAACCTATTACACAACCAAATCACAATCCTAACCAATCACCCTAACAAAAATCTATAAAAAAACTTCTAAAATCATCAAATCTACATAAAAACCTAACAAATAGAACCTAGGAGAGTGGGATAGGGTCCTTACATTATTTGTGTAGGAATAGAGAGGATTCGCCGGAGAGATCATCGCGAGAGAAGGGGGAGATCGCCGGAAGAAGAGAGAGGTCGCCGGAGGAAGATGAGAGAAATGGGGAAGAAGAAGTGTTTCGTCTTTATAAAACCTAGGGTCTGACGGAAACTATCCGTCGGAATTTCCTCGGTATTTTCAATTTCAATTTTTGCAAAATATTTGGCGTCTGGTTTGCCCGGTTAAATGAAAATATTCCGAGGAAATTCCGACAGACACTTAAATATCCGTCGGAATTTCCTCGGTATGTTCATTAATTCGAAGAAAAAGAATATCTTATGCATGTATTTCTATTGGTTTATATTGTTCCTTGGAATTTCCTCGGATTATTCCGAGAAAATTCCGAGGAACACATGTTTGGGGTTTCAAAACATCAAATTTTTTTGCCCTATATCATTTCTTATACAAATGCAATGCATACCATTGAGGAATCTTTGTATAGATGATCATAAGCTATGAAATAACAAAATTTCAAAACGAATTGTAAGTATTCCCTTTACCGTTCATTAAAGTGTATAAGTGTTTCTCTTATGTTGTGGGGATTTCGTTCATACAATCGGAAAAGGGTTTATTATAGGGTAAGGAACAAATTTTTGACTTCATAATCAGTCTAAGACACTTAATAAGGGTTATATAAGTGTTATTCAAACCGCAAAACGTTGTTTTCGGTTTAAAAACACTACTTCCTCGGAAAAACCTCGGAATATTACGAGGAAATTCCGAGGAACACTTGGATTTCCTCGGAATATTCCGAGGCTTTTCCGAGGAAACAGAAACCCTAAAAGAAAAGCCCTAAATCATCGGAAAAGTCTCGGACTATTCCGAGAAAATTCCGAGGAAATCCCTAAATTCTATTATCCCTCGGAATTTCCTCGGTATTCTTATATTAAAAAAAAAAGGCGATGCTACTCTGTTTCCGAGTCATCATCACCAGATGAATCTGAATCTTGATGAAACTCTCCAATCTCTGGTTCATCCTCTACGTGAACGACGGCTTCCTCTCCAAAGTCGGTTAAATCGACTACAAGGCCAACTGCAGCTAAATCTTCTGCTGCACTTAAGTTACCAGATGTGCTTGGTTGTAATGGGTCTTCCAGCTCAGAACTTCCCTGAACTCGACCTCTCGGGTTGAGTGATGTAACAGTGACCCATGGATCATCTCTGTTCCTAACCCGGGGGTACTTGATATAACAAACCTGTAACATTTAAAAAATTATTTAATTTGTAAATAAGTGTTATTAATACACATGATAATGAATCATTATGAATAATTGATATATGTATATTTAATTACCTGATCGGTCTGAGAAGCAAGAATGAAAGGATCATAATATTGCAACTTTCGCCTCGAATGTACTGATGTAAAACCAAATGCATCTGTTCTCACACCTCGATCTGGAGTGTTGTCGTACCAATCACAATAGAAAACAGTACAGCGCAATCCAACCATGCCCGGATACTTGATTTCCATAATCTCCCGTATGTTTCCGTAGTATACATCATCTCCAGATGCAGAACAAACGCCAGCATCATAAGTCGTACTCGATCGTCTCCTCTTTTGAGTTGTGAATGCATATCCTCGAGTACAAAATCTCGGATATGACTTCACAACATACTCTGGTCCACGCACCATCTCGCGTATCCAATCGTCAAATGTTTCACCTCTGGTCATAACAGCAGACACCTATTAATAGCACATATATATGTTATATCAATATATGTGAATTAGTATAAATATGTGATAAATAATATTTTAATTTGTTTAAAGCACTCACATAAGTAAGCATCCATCCAGAAAATTCTCTGCTTCAGTTCTTCAAGTTCCTCCTCTGTGGCGTATCTATATTCGAACCACTTTCCTGCCATGAAAATCATGTACATATGTTGACAATAATATAATTAATTAAGATTTAAATTTCAACTTGTTAAAATAAAAATTTGTAAGCTAATTTATTTACCTCTCATATTGAAGAACATCTTCGCAGTTGGTGAGCAAATATGTTTGCAAACGACTGCGCTCCTGCTCAGTAAGTCGACGGTCCTTTGGTTTTCCGCTAAGTCGTCCAACATCTGTGAAGATGTCTGGAACCGTAACATGATATGTTGCCCGTTCGCATCTATCATCATGCCGAGCAGGTCTTCTGTTTTTGGTCTGCACTTCTGCTGGAAAGTAAAACTCGGCAAAGTTTGAAGTTTCTGAATTTATCATATGTACGATTATAGAACCTTCGACCCTACTATAATTTTTCACCATCTTCTTCAAATGGTACATATACCGCTCATACAAATACATCCATCTATACTGCACAGGACCACCATGTTCCAATTCTCTTGCCAGGTGAATAACAAGATGCTCCATAACATCAAAAAATGATTGAGGAAATATCTTCTCAAGGTTGCACTGAATCACGGCTATGTTAGTCTTCAAATTTTCAATACCTTCAAGAGTCACTGATCTCGTGCATAAATCGCGGAAAAAGCACTAATCGCTGCAATTGCTTCATGAACATTCCGTGGTAATAGTTCCTTGAAGGCAAACGGAAGGAGGCGCAGCATCATTACATGGCAATCGTGACTCTTCAAGCCGATAAACTTTCCTTCCTTTCTGTCGACACAGTTACGCAAATTAAATGCGTAACCGTCTGGAAATTCCACATCGTTTGAAATCCAATCAAAGAACACATCTTTTCCCTCTACATCAAGTCAGTATATGGGAAAAGGAGCCCTACCATTCTCATCAACATGAAGTTCTGAACGAGCACATATATCGACTAAATCCAGTCTTGACTTCAAATTATCCTATGTTTTACCCTGAACGTTAAGGATCGTGTTCATGAGATTGTCAAAAAAGTTCTTCTCAATATGCATGACATCTAAATTATGCCTCAGCAGATGATCCTTCCAGTATGGCAGATCCCAGAAAATACTCTTTTTGTGCCAGTTATGTAGTTTTCCAACAGCATCTACCAGATAATGCACATGTCCACCTTGGTCTTGCGTCCTTTCTGCACCAAAATCTCTTAGTTGTGTCGACAAATCTGCCCCCACAAATTTTCGGAGGTGGACTGTCAAACACCCTCTTGTTCTTCGTAAACAAATTCCTACTCCTACAATATGGATGATCAGGTGGTAGGAATCTACTGTGACAGTCAAACCAACACGTTTTCCTTCCGTGTTTTAGTTGGAAAGCATCAGTGTTATCTTGACAATATGGACATGATAGCCTTTCATGTGTTGTCCATCCAGATAACATACCATATGCTGGAAAATCACTTATTGTCCACATAAGTACTGCCCGCATTTGAAAGTTTTCTTTACATGAAACATCGTATGTTTCAGCACCTTGAGCCCATAGTTGTTGCAACTCATATATTAGTGGCTGAAGAAACACATCAAGTGATCTCTTAGGATGCTCTGGTCCGGGAACGAGAATGGAGAGAAACAAAAACTCTCGTCGCAAGCACAAGTTTGGCGGTAAGTTGTATGGTGTAAGAGTGACTGGCCATAGAGAATACTGTCTTCCACTCTTGCCAAACGGGCTGAAACCATCAGTACATAATCCAAGGTAGACATTTCTTCTCTCATACGCAAAGTCGGGATATTTTGATTGGAAATGCTTCCACGCTTTTGTATCTGAAGGATGTCTAATCTCACCATTTGTTGAATGCTCTGCATGCCATCTCATTGGTTGCGCTGTGCGTTCAGACTGATACAACCTCTGCAACCTTTCCGTCAAAGGCAAATACCACATCCTCTTAAATGGCACTGGAACTCTTCCACTCGTATCTTTATAACGAGTCTTTCCACAAAAATTGCATATAACCCGCTGTTCATCCGCCCTCCAATAAATCATACAGTTATCGCTGCATACATCTATTACATGATACGATAAACAAAGACCAACTACCAGTTTCTGAACCTCGTAGTATGAACCAGGGGCTACATTATCCTCAGGTAGAATACCTTTTACAAAATCAGCAATCGCATCCACACAGTCTTCAGCCAAATTATAATCTGTTTTAATGCCCATCAGTCTTGTTGCAGATGATAAAGCTGAATGACCATCTCTGCAACCTTCGTACAAGGGTTGCTTTCCAGCATCCAACATATCAGAAAATCTCATAG